>NC_090923.1:427633237-427936267 GCF_040938575.1 Ambystoma mexicanum
TGCATATGGCTGGACCCTTTTGCAATGGCGCAGACGGGCTAAAAAACGGTGGCGTGGAAGGTTGCCAAGGGCAACCCCAGTGGTACAGATTCATTCAAAACCTTCCACCCATCACTTTTGTGGTCACAGTTTGTCTCACTATGTGAGAGAGGGTATGCCCAGACGTGGGTCCCTTGCTCGCTGTGCCATAGGGAACCAAGCTGCACCTCACTGAGGAGGCCCAACAAGGCCGAAACATGTCTGGGGTTGCTTGTGTTTCCGTGCAGAGGGGACCTGGCCTAGCAGTTCGGGCTGGGCTGCTACCATTGGTGGCAGTACCAGACTGATTTGCATATGGCTGGACCCTTTTGCAATGGCGCAGACGGGCTAAAAAACGGTGTTGTGGAAGGTTACCCAGAGCAACGCCAGTGGTACAGATTCATTCAAAACCTTCCACCCATCACTTTTATGGTCACAGTTTGTCTCACTATGTGAGAGAGGGTATGCCCAGACGTGGGTCCCTTGCTCGCTGTGCCATAGGGAACCAAGCTGCACCTCACTGAGGAGGCTCAACAAGGCCGAAACATGTCTGGGGATGCTTGTGTTTCCGTGCAGAGGGGACCTGGCCTAGCAGTTCGGGCTGGGCTGCTACCATTGGCGGCAGTACCAGACTGATTTGCATATGGCTGGATCCTTTTGCAATGGCACAGACGGGCTAAAAAACGGTGGTGTGGAAGGTTGCCCAGAGCAACGCCAGTGGTACAGATTCATTCAAAACCTTCCACCCATCACTTTTGTGGTCACAGTTTGTCTCACTATGTGAGAGAGGGTATGCCCAGACGTGGGTCCCTTGCTCGCTGTGCCATAGGGAACCAAGCTGCACCTCACTGAGGAGGCCCAACAAGGCCGAAACATGTCTGGGTTTGCTTGTGTTTCCGTGCAGAGGGGACCTGGCCTAGCAGTTCGGGCTGGGCTACTACCATTGGTGGCAGTACCAGACTGATTTGCATATGGCTGGACCCTTTTGCAATGGCGCAGACGGGCTAAAAAATGGTGGTGTGGAAGGTTGCCCAGAGCAACGCCAGTGGTACAGATTCATTCAAAACCTTCCACCCATCACTTTTGTGGTCACAGTTTGTCTCACTATTTGAGAGAGGGTATGCCCAGACGTGGGTCCCTTGCTCGCTGTGCCATAGGGAACCAAGCAGCACCTCACTGAGGAGGCCCAACAAGGCCGGAATATGTCTGGGGTTGCTTGTGTTTCCGTGCAGAGGGGACCTGGCCTAGCAGTTCCGGCTGGGCTGCTACCATTGGTGGCAGTACCAGACTGATTTGCATATGGCTGGACCCTTTTGCAATGGCGCAGACAGGCTAAAAAACGATGGTGTGGAAGGTTGCCCAGAGCAACGCCAGTGGTACAGATTCATTCAAAACCTTCCACCCATCACTTTTCTGGTCACAGTTTGTCTCACTATGTGAGAGAGGGTATGCCCAGACGTGGGTCCCTTGCTCGCTGTGCCATAGGGAACCAAGCTGCACCTCACTGAGGAGGCCCAACAAGGCCGAAACATGTCTGGGGTTGCTTGTGTTTCTGTGCAGAGGGGACCTGGCCTAGCAGTTCGGGCTGGGCTGCTACCATTGGTGGCAGTACCAGACTGATTTGCATATGGCTGGACCCTTTTGCAATGGCGCAGACGGGCTAAAAAACGGAGGTGTGGAAGGATGCCCAGAGCAACGCCAGTGGTACAGATTCATTCAAAACCTTCCACCCATCACTTTTGTGGTCAGAGTTTGTCTCACTATGTGAGAGAGGGTATGCCCAGACGTGGGTCCCTTGCTCACTGTGCCATAGGGAACCAAGCTGCACCTCACTGAGGAGGCCCAACAAGGCCGAAACATGTCTGGGGTTGCTTGTGTTTCCGTGCAGAGGGGACCTGGCCTAGCAGTTCGGGCTGGGCTGCTACCATTGGTGGCAGTACCAGACTGATTTGCATATGGCTGGACCCTTTTGCAATGGCGCAGACGGGCTAAAAAACGGTGTTGTGGAAGGTTGCCCAGAGCAACGGGTGTGGTACAGATTCATTCAAAACCTTCCACCCATCACTTTTATGGTCACAGTTTGTCTAACTATGTGAGAGAGGGTATGCCCAGACGTGGGTCCCTTGCTCGCTGTGCCATAGGGAACCAAGCTGCACCTCACTGAGGAGGCCCAAGAAGGCCGAAACATGTCTGGGGTTGCTTGTGTTTCCGTTCAGAGGGGACCTGGCCTAGCAGTTCGGGCTGGGCTGCTACCATTGGTGGCAGTCCCAGACTGATTTGCATATGGCTGGACCCTTTTGCAATGGCGCAGACGGGCTAAAAAACGGTGTTGTGGAAGGTTGCCCAGAGCAACGCCAGTGGTACAGATTCATTAAAAACCTTCCACCCATCACTTTTGTGGTCACAGTTTGTCTCACTATGTGAGAGAGGGTATGCCCAGACGTGGGTCCCTTGCTCGCTGTGCCATAGGGAACCAAGCTGCACCTCACTGAGGAGGCCCAACAAGGCCGAAACATGTCTGGGGTTGCTTGTGTTTCCGTGCAGAGGGGACCTGGCCTAGCAGTTCGGGCTGGGCTGCTACCATTGGTGGCAGTACCAGACTAATTTGCATATGGCTGGACCCTTTTGCAATGGCGCAGACGGGCTAAAAAACGGTGGTGTGGAAGGTTGCCAAGAGCAACAGCAGTGGTACAGATTCATTCAAAACCTTCCACCCATCACTTTTGTGGTCACAGTTTGTCTCACTATGTGAGAGAGGGTATGCCCAGACGTGGGTCCCTTGCTCGCTGTGCCATAGGGAACCAAGCTGCACCTCACTGAGGAGGCCCAACAAGGCCGAAACATGTCTGGGGTTGCTTGTGTTTCTGTGCAGAGGGGACCTGGCCTAGCAGTTCGGGCTGGGCTGCTACCATTGGTGGCAGTACCAGACTGATTTGCATATGGCTGGACCCTTTTGCAATGGCGCAGACGGGCTAAAAAACGGTGGTGTGGAAGGTTGCCCAGAGCAACGCCAGTGGTACAGATTCATTCAAAACCTTCCACCCATCACTTTTGTGGTCACAGTTTGTCTCACTATGTGAGAGAGGGTATGCCCAGACGTGGGTCCCTTGCTCGCTGTGCCATAGGGAACCAAGCTGCACCTCACTGAGGAGGCCCAACAAGGCCGAAACATTTCTGGGGATGCTTGTGTTTCCGTGCAGAGGGGACCTGGCCTAGCAGTTCGGGCTGGGCTGCTACCATTGGTGGCAGTACCAGACTGATTTGCATATGGCTGGACCCTTTTGTAATGGCGCAGACGGGCTAAAAAACGGTGGTGTGGAAGGTTGCCCAGAGCAACGCCAGTGGTACAGATTCATTCAAAACCTTCCACCCATCACTTTTGTGGTCACAGTTTGTCTCACTATGTGAGAGAGGGTATGCCCAGACGTGGGTCCCTTGCTCGCTGTGCCATAGGGAACCAAGCTGCACCTCACTGAGGAGGCCCAACAAGGCCGAAACATGTCTGGGGTTGCTTGTGTTTCCGTGCAGAGGGGACCTGTCCTAGCAGTTCGGGCTGGGCTGCTACCATTGGTGGCAGTCCCAGACTGATTTGCATATGGCTGGACCCTTTTGCAATGGCGCAGACGGGCTAAAAAACGGTGGTGTGGAAGGTTCCCCAGAGCAACGCCAGTGGTACAGATTCATTCAAAACCTTCCACCCATCACTTTTGTGGTCACAGTTTGTCTCACTATGTGAGAGAGGGTATGCCCAGACGTGGGTCCCTTGCTCGCTGTGCCATAGGGAACCAAGCTGCACCTCACTGAGGAGGCCCAACAAGGCCGAAACATGTCTGGGGTTGCTTGTGTTTCCGTGCAGAGGGGACCTGGCCTAGCAGTTCGGGCTGGGCTGCTACCATTGGTGGCAGTACCAGACTGATTTGCATATGGCTGGACCCTTTTGCAAAGGCGCAGACGGGCTAAAAAACGGTGGTGTGGAAGGTTGCCCAGAGCAACGGCAGTGGTACAGATTCATTCAAAACCTTCCACCCATCACTTTTGTGGTCACAGTTTGTCTCACTATGTGAGAGAGGGTATGCCCAGACGTGGGTCCCTTGCTCGCTGTGCCATAGGGAACCAAGCTGCACCTCACTGAGGAGGCCCAACAAGGCCGAAACATGTCTGGGGTTGCTTGTGTTTCCGTGCAGAGGGGACCTGGCCTAGCAGTTCGGGCTGGGCTGCTACCATTGGTGGCAGTACCAGACTGATTTGCATATGGCTGGACCCTTTTGCAATGGCGCAGACGGGCTAAAAAACGGTGGTGTGGAAGGTTACCCAGAGCAACGCCAGTGGTACAGATTCATTCAAAACCTTCCACCCATCACTTTTATGGTCACAGTTTGTCTCACTATGTGAGAGAGGGTATGCCCAGACGTGGGTCCCTTGCTCGCTGTGCCATAGGGAACCAAGCTGCACCTCACTGAGGAGGCTCAACAAGGCCGAAACATGTCTGGGGATGCTTGTGTTTCCGTGCAGAGGGGACCTGGCCTAGCAGTTCGGGCTGGGCTGCTACCATTGGTGGCAGTACCAGACTGATTTGCATATGGCTGGATCCTTTTGCAATGGCACAGACGGGCTAAAAAACGGTGGTGTGGAAGGTTGCCCAGAGCAATGGGTGTGGTACAGATTCATTCAAAACCTTCCACCCATCACTTTTGTGGTCACAGTTTGTCTCACTATGTGAGAGAGGGTATGCCCAGACGTGGGTCCCTTGCTCGCTGTGCCATAGGGAACCAAGCTGCACCTCACTGAGGAGGCCCAACAAGGCCGAAACATGTCTGGGTTTGCTTGTGTTTCCGTGCAGAGGGGACCGGGCCTAGCAGTTCGGGCTGGGCTACTACCATTGGTGGCAGTACCAGACTGATTTGCATATGGCTGGACCCTTTTGCAATGGCGCAGACGGGCTAAAAAACGGTGGTGTGGAAGGTTGCCCAGAGCAACGCCAGTGGTACAGATTCATTCATAACCTTCCACCCATCACTTTTGTGGTCACAGTTTGTCTCACTATGTAAGAGAGGGTATGCCCAGACGTGGGTCCCTTGCTCGCTGTGCCATAGGGAACCAAGCTGCACCTCATTGAGGAGGCCCAACAAGGCCGGAACATGTCTGGGGTTGCTTGTGTTTCCGTGCAGAGGGGACCTGGCCTAGCAGTTCGGGCTGGGCTGCTACCATTGGTGGCAGTACCAGACTGATTTGCATATGGCTGGACCCTTTTGCAATGGCGCAGACAGGCTAAAAAACGATGGTGTGGAAGGTTGCCCAGAGCAACGCCAGTGGTACAGATTCATTCAAAACCTTCCACCCATCACTTTTCTGGTCACAGTTTGTCTCACTATGTGAGAGAGGGTATGCCCAGACGTGGGTCCCTTGCTCGCTGTGCCATAGGGAACCAAGCTGCACCTCACTGAGGAGGCCCAACAAGGCCGAAACATGTCTGCGGTTGCTTGTGTTTCTGTGCAGAGGGGACCTGGCCTAGCAGTTCGGGCTGGGCTGCTACCATTGGTGGCAGTACCAGACTGATTTGCATATGGCTGGGCCCTTTTGCAATGGCGCAGACGGGCTAAAAAACGGTGGTGTGGAAGGTTGCCCAGAGCAACGCCAGTGGTACAGATTCATTCAAAACCTTCCACCCATCACTTTTGTGGTCACAGTTTGTCTCACTATGTGAGGAAGGGTATGCCCAGACGTGGGTCCCTTGTTCGCTGTGCCATAGGGAACCAAGCTGCACCTCACTGAGGTGGCCCAACAAGGCCGAAACATGTCTGGGTTTGCTTGTGTTTCCGTGCAGAGGGGACCTGGCCTAGCAGTTCGGGCTGGGCTGCTACCATTGGTGGCAGTACCAGACTGATTTGCATATGGCTGGACCCTTTTGCAATGGCGCAGACGGGCTAAAAAACGGTGGTGTGGAAGGATGCCCAGAGCAACGGCAGTGGTACAGATTCATTCAAAACCTTCCACCCATCACTTTTGTGGTCAGAGTTTGTCTCACTATGTGAGAGAGGGTATGCCCAGACGTGGGTCCCTTGCTCACTGTGCCATAGGGAACCAAGCTGCACCTCACTGAGGAGGCCCAACAAGGCCGAAACATGTCTGGGGTTGCTTGTGTTTCCGTGCAGAGGGGACCTGGCCTAGCAGTTCGGGCTGGGCTGCTACCATTGGTGGCAGTACCAGACTGATTTGCATATGGCTGGACCCTTTTGCAATGGCGCAGACGGGCTAAAAAACGGTGTTGTGGAAGGTTGCCCAGAGCAACGGATGTGGTACAGATTCATTCAAAACCTTCCACCCATCACTTTTGTGGTCACAGTTTGTCTCACTATGTGAGAGAGGGTATGCCCAGACGTGGGTCCCTTGCTCGCTGTGCCATAGGGAACCAAGCTGCACCTCACTGAGGAGGCCCAAGAAGGCCGAAACATGTCTGGGGTTGCTTGTGTTTCCGTGCAGAGGGGACCTGGCCTAGCAGTTCGGGCTGGGCTGCTACCATTGGTGGCAGTCCCAGACTGATTTGCATATGGCTGGACCCTTTTGCAATGGCGCAGATGGGCTAAAAAACGGTGGTGTGGAAGTTTGCCCAGAGCAACGCCAGTGGTACAGATTCATTCAAAACCTTCCACCCATCACTTTTGTGGTCACAGTTTGTCTCACTATGTGAGAGAGGGTATGCCCAGACGTGGGTCCCTTGCTCGCTGTGCCACAGGGAACCAAGCTGCACCTCACTGAGGAGGCCCAACAAGGCCGAAACATGTCTGGGGTTGCTTGTGTTTCCGTGCAGAGGGGACCTGGCCTAGCAGTTCGGGCTGGGCTGCTACCATTGGTGGCAGTACCAGACTGATTTGCATATGGCTGGACCCTTTTGCAATGGCACAGACGGGCTAAAAAATGGTGGTTTGGAAGGTTGCCCAGAGCAACGCCAGTGGTACAGATTCATTCAAAACCTTCCACCCATCACTTTTGTGGTCACAGTTTGTCTCACTACGTGAGAGAGGGTATGCCCAGACGTGGGTCCCTTGCTCGCTGTACCATAGCGAACCAAGCTGCAACTCACTGAGGAGGCCCAACAAGGCCGAAACATGTCTGGGGTTGCTTGTGTTTCCGTGCAGAGGGGATCTGGCCTAGCAGTTCGGGCTGGGCTGCTACCATTGGTGGCAGTACCAGACTGATTTGCATATGGCTGGACCCTTTTGCAATGGCGCAGATGGGCTAAAAAACGGTGGTGTGGAAGGTTGCCCAGAGCAACGCCAGTGGTACAGATTCATTCAAAACCTTCCACCCATCACTTTTGTGGTCACAGTTTGTCTCACTATGTGAGAGAGGGTATGCCCAGACGTGGGTCACTTGCTCGCTGTGCCATAGGGAACCAAGCTGCACCTCACTGAGGAGGCCCAACAAGGCCGAAACATGTCTGGGGTTGCTTGTGTTTCCGTGCAGAGGGGACCTGGCCTAGCAGTTCGGGCTGGGCTGCTACCATTGGTGGCAGTACCAGACTGATTTGCATATGGCTGGACCCTTTTGCAATGGCGCAGACGGGCTAAAAAACGGTGGTGTGGAAGGTTGCCCAGAGCAACGCCAGTGGTACAGATTCATTCAAAACCTTCCACCCATCACTTTTGTGGTCACAGTTTGTCTCACTATGTGAGAGAGGGTATGCCCAGGCGTGGGTCCCTTGCTCGCTGTGCCATAGGGAACCAAGCTGCACCTCACTGAGGAGGCCCAACAAGGCCGAAACATGTCTGGGGTTGCTTGTGTTTCCGTGCAGAGGGGACCTGGCCTAGCAGTTTGGGCTGGGCTGCTACCATTGGTGGCAGTACCAGACTGATTTGCATATGGCTGGACCCTTTTGCAATGGCGCAGACGGGCTAAAAAACGGTGGCGTGGAAGGTTGCCAAGGGCAACCCCAGTGGTACAGATTCATTCAAAACCTTCCACCCATCACTTTTGTGGTCACAGTTTGTCTCACTATGTGAGAGAGGGTATGCCCAGACGTGGGTCCCTTGCTCGCTGTGCCATAGGGAACCAAGCTGCACCTCACTGAGGAGGCCCAACAAGGCCGAAACATGTCTGGGGTTGCTTGTGTTTCCGTGCAGAGGGGACCTGGCCTAGCAGTTCGGGCTGGGCTGCTACCATTGGTGGCAGTACCCGACTGATTTGCATATGGCTGGACCCTTTTGCAATGGCGCAGACGGGCTAAAAAATGGTGGCGTGGATGGTTGCCAAGGGCAACCCCAGTGGTACAGATTCATTCAAAACCTTCCACCCATCACTTTTGTGGTCACAGTTTGTCTCACTATGTGAGAGAGGGTATGCCCAGACGTGGGTCCCTTGCTCGCTGTGCCATAGGGAACCAAGCTTCACCTCACTGAGGAGGCCCAACAAGGCCGAAACATGTCTGGGGTTGCTTGTGTTTCCGTGCAGAGGGGACCTGGCCTAGCAGTTCGGGCTGGGCTGCTACCATTGGTGGCAGTACCAGACTGATTTGCATATGGCTGGACCCTTTTGCAATGGCGCAGACGGGCTAAAAAACGGTGGTGTGGAAGGTTGCCTAGAGCAACGCCAGTGGTACAGATTCATTCAAAACCTTCCACCCATCACTTTTATGGTCACAGTTTGTCTCACTATGTGAGAGAGGGTATGCCCAGACGTGGGTCCCTTGCTCGCTGTGCCATAGGGAACCAAGCTGCACCTCACTGAGGAGGCCCAACAAGGCCGAAACATTTCAGGGGATGCCTGTGTTTCCGTGCAGAGGGGACCTGGCCTAGCAGTTCGGGCTGGGCTGCTACCATTGGTGGCAGTACCCGACTGATTTGCATATGGCTGGACCCTTTTGCAATGGCGCAGACGGGCTAAAAAATGGTGGCGTGGATGGTTGCCAAGGGCAACCCCAGTGGTACAGATTCATTCAAAACCTTCCACCCATCACTTTTGTGGTCACAGTTTGTCTCACTATGTGAGAGAGGGTATGCCCAGACGTGGGTCCCTTGCTCGCTGTGCCATAGGGAACCAAGCTGCACCTCACTGAGGAGGCCCAACAAGGCCGAAACATGTCTGGGGTTGCTTGTGTTTCCGTGCAGAGGGGACCTGGCCTAGCAGTTCGGGCTGGGCTGCTACCATTGGTGGCAGTACCCGACTGATTTGCATATGGCTGGACCCTTTTGCAATGGCGCAGACGGGCTAAAAAATGGTGGCGTGGATGGTTGCCAAGGGCAACCCCAGTGGTACAGATTCATTCAAAACCTTCCACCCATCACTTTTGTGGTCACAGTTTGTCTCACTATGTGAGAGAGGGTATGCCCAGACGTGGGTCCCTTGCTCGCTGTGCCATAGGGAACCAAGCTTCACCTCACTGAGGAGGCCCAACAAGGCCGAAACATGTCTGGGGTTGCTTGTGTTTCCGTGCAGAGGGGACCTGGCCTAGCAGTTCGGGCTGGGCTGCTACCATTGGTGGCAGTACCAGACTGATTTGCATATGGCTGGACCCTTTTGCAATGGCGCAGACGGGCTAAAAAACGGTGGTGTGGAAGGTTGCCTAGAGCAACGCCAGTGGTACAGATTCATTCAAAACCTTCCACCCATCACTTTTATGGTCACAGTTTGTCTCACTATGTGAGAGAGGGTATGCCCAGACGTGGGTCCCTTGCTCGCTGTGCCATAGGGAACCAAGCTGCACCTCACTGAGGAGGCCCAACAAGGCCGAAACATTTCAGGGGATGCCTGTGTTTCCGTGCAGAGGGGACCTGGCCTAGCAGTTCGGGCTGGGCTGCTACCATTGGTGGCAGTACCAGACTGATTTGCATATGGCTGGACCCTTTTGCAATGGCACAGACGGGCTAAAAAACGGTGGTGTGGAAGGTTGCCCAGAGCAACGCCAGTGGTACAGATTCATTCAAAACCTTCCACCCATCACTTTTGTGGTCACAGTTTGTCTCACTATGTGAGAGAGGGTATGCCCAGACGTGGGTCCCTTGCTCGCTGTGCTATAGGGAACCAAGCTGCACCTCACTGAGGAGGCCCAACAAGGCCGAAACATGTCTGGGGTTGCTTGTGTTTCCGTGCAGAGGGGACCTGGCCTAGCAGTTCGGGCTGGGCTGCTACCATTGGTGGCAGTACCAGACTGATTTGCATATGGCTGGACCCTTTTGCAATGGCGCAGACGGGCTAAAAAACGGTGGTGTGGAAGGTTGCCCAGAGCAACGCCAGTGGTACAGATTCATTCAAAACCTTCCACCCATCACTTTTGTGGTCACAGTTTGTCTCACTATGTGAGAGAGGGTATGCCCAGACGTGGGTCCCTTGCTCGCAGTGCTATAGGGAACCAAGCTGCACCTCACTGAGGAGGTCCAACAAGGCCGAAACATGTCTGGGGTTGCTTGTGTTTCCGTGCAGAGGGGACCTGGCCTAGCAGTTCGGGCTGGGCTGCTACCATTGGTGGCAGTACCAGACTGATTTGCATATGGCTGGACCCTTTTGCAATGGCGCAGACGGGCTAAAAAACGGTGGTGTGGAAGGTTGCCCAGAGCAACGCCAGTGGTACAGATTCATTCAAAACTTTCCACCCATCACTTTTGTGGTCAGAGTTTTTCTCACTATGTGAGAGAGGGTATGCCCAGACGTGGGTCCCTTGCTCGCTGTGCTACAGGGAACCAAGCTGCACCTCACTGAGGAGGCCCAACAAGGCCGAAACATGTCTGGGGTTGCTTGTGTTTCCGTGCAGAGGGGACCTGGCCTAGCAGTTCGGGCTGGGCTGCTACCATTGGTGGCAGTACCAGACTGATTTGCATATGGCTGGACCCTTTTGCAATGGCGCAGACGGGCTAAAAAACAGTGGTGTGGAAGGTTGCCCAGAGCAACGCCAGTGGTACAGATTCATTCAAAACCTTCCACCCATCAATTTTGTGGTCACAGTTTGTCTCACTATGTGAGAGAGGGTATGCCCAGACGTGGGTCCCTTGCTCACTGTGCCATAGGGAACCAAGCTGCACCTCACTGAGGAGGCCCAACAAGGCTGAAACATGTCTGGGGTTGCTTGTGTTTCCGTGCAGAGGGGACCTGGCCTAGCAGTTCGGGCTGGGCTGCTACCATTGGTGGCAGTACCAGACTGATTTGCATATGGCTGGACCCTTTTGCAATGGCGCAGACGGGCTAAAAAACGGTGGCGTGGAAGGTTGCCAAGGGCAACCCCAGTGGTACAGATTCATTCAAAACCTTCCACCCATCACTTTTGTGGTCACAGTTTGTCTCACTATGTGAGAGAGGGTATGCCCAGACGTGGGTCCCTTGCTCGATGTGCCATAGGGAACCAAGCTGCACCTCACTGAGGAGGCCCAAGAAGGCCGAAACATGTCTGGGGTTGCTTTTGTTTCCGTGCAGAGGGGACCTGGCCTAGCAGTTCGGGCTGGGCTGCTACCATTGGTGGCAGTACCAGACTGATTTGCATATGGCTGGACCCTTTTGCAATGGCGCAGACGGGCTAAAAAACGGTGGTGTGGAAGGTTGCCCAGAGCAACGCCAGTGGTACAGATTCATTCAAAACCTTCCACCCATCACTTTTGTGGTCACAGTTTGTCTCACTATGTGAGAGAGGGTATGCCCAGACGTGGGTCCCTTGCTCGCTGTGCCATAGGGAACCAAGCTGCACCTCACTGAGGAGGCCCAACAAGGCCGAAACATTTCAGGGGATGCTTGTGTTTCCGTGCAGAGGGGACCTGGCCTAGCAGTTCGGGCTGGGCTGCTACCATTGGTGGCAGTACCAGACTGATTTGCATATGGCTGGACCCTTTTGCAATGGCACAGACGGGCTAAAAAACGGTGGTGTGGAAGGTTGCCCAGAGCAACGCCAGTGGTACAGATTCATTCAAAACCTTCCACCCATCACTTTTGTGGTCACAGTTTGTCTCACTATGTGAGAGAGGGTATGCCCAGACGTGGGTCCCTTGCTCGCTGTGCTATAGGGAACCAAGCTGCACCTCACTGAGGAGGCCCAACAAGGCCGAAATATGTCTGGGGTTGCTTGTGTTTCCGTGCAGAGGGGACCTGGCCTAGCAGTTCGGGCTGGGCTGCTACCATTGGTGGCAGTACCAGACTGATTTGCATATGGCTGGACCCTTTTGCAATGGCGCAGACGGGCTAAAAAACGGTGGTGTGGAAGGTTGCCCAGAGCAACGCCAGTGGTACAGATTCATTCAAAACCTTCCACCCATCACTTTTGTGGTCACAGTTTGTCTCACTACGTGAGAGAGGGTATGCCCAGACGTGGGTCCCTTGCTCGCTGTGCCATAGGAAACCAAGCTGCACCTCACTGAGGAGGCCCAACAAGGCCGAAACATGTCTGGGGTTGCTTGTGTTTCCGTGCAGAGGGGACCTGGCCTAGCAGTTCGGGCTGGGCTGCTACCATTGGTGGCAGTACCAGACTGATTTGCATATGGCTGGACCCTTTTGCAATGGCGCAGACGGGCTAAAAAACGGTGGTGTGGAAGGTTGCCCAGAGCAACGCCAGTGGTACAGATTCATTCAAAACCTTCCACCCATCACTTTTGTGGTCACAGTTTGTCTCACTATGTGAGAGAGGGTATGCCCAGACGTGGGTCCCTTGCTCGCTGTGCCATAGGGAACCAAGCTGCACCTCACTGAGGAGGCCCAACAAGGCTGAAACATGTCTGGGGTTGCTTGTGTTTCCGTGCAGAGGGGACCTGGCCTAGCAGTTCGGGCTGGGCTGCTACCATTGGTGGCAGTACCAGACTGATTTGCATATGGCTGGACCCTTTTGCAATGGCGCAGACGGGCTAGAAAACGGTGGTGTGGAAGGTTGCCCAGAGCAACGCCAGTGGTAGAGATTCATTCAAAACCTTCCACCCATCACTTTTGTGGTCACAGTTTGTCTCACTATGTGAGAGAGGGTATGCCCAGACGTGGGTCCCTTGCTCGCTGTGCCATAGGGAACCAAGTTGCACCTCACTGAGGAGGCCCAACAAGGCCGAAACATGTCTGGGGATGCTTGTGTTTCCGTGCAGAGGGGACCTGGCCTAGCAGTTCGGGCTGGGCTGCTACCATTGGTGGCAGTACCAGACTGATTTGCATATGGCTGGACCCTTTTGCAATGGCGCAGACGGGCTAAAAAACGGTGGTGTGGAAGGTTGCCCAGAGCAACGCCAGTGGTACAGATTCATTCAAAACCTTCCACCCATCACTTTTGTGGTCACAGTTTGTCTCACTATGTGAGAGAGGGTATGCCCAGATGTGGGTCCCTTGCTCGCTGTGCCATAGGGAACCAAGCTGCACCTCACTGAGGAGGCCCAACAAGGCCGAAACATGTCTGGGGTTGCTTGTGTTTCCGTGCAGAGGGCACCTGGCCTAGCAGTTCGGGCTGGGCTGCTACCATTGGTGGCAGTACCAGACTGATTTGCATATGGCTGGACCCTTTTGCAATGGCGCAGACGGGCTAAAAAACGGTGGTGTGGAAGGTTGCCCAGAGCAACGCCAGTGGTACAGATTCATTCAAAACCTTCCACCCATCACTTTTGTGGTCACAGTTTGTCTCACTATGTGAGAGAGGGTATGCCCAGACGTGGGTCCCTTGCTCGCTGTGCCATAGGGAACCAAGCTGCACCTCACTGAGGAGGCCCAACAAGGCCGAAACATGTCTGGGGTTGCTTGTGTTTCCGTGCAGAGGGCACCTGGCCTAGCAGTTCGGGCTGGGCTGCTACCATTAGTGGCAGTACCAGACTGATTTGCATATGGCTGGACCCTTTTGCAAAGGCACAGACGGGCTAAAAAACGGTGGTGTGGAAGGTTGCCCAGAGCAACGCCAGTGGTACAGATTCATTCAAAACCTTCCACCCATCACTTTTGTGGTCACAGTTTGTCTCACTATGTGAGAGAGGGCATGCCCAGACGTGGGTCCCTTGATCGCTGTGCCATAGGGAACCAAGCTGCACCTCAGTGAGGAGGCCCAACAAGGCCGAAACATGTCTGGGGTTGCTTGTGTTTCCGTGCAGAGGGGACCTGGCCTAGCAGTTCGGGCTGGGCTGCTACCATTGGTGGCAGTACCAGACTGATTTGCATATGGCTGGACCCTTTTGCAATGGCGCAGACGGGCTAAAAAACGGTGGTGTGGAAGGTTGCCCAGAGCAACGCCAGTGGTACAGATTCATTCAAAACCTTCTACCCATCACTTTTGTGGTCACAGTTTGTCTCACTATGTGAGAGAGGGTATGCCCAGATGTGGGTCCCTTGCTCGCTGTGCCATAGGGAACCAAGCTGCACCTCACTGAGGAGGCCCAACAAGGCCGAAACATGTCTGGGGTTGCTTGTGTTTCCGTGCAGAGGGGACCTGGCCTAGCAGTTCGGGCTGGGCTGCTACCATTGGTGGCAGTACCAGACTGATTTGCATATGGCTGGACCCTTTTGCAATGGCGCAGACGGGCTAAAAAACGGTGGTGTGGAAGGTTGCCCAGAGCAACGCCAGTGGTACAGATTCATTCAAAACCTTCCACCCATCACTTTTGTGGTCACAGTTTGTCTCACTATGTGAGAGAGGGTATGCCCAGACGTGGGTCCCTTGATCGCTGTGCCATAGGGAACCAAGCTGCACCTCACTGAGGAGGCCCAACAAGGCCGACACATGTCTGGGGTTGCTTGTGTTTCCGTGCAGAGGGGACCTGGCCTAGCAGTTCGGGCTGGGCTGCTACCATTGGTGGCAGTACCAGACTGATTTGCATATGGCTGGACCCTTTTGCAATGGCGCAGACGGGCTAAAAAACGGTGGTGTGGAAGGTTGCCCAGAGCAACGCCAGTGGTACAGATTCATTCAAAACCTTCCACCCATCACTTTTGTGGTCACAGTTTGTCTCACTATGTGAGAGAGGGTATGCCCAGACGTGGGTCCCTTGCTCGCTGTGCCATAGGGAACCAAGCTGCACCTCACTGAGGAGGCCCAACAAGGCCGAAACATTTCAGGGGATGCTTGTGTTTCCGTGCAGAGGGGACCTGGCCTAGCAGTTCGGGCTGGGCTGCTACCATTGGTGGCAGTACCAGACTGATTTGCATATGGCTGGACCCTTTTGCAATGGCGCAGACGGGCTAAAAAACGGTGGTGTGGAAGGTTGCCCAGAGCAACGCCAGTGGTACAGATTCATTCAAAACTTTCCACCCATCACTTTTGTGGTCAGAGTTTTTCTCACTATGTGAGAGAGGGTATGCTCAGACGTGGGTCCCTTGCTCACTGTGCCATAGGGAACCAAGCTGCACCTCACTGAGGAGGCCCAACAAGGCCGAAACATGTCTGGGGTTGCTTGTGTTTCCGTGCAGAGGGGACCTGGCCTAGCAGTTCGGGCTGGGCTGCTACCATTGGTGGCAGTACCAGACTGATTTGCATATGGCTGGACCCTTTTGCAATGGCGCAGACGGGCTAAAAAACGGTGGTGTGGAAGGTTGCCCAGAGCAACGCCAGTGGTACAGATTCATTCAAAACTTTCCACCCATCACTTTTGTGGTCAGAGTTTTTCTCACTATGTGAGAGAGGGTATGCTCAGACGTGGGTCCCTTGCTCGCTGTGCCATAGGGAACCAAGCTGCACCTCACTGAGGAGGCCCAACAAGGCCGAAACATTTCAGGGGATGCTTGTGTTTCCGTGCAGAGGGGACCTGGCCAAGCAGTTCGGGCTGGGCTGCTACCATTGGTGGCAGTACCAGACTGATTTGCATATGGCTGGACCCTTTTGCAATGGCACAGACGGGCTAGAAAACGGTGGTGTGGAAGGTTGCCCAGAGCAACGCCAGTGGTACAGATTCATTCAAAACCTTCCACCCATCACTTTTGTGGTCACAGTTTGTCTCACTATGTGAGAGAGGGTATGCCCAGACGTGGGTCCCTTGCTCGCTGTGCTATAGGGAACCAAGCTGCACCTCACTGAGGAGGCCCAACAAGGCCGAAATATGTCTGGGGTTGCTTGTGTTTCCGTGCAGAGGGGACCTGGCCTAGCAGTTCGGGCTGGGCTGCTACCATTGGTGGCAGTACCAGACTGATTTGCATATGGCTGGACCCTTTTGCAATGGCGCAGACGGGCTAAAAAACGGTGGTGTGGAAGGTTGCCCAGAGCAACGCCAGTGGTACAGATTCATTCAAAACTTTCCACCCATCACTTTTGTGGTCAGAGTTTTTCTCACTATGTGAGAGAGGGTATGCTCAGACGTGGGTCCCTTGCTCACTGTGCCATAGGGAACCAAGCTGCACCTCACTGAGGAGGCCCAACAAGGCCGAAACATGTCTGGGGTTGCTTGTGTTTCCGTGCAGAGGGGACCTGGCCTAGCAGTTCGGGCTGGGCTGCTACCATTGGTGGCAGTACCAGACTGATTTGCAAATGGCTGGACCCTTTTGCAATGGCGCAGACGGGCTAAAAAACGGTGGTGTGGAAGGTTGCCCAGAGCAACGCCAGTGGTACAGATTCATTCAAAACCTTCCACCCATCACTTTTGTGGTCACAGTTTGTCTCACTATGTGAGAGAGGGTATGCCCAGACGTGGGTCCCTTGCTCGCTGTGCCATAGGGAACCAAGCTGCACCTCACTGAGGAGGCCCAACAAGGTCGAAACATGTCTGGGGTTGCTTGTGTTTCCGTGCAGAGGGGACCTGGCCTAGCAGTTCGGGCTGGGCTGCTACCATTGGTGGCAGTCCCAGACTGATTTGCATATGGCTGGACCCTTTTGCAATGGCGCAGACGGGCTAAAAAACGGTGGTGTGGAAGGTTGCCCAGAGCAACGCCAGTGGTACAGATTCATTCAAAACCTTCCACCCATCACTTTTGTGGTCACAGTTTGTCTCACTATGTGAGAGAGGGTATGCCCAGACGTGGGTCCCTTGCTCGCTGTGCCATAGGGAACCAAGCTGCACCTCACTGAGGAGGCCCAACAAGGCCGAAACATGTCTGGGGTTGCTTGTGTTTCCGTGCAGAGGGGACCTGGCCTAGCAGTTCGGGCTGGGCTGCTACCATTGGTGGCAGTACCAGACTAATTTGCATATGGCTGGACCCTTTTGCAATGGCGCAGACGGGCTAAAAAACGGTGGTGTGGAAGGTTGCCCAGAGCAACGCCAGTGGTACAGATTCATTCAAAACCTTCCACCCATCACTTTTGTGGTCACAGTTTGTCTCACTATGTGAGAGAGGGTATGCCCAGACGTGGGTCCCTTGCTCGCTGTGCCATAGGGAACCAAGCTGCACCTCACTGAGGAGGCCCAACAAGGCCGAAACATGTCTGGGGTTGCTTGTGTTTCCGTGCAGAGGGGACCTGGCCTAGCACTTCGGGCTGAGCTGCTACCATTGGTGGCAGTACCAGACTGATTTGCATATGGCAGGACCCTTTTGCAATGGCGCAGACGGGCTAAAAAACGGTGGTGTGGAAGGTTGCCCAGAGCAACGCCAGTGGTACAGATTCATTCAAAACCTTCCACTCATCACTTTTGTGGTCATAGTTTGTCTCACTGTGTGAGAGAGGGAATGCCCAGACGTGGGTCCCTTGCTCGCTGTGCCATAGGGAACCAAGCTGCACCTCACTGAGGAGGCCCAACAAGGCCGAAACATGTCTGGGGTTGCTTGTGTTTCCGTGCAGAGGGGACCTGGCCTAGCAGTTCGGGCTGGGCTGCTACCATTGGTGGCAGTACCAGACTGATTTGCATTTGGCTGGACCCTTTTGCAATGGCGCAGACGGGCTAAAAAACGGTGGTGTGGAAGGTTGCCCAGAGCAACGCCAGTGGTACAGATTCATTCAAAACCTTCCACCCATCACTTTTGTAGTCACAGTTTGTCTCACTATGTGAGAGAGGGTATGCCCAGACGTGGGTCCCTTGCTCGCTGTGCCATAGGGAACCAAGCTGCACCTCACTGAGGAGGCCCAACAAAGCCGAAACATGTCTGGGGTTTCTTGTGTTTCCGTGTAGAGGGGACCTGGCCTAGCAGTTCGGGCTGGGCTGCTACCATTGGTGGCAGTACCAGACTGATTTGCATATGGCTGGACCCTTTTGCAATGGCGCAGACGGGCTAAAAAACGGTGGTGTGGAAGGTTGCCCAGAGCAACGCCAGTGGTACAGATTCATTCAAAACCTTCCACCCATCACTTTTGTGGTCACAGTTTGTCTCACTACGTGAGAGAGGGTATGCCCAGACGTGGGTCCCTTGCTCGCTGTGCCATAGGAAACCAAGCTGCACCTCACTGAGGAGGCCCAACAAGGCCGAAACATGTCTGGGGTTGCTTGTGTTTCCGTGCAGAGGGGACCTGGCCTAGCAGTTCGGGCTGGGCTGCTACCATTGGTGGCAGTACCAGACTGATTTGCATATGGCTGGACCCTTTTGCAATGGCGCAGACGGGCTAAAAAACGGTGGTGTGGAAGGTTGCCCAGAGCAACGCCAGTGGTACAGATTCATTCAAAACCTTCCACCCATCACTTTTGTGGTCACAGTTTGTCTCACTATGTGAGAGAGGGTATGCCCAGACGTGGGTCCCTTGCTCGCTGTGCCATAGGGAACCAAGCTGCACCTCACTGAGGAGGCCCAACAAGGCTGAAACATGTCTGGGGTTGCTTGTGTTTCCGTGCAGAGGGGACCTGGCCTAGCAGTTCGGGCTGGGCTGCTACCATTGGTGGCAGTACCAGACTGATTTGCATATGGCTGGACCCTTTTGCAATGGCGCAGACGGGCTAGAAAACGGTGGTGTGGAAGGTTGCCCAGAGCAACGCCAGTGGTAGAGATTCATTCAAAACCTTCCACCCATCACTTTTGTGGTCACAGTTTGTCTCACTATGTGAGAGAGGGTATGCCCAGACGTGGGTCCCTTGCTCGCTGTGCCATAGGGAACCAAGTTGCACCTCACTGAGGAGGCCCAACAAGGCCGAAACATGTCTGGGGATGCTTGTGTTTCCGTGCAGAGGGGACCTGGCCTAGCAGTTCGGGCTGGGCTGCTACCATTGGTGGCAGTACCAGACTGATTTGCATATGGCTGGACCCTTTTGCAATGGCGCAGACGGGCTAAAAAACGGTGGTGTGGAAGGTTGCCCAGAGCAACGCCAGTGGTACAGATTCATTCAAAACCTTCCACCCATCACTTTTGTGGTCACAGTTTGTCTCACTATGTGAGAGAGGGTATGCCCAGATGTGGGTCCCTTGCTCGCTGTGCCATAGGGAACCAAGCTGCACCTCACTGAGGAGGCCCAACAAGGCCGAAACATGTCTGGGGTTGCTTGTGTTTCCGTGCAGAGGGCACCTGGCCTAGCAGTTCGGGCTGGGCTGCTACCATTGGTGGCAGTACCAGACTGATTTGCATATGGCTGGACCCTTTTGCAATGGCGCAGACGGGCTAAAAAACGGTGGTGTGGAAGGTTGCCCAGAGCAACGCCAGTGGTACAGATTCATTCAAAACCTTCCACCCATCACTTTTGTGGTCACAGTTTGTCTCACTATGTGAGAGAGGGTATGCCCAGACGTGGGTCCCTTGCTCGCTGTGCCATAGGGAACCAAGCTGCACCTCACTGAGGAGGCCCAACAAGGCCGAAACATGTCTGGGGTTGCTTGTGTTTCCGTGCAGAGGGGACCTGGCCTAGCAGTTCGGGCTGGGCTGCTACCATTAGTGGCAGTACCAGACTGATTTGCATATGGCTGGACCCTTTTGCAAAGGCACAGACGGGCTAAAAAACGGTGGTGTGGAAGGTTGCCCAGAGCAACGCCAGTGGTACAGATTCATTCAAAACCTTCCACCCATCACTTTTGTGGTCACAGTTTGTCTCACTATGTGAGAGAGGGCATGCCCAGACGTGGGTCCCTTGATCGCTGTGCCATAGGGAACCAAGCTGCACCTCAGTGAGGAGGCCCAACAAGGCCGAAACATGTCTGGGGTTGCTTGTGTTTCCGTGCAGAGGGGACCTGGCCTAGCAGTTCGGGCTGGGCTGCTACCATTGGTGGCAGTACCAGACTGATTTGCATATGGCTGGACCCTTTTGCAATGGCGCAGAAGGGCTAAAAAACGGTGGTGTGGAAGGTTGCCCAGAGCAACGCCAGTGGTACAGATTCATTCAAAACCTTCTACCCATCACTTTTGTGGTCACAGTTTGTCTCACTATGTGAGAGAGGGTATGCCCAGATGTGGGTCCCTTGCTCGCTGTGCCATAGGGAACCAAGCTGCACCTCACTGAGGAGGCCCAACAAGGCCGAAACATGTCTGGGGTTGCTTGTGTTTCCGTGCAGAGGGGACCTGGCCTAGCAGTTCGGGCTGGGCTGCTACCATTGGTGGCAGTACCAGACTGATTTGCATATGGCTGGACCCTTTTGCAATGGCGCAGACGGGCTAAAAAACGGTGGTGTGGAAGGTTGCCCAGAGCAACGCCAGTGGTACAGATTCATTCAAAACCTTCCACCCATCACTTTTGTGGTCACAGTTTGTCTCACTATGTGAGAGAGGGTATGCCCAGACGTGGGTCCCTTGATCGCTGTGCCATAGGGAACCAAGCTGCACCTCACTGAGGAGGCCCAACAAGGCCGACACATGTCTGGGGTTGCTTGTGTTTCCGTGCAGAGGGGACCTGGCCTAGCAGTTTGGGCTGGGCTGCTACCATTGGTGGCAGTACCAGACTGATTTGCATATGGCTGGACCCTTTTGCAATGGCGCAGACGGGCTAAAAAACGGTGGTGTGGAAGGTTGCCCAGAGCAACGCCAGTGGTACAGATTCATTCAAAACCTTCCACCCATCACTTTTGTGGTCACATTTTGTCTCACTATGTGAGAGAGGGTATGCCCAGACGTGGGTCCCTTGCTCGCTGTGCCATAGGGAACCAAGCTGCACCTCACTGAGGAGGCCCAACAAGGCCGAAACATGTCTGGGGTTGCTTGTGTTTCCGTGCAGAGGGGACCTGGCCTAGCAGTTCGGGCTGGGCTGCTACCATTAGTGGCAGTACCAGACTGATTTGCATATGGCTGGACCCTTTTGCAATGGCGCAGACGGGCTAAAAAACGGTGGTGTGGAAGGTTGCCCAGAGCAACGCCAGTGGTACAGATTCATTCAAAACCTTCCACCCATCACTTTTGTGGTCACAGTTTGTCTCACTATGTGAGAGAGGGTATGCCCAGATGTGGGTCCCTTGCTCGCTGTGCCATAGGGAACCAAGCTGCACCTCACTGAGGAGGCCCAACAAGGCCGAAACATGTCTGGAGTTGCTTGTGTTTCCGTGCAGAGGGGACCTGGCCTAGCAGTTCGGGCTGGGCTGCTACCATTGGTGGCAGTACCAGACTGATTTGCATATGGCTGGACCCTTTTGCAATGGCGCAGACGGGCTAAAAAACGGTGGTGTGGAAGGTTGCCCAGAGCAACGCCAGTGGTACAGATTCATTCAAAACCTTCCACCCATCACTTTTGTGGTCACAGTTTGTCTCACTATGTGAGAGAGGGTATGCCCAGACGTGGGTCCCTTGCTCGCTGTGCCATAGGGAACCAAGCTGCACCTCACTGAGGAGGCCCAACAAGGCCGAAACATGTCTGGGGTTGCTTGTGTTTCCGTGCAGAGGGGACCTGGCCTAGCAGTTCGGGCTGGGCTGCTACCATTAGTGGCAGTACCAGACTGATTTGCATATGGCTGGACCCTTTTGCAAAGGCACAGACGGGCTAAAAAACGGTGGTGTGGAAGGTTGCCCAGAGCAACGCCAGTGGTACAGATTCATTCAAAACCTTCCACCCATCACTTTTGTGGTCACAGTTTGTCTCACTATGTGAGAGAGGGCATGCCCAGACGTGGGTCCCTTGATCGCTGTGCCATAGGGAACCAAGCTGCACCTCAGTGAGGAGGCCCAACAAGGCCGAAACATGTCTGGGGTTGCTTGTGTTTCCGTGCAGAGGGGACCTGGCCTAGCAGTTCGGGCTGGGCTGCTACCATTGGTGGCAGTACCAGACTGATTTGCATATGGCTGGACCCTTTTGCAATGGCGCAGACGGGCTAAAAAACGGTGGTGTGGAAGGTTGCCCAGAGCAACGCCAGTGGTACAGATTCATTCAAAACCTTCTACCCATCACTTTTGTGGTCACAGTTTGTCTCACTATGTGAGAGAGGGTATGCCCAGATGTGGGTCCCTTGCTCGCTGTGCCATAGGGAACCAAGCTGCACCTCACTGAGGAGGCCCAACAAGGCCGAAACATGTCTGGGGTTGCTTGTGTTTCCGTGCAGAGGGGACCTGGCCTAGCAGTTCGGGCTGGGCTGCTACCATTGGTGGCAGTACCAGACTGATTTGCATATGGCTGGACCCTTTTGCAATGGCGCAGACGGGCTAAAAAACGGTGGTGTGGAAGGTTGCCCAGAGCAACGCCAGTGGTACAGATTCATTCAAAACCTTCCACCCATCACTTTTGTGGTCACAGTTTGTCTCACTATGTGAGAGAGGGTATGCCCAGACGTGGGTCCCTTGATCGCTGTGCCATAGGGAACCAAGCTGCACCTCACTGAGGAGGCCCAACAAGGCCGACACATGTCTGGGGTTGCTTGTGTTTCCGTGCAGAGGGGACCTGGCCTAGCAGTTCGGGCTGGGCTGCTACCATTGGTGGCAGTACCAGACTGATTTGCATATGGCTGGACCCTTTTGCAATGGCGCAGACGGGCTAAAAAACGGTGGTGTGGAAGGTTGCCCAGAGCAACGCCAGTGGTACAGATTCATTCAAAACCTTCCACCCATCACTTTTGTGGTCACAGTTTGTCTCACTATGTGAGAGAGGGTATGCCCAGACGTGGGTCCCTTGCTCGCTGTGCCATAGGGAACCAAGCTGCACCTCACTGAGGAGGCCCAACAAGGCCGAAACATTTCAGGGGATGCTTGTGTTTCCGTGCAGAGGGGACCTGGCCTAGCAGTTCGGGCTGGGCTGCTACCATTGGTGGCAGTACCAGACTGATTTGCATATGGCTGGACCCTTTTGCAATGGCACAGACGGGCTAAAAAACGGTGGTGTGGAAGGTTGCCCAGAGCAACGCCAGTGGTACAGATTCATTCAAAACCTTCCACCCATCACTTTTGTGGTCACAGTTTGTCTCACTATGTGAGAGAGGGTATGCCCAGACGTGGGTCCCTTGCTCGCTGTGCTATAGGGAACCAAGCTGCACCTCACTGAGGAGGCCCAACAAGGCCGAAATATGTCTGGGGTTGCTTGTGTTTCCGTGCAGAGGGGACCTGGCCTAGCAGTTCGGGCTGGGCTGCTACCATTGGTGGCAGTACCAGACTGATTTGCATATGGCTGGACCCTTTTGCAATGGCGCAGACGGGCTAAAAAACGGTGGTGTGGAAGGTTGCCCAGAGCAACGCCAGTGGTACAGATTCATTCAAAACTTTCCACCCATCACTTTTGTGGTCAGAGTTTTTCTCACTATGTGAGAGAGGGTATGCTCAGACGTGGGTCCCTTGCTCACTGTGCCATAGGGAACCAAGCTGCACCTCACTGAGGAGGCCCAACAAGGCCGAAACATGTCTGGGGTTGCTTGTGTTTCCGTGCAGAGGGGACCTGGCCTAGCAGTTCGGGCTGGGCTGCTACCATTGGTGGCAGTACCAGACTGATTTGCATATGGCTGGACCCTTTTGCAATGGCGCAGACGGGCTAAAAAACGGTGGTGTGGAAGGTTGCCCAGAGCAACGCCAGTGGTACAGATTCATTCAAAACTTTCCACCCATCACTTTTGTGGTCAGAGTTTTTCTCACTATGTGAGAGAGGGTATGCTCAGACGTGGGTCCCTTGCTCGCTGTGCCATAGGGAACCAAGCTGCACCTCACTGAGGAGGCCCAACAAGGCCGAAACATTTCAGGGGATGCTTGTGTTTCCGTGCAGAGGGGACCTGGCCAAGCAGTTCGGGCTGGGCTGCTACCATTGGTGGCAGTACCAGACTGATTTGCATATGGCTGGACCCTTTTGCAATGGCACAGACGGGCTAGAAAACGGTGGTGTGGAAGGTTGCCCAGAGCAACGCCAGTGGTACAGATTCATTCAAAACCTTCCACCCATCACTTTTGTGGTCACAGTTTGTCTCACTATGTGAGAGAGGGTATGCCCAGACGTGGGTCCCTTGCTCGCTGTGCTATAGGGAACCAAGCTGCACCTCACTGAGGAGGCCCAACAAGGCCGAAATATGTCTGGGGTTGCTTGTGTTTCCGTGCAGAGGGGACCTGGCCTAGCAGTTCGGGCTGGGCTGCTACCATTGGTGGCAGTACCAGACTGATTTGCATATGGCTGGACCCTTTTGCAATGGCGCAGACGGGCTAAAAAACGGTGGTGTGGAAGGTTGCCCAGAGCAACGCCAGTGGTACAGATTCATTCAAAACTTTCCACCCATCACTTTTGTGGTCAGAGTTTTTCTCACTATGTGAGAGAGGGTATGCTCAGACGTGGGTCCCTTGCTCACTGTGCCATAGGGAACCAAGCTGCACCTCACTGAGGAGGCCCAACAAGGCCGAAACATGTCTGGGGTTGCTTGTGTTTCCGTGCAGAGGGGACCTGGCCTAGCAGTTCGGGCTGGGCTGCTACCATTGGTGGCAGTACCAGACTGATTTGCAAATGGCTGGACCCTTTTGCAATGGCGCAGACGGGCTAAAAAACGGTGGTGTGGAAGGTTGCCCAGAGCAACGCCAGTGGTACAGATTCATTCAAAACCTTCCACCCATCACTTTTGTGGTCACAGTTTGTCTCACTATGTGAGAGAGGGTATGCCCAGACGTGGGTCCCTTGCTCGCTGTGCCATAGGGAACCAAGCTGCACCTCACTGAGGAGGCCCAACAAGGTTGAAACATGTCTGGGGTTGCTTGTGTTTCCGTGCAGAGGGGACCTGGCCTAGCAGTTCGGGCTGGGCTGCTACCATTGGTGGCAGTCCCAGACTGATTTGCATATGGCTGGACCCTTTTGCAATGGCGCAGACGGGCTAAAAAACGGTGGTGTGGAAGGTTGCCCAGAGCAACGCCAGTGGTACAGATTCATTCAAAACCTTCCACCCATCACTTTTGTGGTCACAGTTTGTCTCACTATGTGAGAGAGGGTATGCCCAGACGTGGGTCCCTTGCTCGCTGTGCCATAGGGAACCAAGCTGCACCTCACTGAGGAGGCCCAACAAGGCCGAAACATGTCTGGGGTTGCTTGTGTTTCCGTGCAGAGGGGACCTGGCCTAGCAGTTCGGGCTGGGCTGCTACCATTGGTGGCAGTACCAGACTAATTTGCATATGGCTGGACCCTTTTGCAATGGCGCAGACGGGCTAAAAAACGGTGGTGTGGAAGGTTGCCCAGAGCAACGCCAGTGGTACAGATTCATTCAAAACCTTCCACCCATCACTTTTGTGGTCACAGTTTGTCTCACTATGTGAGAGAGGGTATGCCCAGACGTGGGTCCCTTGCTCGCTGTGCCATAGGGAACCAAGCTGCACCTCACTGAGGAGGCCCAACAAGGCCGAAACATGTCTGGGGTTGCTTGTGTTTCCGTGCAGAGGGGACCTGGCCTAGCACTTCGGGCTGAGCTGCTACCATTGGTGGCAGTACCAGACTGATTTGCATATGGCAGGACCCTTTTGCAATGGCGCAGACGGGCTAAAAAACGGTGGTGTGGAAGGTTGCCCAGAGCAACGCCAGTGGTACAGATTCATTCAAAACCTTCCACCCATCACTTTTGTGGTCACAGTTTGTCTCACTATGTGAGAGAGGGTATGCCCAGACGTGGGTCCCTTGCTCGCTGTGCCATAGGGAACCAAGCTGCACCTCACTGAGGAGGCCCAACAAGGCCGAAACATTTCAGGGGATGCTTGTGTTTCCGTGCAGAGGGGACCTGGCCTAGCAGTTCGGGCTGGGCTGCTACCATTGGTGGCAGTACCAGACTGATTTGCATATGGCTGGACCCTTTTGCAATGGCACAGACGGGCTAAAAAACGGTGGTGTGGAAGGTTGCCCAGAGCAACGCCAGTGGTACAGATTCATTCAAAACCTTCCACCCATCACTTTTGTGGTCACAGTTTGTCTCACTATGTGAGAGAGGGTATGCCCAGACGTGGGTCCCTTGCTCGCTGTGCTATAGGGAACCAAGCTGCACCTCACTGAGGAGGCCCAACAAGGCCGAAATATGTCTGGGGTTGCTTGTGTTTCCGTGCAGAGGGGACCTGGCCTAGCAGTTCGGGCTGGGCTGCTACCATTGGTGGCAGTACCAGACTGATTTGCATATGGCTGGACCCTTTTGCAATGGCGCAGACGGGCTAAAAAACGGTGGTGTGGAAGGTTGCCCAGAGCAACGCCAGTGGTACAGATTCATTCAAAACTTTCCACCCATCACTTTTGTGGTCAGAGTTTTTCTCACTATGTGAGAGAGGGTATGCTCAGACGTGGGTCCCTTGCTCACTGTGCCATAGGGAACCAAGCTGCACCTCACTGAGGAGGCCCAACAAGGCCGAAACATGTCTGGGGTTGCTTGTGTTTCCGTGCAGAGGGGACCTGGCCTAGCAGTTCGGGCTGGGCTGCTACCATTGGTGGCAGTACCAGACTGATTTGCATATGGCTGGACCCTTTTGCAATGGCGCAGACGGGCTAAAAAACGGTGGTGTGGAAGGTTGCCCAGAGCAACGCCAGTGGTACAGATTCATTCAAAACTTTCCACCCATCACTTTTGTGGTCAGAGTTTTTCTCACTATGTGAGAGAGGGTATGCTCAGACGTGGGTCCCTTGCTCGCTGTGCCATAGGGAACCAAGCTGCACCTCACTGAGGAGGCCCAACAAGGCCGAAACATTTCAGGGGATGCTTGTGTTTCCGTGCAGAGGGGACCTGGCCAAGCAGTTCGGGCTGGGCTGCTACCATTGGTGGCAGTACCAGACTGATTTGCATATGGCTGGACCCTTTTGCAATGGCACAGACGGGCTAGAAAACGGTGGTGTGGAAGGTTGCCCAGAGCAACGCCAGTGGTACAGATTCATTCAAAACCTTCCACCCATCACTTTTGTGGTCACAGTTTGTCTCACTATGTGAGAGAGGGTATGCCCAGACGTGGGTCCCTTGCTCGCTGTGCTATAGGGAACCAAGCTGCACCTCACTGAGGAGGCCCAACAAGGCCGAAATATGTCTGGGGTTGCTTGTGTTTCCGTGCAGAGGGGACCTGGCCTAGCAGTTCGGGCTGGGCTGCTACCATTGGTGGCAGTACCAGACTGATTTGCATATGGCTGGACCCTTTTGCAATGGCGCAGACGGGCTAAAAAACGGTGGTGTGGAAGGTTGCCCAGAGCAACGCCAGTGGTACAGATTCATTCAAAACTTTCCACCCATCACTTTTGTGGTCAGAGTTTTTCTCACTATGTGAGAGAGGGTATGCTCAGACGTGGGTCCCTTGCTCACTGTGCCATAGGGAACCAAGCTGCACCTCACTGAGGAGGCCCAACAAGGCCGAAACATGTCTGGGGTTGCTTGTGTTTCCGTGCAGAGGGGACCTGGCCTAGCAGTTCGGGCTGGGCTGCTACCATTGGTGGCAGTACCAGACTGATTTGCAAATGGCTGGACCCTTTTGCAATGGCGCAGACGGGCTAAAAAACGGTGGTGTGGAAGGTTGCCCAGAGCAACGCCAGTGGTACAGATTCATTCAAAACCTTCCACCCATCACTTTTGTGGTCACAGTTTGTCTCACTATGTGAGAGAGGGTATGCCCAGACGTGGGTCCCTTGCTCGCTGTGCCATAGGGAACCAAGCTGCACCTCACTGAGGAGGCCCAACAAGGTCGAAACATGTCTGGGGTTGCTTGTGTTTCCGTGCAGAGGGGACCTGGCCTAGCAGTTCGGGCTGGGCTGCTACCATTGGTGGCAGTCCCAGACTGATTTGCATATGGCTGGACCCTTTTGCAATGGCGCAGACGGGCTAAAAAACGGTGGTGTGGAAGGTTGCCCAGAGCAACGCCAGTGGTACAGATTCATTCAAAACCTTCCACCCATCACTTTTGTGGTCACAGTTTGTCTCACTATGTGAGAGAGGGTATGCCCAGACGTGGGTCCCTTGCTCGCTGTGCCATAGGGAACCAAGCTGCACCTCACTGAGGAGGCCCAACAAGGCCGAAACATGTCTGGGGTTGCTTGTGTTTCCGTGCAGAGGGGACCTGGCCTAGCAGTTCGGGCTGGGCTGCTACCATTGGTGGCAGTACCAGACTAATTTGCATATGGCTGGACCCTTTTGCAATGGCGCAGATGGGCTAAAAAACGGTGGTGTGGAAGGTTGCCCAGAGCAACGCCAGTGGTACAGATTCATTCAAAACCTTCCACCCATCACTTTTGTGGTCACAGTTTGTCTCACTATGTGAGAGAGGGTATGCCCAGACGTGGGTCCCTTGCTCGCTGTGCCATAGGGAACCAAGCTGCACCTCACTGAGGAGGCCCAACAAGGCCGAAACATGTCTGGGGTTGCTTGTGTTTCCGTGCAGAGGGGACCTGGCCTAGCACTTCGGGCTGAGCTGCTACCATTGGTGGCAGTACCAGACTGATTTGCATATGGCAGGACCCTTTTGCAATGGCGCAGACGGGCTAAAAAACGGTGGTGTGGAAGGTTGCCCAGAGCAACGCCAGTGGTACAGATTCATTCAAAACCTTCCACTCATCACTTTTGTGGTCATAGTTTGTCTCACTGTGTGAGAGAGGGAATGCCCAGACGTGGGTCCCTTGCTCGCTGTGCCATAGGGAACCAAGCTGCACCTCACTGAGGAGGCCCAACAAGGCCGAAACATGTCTGGGGTTGCTTGTGTTTCCGTGCAGAGGGGACCTGGCCTAGCAGTTCGGGCTGGGCTGCTACCATTGGTGGCAGTACCAGACTGATTTGCATTTGGCTGGACCCTTTTGCAATGGCGCAGACGGGCTAAAAAACGGTGGTGTGGAAGGTTGCCCAGAGCAACGCCAGTGGTACAGATTCATTCAAAACCTTCCACCCATCACTTTTGTAGTCACAGTTTGTCTCACTATGTGAGAGAGGGTATGCCCAGACGTGGGTCCCTTGCTCGCTGTGCCATAGGGAACCAAGCTGCACCTCACTGAGGAGGCCCAACAAAGCCGAAACATGTCTGGGGTTTCTTGTGTTTCCGTGTAGAGGGGACCTGGCCTAGCAGTTCGGGCTGGGCTGCTACCATTGGTGGCAGTACCAGACTGATTTGCATATGGCTGGACCCTTTTGCAATGGCGCAGACGGGCTAAAAAACGGTGGTGTGGAAGGTTGCCCAGAGCAACGCCAGTGGTACAGATTCATTCAAAACCTTCCACCCATCACTTTTGTGGTCACAGTTTGTCTCACTACGTGAGAGAGGGTATGCCCAGACGTGGGTCCCTTGCTCGCTGTGCCATAGGAAACCAAGCTGCACCTCACTGAGGAGGCCCAACAAGGCCGAAACATGTCTGGGGTTGCTTGTGTTTCCGTGCAGAGGGGACCTGGCCTAGCAGTTCGGGCTGGGCTGCTACCATTGGTGGCAGTACCAGACTGATTTGCATATGGCTGGACCCTTTTGCAATGGCGCAGACGGGCTAAAAAACGGTGGTGTGGAAGGTTGCCCAGAGCAACGCCAGTGGTACAGATTCATTCAAAACCTTCCACCCATCACTTTTGTGGTCACAGTTTGTCTCACTATGTGAGAGAGGGTATGCCCAGACGTGGGTCCCTTGCTCGCTGTGCCATAGGGAACCAAGCTGCACCTCACTGAGGAGGCCCAACAAGGCTGAAACATGTCTGGGGTTGCTTGTGTTTCCGTGCAGAGGGGACCTGGCCTAGCAGTTCGGGCTGGGCTGCTACCATTGGTGGCAGTACCAGACTGATTTGCATATGGCTGGACCCTTTTGCAATGGCGCAGACGGGCTAGAAAACGGTGGTGTGGAAGGTTGCCCAGAGCAACGCCAGTGGTAGAGATTCATTCAAAACCTTCCACCCATCACTTTTGTGGTCACAGTTTGTCTCACTATGTGAGAGAGGGTATGCCCAGACGTGGGTCCCTTGCTCGCTGTGCCATAGGGAACCAAGTTGCACCTCACTGAGGAGGCCCAACAAGGCCGAAACATGTCTGGGGATGCTTGTGTTTCCGTGCAGAGGGGACCTGGCCTAGCAGTTCGGGCTGGGCTGCTACCATTGGTGGCAGTACCAGACTGATTTGCATATGGCTGGACCCTTTTGCAATGGCGCAGACGGGCTAAAAAACGGTGGTGTGGAAGGTTGCCCAGAGCAACGCCAGTGGTACAGATTCATTCAAAACCTTCCACCCATCACTTTTGTGGTCACAGTTTGTCTCACTATGTGAGAGAGGGTATGCCCAGATGTGGGTCCCTTGCTCGCTGTGCCATAGGGAACCAAGCTGCACCTCACTGAGGAGGCCCAACAAGGCCGAAACATGTCTGGGGTTGCTTGTGTTTCCGTGCAGAGGGCACCTGGCCTAGCAGTTCGGGCTGGGCTGCTACCAATGGTGGCAGTACCAGACTGATTTGCATATGGCTGGACCCTTTTGCAATGGCGCAGACGGGCTAAAAAACGGTGGTGTGGAAGGTTGCCCAGAGCAACGCCAGTGGTACAGATTCATTCAAAACCTTCCACCCATCACTTTTGTGGTCACAGTTTGTCTCACTATGTGAGAGAGGGTATGCCCAGACGTGGGTCCCTTGCTCGCTGTGCCATAGGGAACCAAGCTGCACCTCACTGAGGAGGCCCAACAAGGCCGAAACATGTCTGGGGTTGCTTGTGTTTCCGTGCAGAGGGGACCTGGCCTAGCAGTTCGGGCTGGGCTGCTACCATTAGTGGCAGTACCAGACTGATTTGCATATGGCTGGACCCTTTTGCAAAGGCACAGACGGGCTAAAAAACGGTGGTGTGGAAGGTTGCCCAGAGCAACGCCAGTGGTACAGATTCATTCAAAACCTTCCACCCATCACTTTTGTGGTCACAGTTTGTCTCACTATGTGAGAGAGGGCATGCCCAGACGTGGGTCCCTTGATCGCTGTGCCATAGGGAACCAAGCTGCACCTCAGTGAGGAGGCCCAACAAGGCCGAAACATGTCTGGGGTTGCTTGTGTTTCCGTGCAGAGGGGACCTGGCATAGCAGTTCGGGCTGGGCTGCTACCATTGGTGGCAGTACCAGACTGATTTGCATATGGCTGGACCCTTTTGCAATGGCGCAGACGGGCTAAAAAACGGTGGTGTGGAAGGTTGCCCAGAGCAACGCCAGTGGTACAGATTCATTCAAAACCTTCTACCCATCACTTTTGTGGTCACAGTTTGTCTCACTATGTGAGAGAGGGTATGCCCAGATGTGGGTCCCTTGCTCGCTGTGCCATAGGGAACCAAGCTGCACCTCACTGAGGAGGCCCAACAAGGCCGAAACATGTCTGGGGTTGCTTGTGTTTCCGTGCAGAGGGGACCTGGCCTAGCAGTTCGGGCTGGGCTGCTACCATTGGTGGCAGTACCAGACTGATTTGCATATGGCTGGACCCTTTTGCAATGGCGCAGACGGGCTAAAAAACGGTGGTGTGGAAGGTTGCCCAGAGCAACGCCAGTGGTACAGATTCATTCAAAACCTTCCACCCATCACTTTTGTGGTCACAGTTTGTCTCACTATGTGAGAGAGGGTATGCCCAGACGTGGGTCCCTTGATCGCTGTGCCATAGGGAACCAAGCTGCACCTCACTGAGGAGGCCCAACAAGGCCGACACATGACTGGGGTTGCTTGTGTTTCCGTGCAGAGGGGACCTGGCCTAGCAGTTCGGGCTGGGCTGCTACCATTGGTGGCAGTACCAGACTGATTTGCATATGGCTGGACCCTTTTGCAATGGCGCAGACGGGCTAAAAAACGGTGGTGTGGAAGGTTGCCCAGAGCAACGCCAGTGGTACAGATTCATTCAAAACCTTCCACCCATCACTTTTGTGGTCACATTTTGTCTCACTATGTGAGAGAGGGTATGCCCAGACGTGGGTCCCTTGCTCGCTGTGCCATAGGGAACCAAGCTGCACCTCACTGAGGAGGCCCAACAAGGCCGAAACATGTCTGGGGTTGCTTGTGTTTCCATGCAGAGGGGACCTGGCCTAGCAGTTCGGGCTGGGCTGCTACCATTAGTGGCAGTACCAGACTGATTTGCATATGGCTGGACCCTTTTGCAATGGCGCAGACGGGCTAAAAAACGGTGGTGTGGAAGGTTGCCCAGAGCAACGCCAGTGGTACAGATTCATTCAAAACCTTCCACCCATCACTTTTGTGGTCACAGTTTGTCTCACTATGTGAGAGAGGGTATGCCCAGATGTGGGTCCCTTGCTCGCTGTGCCATAGGGAACCAAGCTGCACCTCACTGAGGAGGCCCAACAAGGCCGAAACATGTCTGGAGTTGCTTGTGTTTCCGTGCAGAGGGGACCTGGCCTAGCAGTTCGGGCTGGGCTGCTACCATTGGTGGCAGTACCAGACTGATTTGCATATGGCTGGACCCTTTTGCAATGGCGCAGACGGGCTAAAAAACGGTGGTGTGGAAGGTTGCCCAGAGCAACGCCAGTGGTACAGATTCATTCAAAACCTTCCACCCATCACTTTTGTGGTCACGGAGCGTGTGGGGCTCCTGATAAATATCCCGCGGCATCTAAAGGCGAAAAGGAACAGAAGCTTTGGAACTTTAAAGGAGTACGCGGTCCCGCGACGGTGGAGACAAAATGGTGGATGCCTGCAACCAAAGAGGCTTAGTAATGTGAAGATGGACACGGACAGTCACAGCAGGAAACTAATGGCGAGTCGGGCAGTACAAGTTAGTAAACTGCAACGTATGCACAGCGAATAGCTCTCCGACTCCAGAGCAGTGCGTATGCCGAGGTGCAACATTGTAACAAGATGCTGCAGTGCTACATTGCTGTGAGGTGCGGACCGGGCTTCCGAAGAGCGAAGCCACAGAGAGAAGCCGACATAGCACGCCGGAGGACACCAATCAGTATAGCTCTGATACACGATCCAGTCTGTTGCCACTACGGAGACAGACGGCATTGGGGTCCGACATACGGAAAAGAACAGGCAACGGGAAAAAAAAGACTAATGCTGACACACAAGGGAAATGGGCACTCATAGCAGTAGAGGAATAAGCACGTATCACTCCCACACAGCTGGATGTCCGCAGGACATATTGGGATAATATCCGAGGCGGTGTCACAAATCTACGAGCTGCAAACAAGTGGCGTGAGGCGGGTAGATGCGTGGGACGCCTGTGTGAATAACACAGCTTCAGCAATAACCAGTGCTGCATTGCCGCGAGGTGCGGACCGGGCTTCCGCAGACCGAAGCCAGAGAGAGAGGCCAACATAGAGCGCCGGAGGACACGATCAGTAAAGCCCTGACACGCGATCCATCTTGACAATTTTGTAGTTTTTCTTTGTATACTTTATACCATTTCTCTGCGAGTATCGTCATATGTTTGACAGAGTCTCCACTGCATTTTTCGTCTGTCTCACTACACACAAAAATGTCATCCACATATTGAATTATTGCGCTTCCAAGCTGAACATTTACCAAGTCCATCTGAAGGACTCTATTAAACATCAAAGGGGACCAGCCTGTTGCAACTACGGAGACAGAAAGCATGGGAGCCCGACATACGGAAAAGGACAGGCAATGAGGGAAAAAAGTCTAATGCTGGCACACAAGGGAAATGGGCACTCATAGTGGAAGGCCCCTGGAAGAGGAGAAACCATGTATCACTCCCACACAGCTGGATATTTGCAGGACATGTTGTGATAATATCTGAAGCGGCGTCACGAATCTATGAGCCACAAAACAAGTGCAGTGAAGCGGATAGATGCGTCGGGTGCCCGGTGTGAATAACACAGCTCCAACAATAACCAAGCATAATAAGAAGGAGACCGCCAAGCAGGCTGAATGCCGACACTGCAGAAAGGTTCCCATTAGGGTGAAACATAACTCTAAGTACCACATAGGCTCGTGGCATAGTGGCAGTGGAGTGGAGGGTGCATCTTTAGACCCTCTGGGACATGCGAATGGGGTATTGATCATAATAGTCAGAGAAGGTACGTGGGAGGACACAGCCCACTCGAAACGTAACTTTGCATGCCACCACATATCGTTGCCCCCTTAGGACGACGCTCCTGGGCCTGACTGACCTGGTGGAGTCACAGTAACGCTAGGAAATAAAACTAGCACTATACAGGGGAGCCGGAACTGGATACGCATGCAGGAGTGCAAGGAGTGTCGGTGAAAGGAGCGAGGGAAAAGAGCAGGCAACCCACAATAGAGACCTTCGCCAAGACGCAGCGGACTCCTACTGCCTCGGCAGAGAGCGCAGCGGCCGTTTCCGTGGATGGTATCCCAGAAGGAGAAAACCACTTGGTTCTAGCAGCTAAAACAGAGCTGAGAGCCACATGGGGGACAGCAATGGTGGATCTACGGATGGCCTTGGAGAATAAAATAGATGCAGTGGAATCAAAGTCACTCTGCTGCAACAAGATGTCAGAGCGCTGGCAGAAAGGACAAGTGGCCTGGAAAGTGCAGTAAAGACCAACACAAATGTCAGCACAAGTAATGTGAAGGACGTCCACATACTAAAGCAGCAGGTGGCTAATCTTGAGAACCTGAGCAGAAGAAGCGGAAGGCAGGGCAAGACGAAACAACATCCGGTTGGTCGGCCTGCCGGAGGGAGAAGAAGGCCAGGACCCCACAGATTATGTGGAGAATATGATCCGGCAAGAGATAGGGGCAGACAAGCTTTCACGGAGGTTTACAGTTGAACGTGCACATCGGGCCCTGGTGAGGAAACCATGACCTGGGGACCCACCTCGAGTGATAATTGCGAAGATCCTGAATTACAAAGACAGAGAGAAGATCCTGGAGTACTTTCGTAAAGGTGGAATGATAGAAAGGGCATCTACCAACATCACGGCGTATCCTGACTACACTATGTTGGTGCAAAAACAGCAGTACAGCTATGTGGCGATCAAGAGGCGACTGTGCATGGCTGATATCAAGTACATACTGCTGTACCCTGCAAAGCTAAAATTCTTGCATAAAAGTAGAGCGTTCTTTTTTGATACCCCAGAGGAAGCGGCGGCATGGCTGGACTTTCAGGGATGCCCGGAGCGAGATGAAGAGCAGGATCGTAAGGAGCACGATAAGTGAGGAGGACGTATCGTGAATACTGAGGGGATAAATGGGAGGGGAGTCCCAGTAACTGTATTATGGAGCTTTTGGACTCACTGACCCTGTTGGACTGGAATATAGCAAATAAAATGCACCAGTAAACTGTGTAGCGCTAGGCATAGTGAATTTGAAGTAGGCGGGAGCGGCAGGATTAACGCAGCCTACCCCCAGGAATTAGTAGTAAGGCGGCCATTAGGGCGACTTCAATCCTGCTGAGCCACGAGTACAGGCTATTGCCAGAACGGGCCAGATGCGGGGTGCCTGAGATCCAGGGATGGAGCTGGGCAACAGTTGGGGAGGGTGTTGTTGGGATAGGGAAGGGAGGTGGGAGGGAGGGCTGTTGGGGGGATGGTTGTGTTTTTAGTTAAGGGGAGTTTAAGTTGGGAAACAAGCCTATACAGACAAGTTAAGCAATTGGATTTCGACTATACGGGAGAAGGGAGGAGTAGGACTCTACCATGCCATGGGGGACCTTAAAATAGTTACCTGGAACGTCAGGGGGCTCAATAGTTACCTGAAGAGGAATAAGGTCATGCTATACTTACTTAGAAAGAAGATAGACATAGCCTTACTACAAGAGACGCAACGGACGCGAGACAAGATGGAGATGATTGGGAAGAAATGGAAGGGGACTGTGGTGGGTTTGTCATATTCGGCTTATGCTAGGAGGGTGATTATCTGGTTGGCGCCGCACGTCCCGTTTCAGCTGCTACAGACGCTGGTTGAGACGGACGTAGGATGGTTATAATGAGGGGATTGGTGGAAAATAGGGAGATAAGCGTTGTGAATACGTATGCCCCGAACCAAAATACAGCGGCATATTTTAAAACATTATGTAGCAATCTCAACATGTGTGTGGGGAGTGCGGCGATTTGGGGGGGACTTTAACTGCGTACTAAACCCTAAAGTAGACAGATCAGATGGGAAAATGGATAGACATGCCCCAGCTGCTAAAGCGTTGCAGACACTGCTGAATGACTTTCGGTTCGTAGATGCATGGAGGGCGTGACACCCCCAAGAAAGGCAACATTCACGCTATTCTGCCCCGCAGCAATTACATGCAAGGTTGGACTATGTCTCTGTCACACCAGAGATAATGACAGAGATCATGCACGTTGAATATGAAGCGAGGGTCCTTTCGGACCACTCACCTCTGATCCTCGGATGGCAATATCATCCCCCGAGAGCGAGGATACCGACATGGCGCCTCAGAGCAGAGGCGCTGAGAGACCCCCTCTTCAGGGAGGATATGAGGGAGGAGATTGTTAACTATTTTGAGATGAATACTGGCAGTGTGGACTCGGCAGGCATATTGTGGGAAGCCTTCAAAGTTGTGATAAGGGGGGTTGCTATAGCAAAATATAAAGGACTGCAAGGAGGGATACTGGCTGACCTGCGGGAAACAGAGGGAGAACTGGAAAGGGCACTGGAGGGAGGAAATAATACCAAGGAAGATACCGAACTGATACTCAGGCTGCAGCAGAAATGTGCTGGGCACTGGGAGAGATTGTGTAACCTCAACTACAAAAAATATATAGAGAGACAGCATGCAGGAGGGGATAAACCAGGAAGGATTTTGGCGTGGCTATATAAGAGTGAAACCCCTAGACCCACGATTAGAACGATAACAAGGGAAGATGGAAGGGTGGTGGATACCCAAGAGGGAGTTAATCAGGAGTTTGCAGACTATTACGGGCAGCTATATGGAGATGATGTGGAGGATAATCGCGTGACGATAGTAGAAACATTGGAGGACATAGGATTGCCGCAGATTAGTGCTGAGGAAAGAGAGGAGCTGGATGCACCGACTACTCTAGAGGAGCTAGAAGAGGTGGTGAGACAGTTGCCCACTAATAAGACCCCGGGGGCTGATGGACTCCTAAGTGAATTCTATAAAACATTCAAAGAAGAGGTAATCCCCCTGCTGTTCGATATGTTGAATGAGGCATATGAGCTAGGCAGGATGCCAGAGTCACTCAGAAAAGCGATTATAATACTGCTACCCAAACCTAATAAGCCCGGGCATAGTTGCGGTTCATATAGACCCCTATCAATGTTAAATCAACACAGTAAAATACTGACTGCCGTTTTGGCAAATAGATTGAGGAGGGTCATTGGTAGATTAATACATCCTGACCAGACGGGCTATGTCCCTAATAGAAACATATCCAACAATCTTAGAAGGATTCACAGAGTCATTGAATATGGAAACGAGAATGAAGGTGAACTGGCAATTGTGTCACTGGACGCAATAAAGGCCTTCGACTCGGTCAAATGGCCATGGTTGTTGGCGGCCCTGCCTGGCTACGGGATGGGTTCTGGATACTTACAGTGGGCTAAAATGTTATATAGTGAACAGCTGGCCAGAGTTAAAACTGGAGCAGTTATATCGGAAAGGTGGCAACTCCGCAGGGGCACCAGACAAGGCTGCACATGGTCCCCTATGCTTTATATATTGGCCCTAGAACCCCTAGCGATCTACTTGATGCAACAATATGATACGATAGGCATCGCTGTGGGAGGTGAACGACATCTGATATCCTTATATACAGATGATGTGCTGTTGTATCTGCGACATCCGGAGGAAAACCTCCAATATATTTTGGAGGTAATGGAAAGATATGCAGGGATGTCTGGTATAGCGGTGAACCCTCAGAAGTCCAGCATGTTCCCGTTGGGCGGATATAAAGGGATCCCCTTGAAACAACTACTGGTGTTACAGATACCATGGGTTAGCACATTTCATTATCTAGGGATAGATATATACCACAAGAGGAGCATAAGTGCAACACAGAGGTAGCCATTAAGAAAATCGAAAATTGCATGAGGTTCTGGGTAAAGCTGCCTTTAGCAATGATGGGGCGTGGGGCGATGTTGAAGATGGTGGTCCTACCTAGGCTTCTGCACTACTTTGGGAACTTCCTGCACTGGATACCAAAGAAGTTCTTTAATAGATCGGACAGTATGTGCAGGGAGTTCTTGTGGCAGGGAACACGGAACAGAGCGGCCCTCTGGAAGCTACAGCATTTCTATGAGAGAGGGGGTATAAAACTGCCTAACTATGAATTCTATTATGTAGCAAGCCAGCTGCAATACATGGCCAAATGGCTCTCAGAGGAGACAACCTCTGAATCCAGGTTGTTCAGGCAAGACTGTGCCCCATTTTACTTAAGAGAGATTATGTGGCTGCCCAAAGCAGAAGTGGAAGAGCGTCCCAAGATGATGGTACTTGGATGGGGGATGTGGCACAGGGCCTGCCAGAAAATAGAGAACCCATTTCCGTGTTCCCCTCAAGTACCACTGGTTGCACTAGTGGGTGAAGAAAAGCAACTACGGATGATAATCAGAAACCATTGGGAACCGGTTGGAATAGCGACTATGGGAGATATTTGGCAGGAAGGAACCATACTAGATTTTGAGGTGTTGGGGGAGGAAACCGGGTTACACACAGGCCAGTATATCACGTATCATAGACCGGTGCAGAGAATTAAGAGAACGTGGCCTGAACTGGTACTGGAGGAAGAACCAGATGCTGCTATGGACATAATATATGACATAGCAGAGGGGATACACGAGATATCTAGAATATACGAAATGGTGATGTCTAAAGTGGGGAAGGAGGTAGTGCAATTGAGACGAGACTGGGAGGGGGAAGTGGGAGCCCCGATGGAGGATGGAATGTGGGAACGAGTCCAAGGGTATCATAGGAAGGTGTCGAGGAATGCTAGACTAAAGCAAATGCAACTGTATATCACGCACAGGGCGTATATGACACCCCACAGGATAACAAGATTTAAAAATGCAGGACGGTAAGCATGCCCCAAATGTGATGAAGCGAACACGGGCATGGTGCACATGTTTTGGTCATGCCCGGTTATCGAGCGCTTCTGGAGTGAAGTAGCACACAAGCTATCAGAAAGAGGAATTAAGATCGAGGTGGATACAGTATGGGCATGCTTGTTAGGGGCGTTCCCTAGGCCACGGAAACTTAAGCATGTGAGCAAGCTAAAGGACCTAGCATATGCGCTTGCAAAGAGAAGAATTGCTATGGGATGGAAGACATGCCATAAACCACGAGTGGAGGTATGGTTGAAGGATTTGCAGAAATGGGAGGAGGCAGAAACTATGGTGTGGCAAGAAGCTAGCAATGTTGGGGGGGAGGAGGAGACTGAGACCCTGATGGCATGGACATTATTAATAGCAGAGTTATTTGGGTCAATGTGAGACCCAATGGAACCCATGGAAAGGAATACCCTGTCGCAAGATGGTGTAACAGATCATTAAAAGAAGTGGGCTTGTAACGGGGGGTGGGATATGGGAAGCAGTGAACACAATTAGGTGATGTATAAGTGAAATGTTATTGTATGCACTGCAAGTTTGGTTTGTATTGTTTGTTTAAATAACTAATAAAATTATTTTTTTTAAAAGAGGTTGAAGCTTAAAATAGACATACTGAGCTGAATGAGCAAACAGATTAAAGAGCAATATGCTTCGACTCTTCCGATACATTACTACCAACTACTTATTTTGTGATAGGGTGAAGGATAGGAGGCATTGAAAAGGGTCTTGTGTGAGCTCTTTTGTTTCAGTGCAGCCTTATACGAAGATCGATGGATGTTGGAGATGAGACTATTGTGGAGTGAATGTAGAGGCCCATTCCTGTTTAGCCGGACAGAACCACTTCAGAGTGGAAAACAGGATTGGGCTGCTGGAGACCGGGTGCGCTGGAGATCCTTGTGGAGTGGGTGTCGTTGAGATATCAAATAGGGTAAAAATCAAAAAGCAACAGCAGCATCAGAGGGCCGAGTGGGAGGCTGATGCTGTAGTGCAACAGTTAGTAAATGGGTTTTCCATCAAGGTGTTATGATATGATATGATATGATATGGCATTTGTAATGTGCCTATGCACAAGTGTTGGAAAAGGAGGGTCTGTTTTAGGTGTTGAGAGGGGGCCCTATGGTGATGGAGCCTGATATTTGGGTGTAATAGCAGGAGGAGGCAGTGGCAGATGTGATATTGTAGGAGGTGGCTGGGGAAGAGGTGGAAGAGGGAGTGGAAGCAACAGTGTTGGTGGTAGATATGTGAGAGGATGAATAGATGGGTGTTGACAAAGGCTCATAATCAGCTCTGGTGAAGGGGTGGCGGGAGATGTTATGGTGCATGGGTGGGTGGAGTTTGAGGTGGAGTAGGCTAAGGCTGTTAAGCATGTAGATGCAGAAGAGGAGGAAACAAAGGTTGTGTTGTCTTCCACTCATGTCTTTGATATATGCCCCATAGTACCACTGGGAGTGCTTATATATCATGTGGTTTAATTGCAATTTAGAGGAAACCCAGTGATTTGTAAATGACCCCAAAATAGAGTATTTGCTATTATGCAGAATACAAGTGACACAAGAGGTTACAAAACTCCTCTTCAACAATCATGCTTTTGATTATTTGAACACACCCCAGGCATTCCAACACACTTTTTCCTATCCTTGTGTAGAGTAACCCCTCAGCCCTCACAAATGAAAAAATGCAAGGCACTAGGGAAAAAGAACCAGCACACCACTTGCAAGGAGAACAAGGTTTATTCTCACAAAAAGTATGTGCCAGCAAAGAACTCTGCTGCCACAAAGCCGTCTGCCAAAAACAGCATGAACAATGGGTTTTAAAGGTACACAGGGTCATAATGATGTACATCACATAGATTACAAATCCAGGTAGCTGGTTGATGTGACCCTATACACATATAAATAAAGAAGTGTGGAGTATGACCAACCCTCTGTGCGCTTAGGTCCTTAAGTTAGGGTTTGTGGCGTGCAGCATTACTTAGTGCAGTGAGGTCCTACTCCTGATCTCATAAGACACAAATAGTTAATGAATTGTACATGTAAATCATGCTCACTACAGTGTAGTGTTACACATAAATTGTTTCCAATATTTGCACTTTATTGGGATTCACTTTCAGAAAAGATAGTCAACAGGTGTTTCGACATTAAAAGGGTAATTCATAGAATTTCGCACAAAAGTGGCGCACGCAGCTGGCGCACAGTGTGTGCGTGCGAATGTCTGTGCAGCCGCGTGCGCTAAAATCGATATCTGCGCACAGCGTATTCATGGTTTTCAGCCTCCAAAACCAGCCGTGGCGCAGAGTGGCGCAGCGACCCTGCAGCTGCGCCAGTTACTGTCCCATGTACGCCCTCGTGCAAGGAAAAGCCATCAAAATTCACAATTCATCGCAAAGGGCTGCGCTAACGCTCGACCAGTATACAGGGCTGCCAAACATCAAACGGCGAGCGGGGAACGTGTATTACTGGGGTGTGCGGGAAGTTCCACACGCGATTTCAGCAGGGTATGTGTATTACAGGGGTGCGCTGGAAGTTCCACACGCGATTCCAGCAGGGTATGTGTATTTCTGGGGTGCGGGGAAGTTCAACACGTGATTACAGCAGGGTATGTGTATTACAGGGGTGCGCTGGAAGTTCCACACGCGATTCCAGCAGGGTACGTGTATTACTGGGGTGCGGGGAATTTTTACACGCGATTTCAGCAGGGTGCCAGTATTACTGGGGTGCGCAGGAAGTTCCACACGCGATTTCAGCAGGGTACGTGTATTTCTGGGGTGCGGGGAAGTTTAACACGCGATAGGCCCTGTGCGAGTGGGGTACGTGTATTTCGGGGGTGCAGGGGAGTCCTACACGTGAATTGGCAGTGTGGGTCCTCCCAGGTGTTCCGTCTACACCCTCCATGACACCTGCAGGCAGACCACACCACAGGGGAGTACCCTGCACCCCTGGTCATGTCCCGCAGGCAGCCCATCCACCATGCGCATGCCTCCCCAGCCAAGCGACATGTCACCTTGCACTAGTGATCACCAACGCATTACCCCTTGCACCCCCACCACACAGCAGTGCAGGGCACCTGCCAGCAGGCACACACTCATCTCCCCCAGCACCCCCACCCCCAGCAGTGTGGGGCACCTGCCAGCAGACCCCCACTCATGTCCCACCCATGTCCCCTTGTACCCCCATGCCCCAGCAGTGCAGGGCACCTGCCAGCAGGCCTCCACTATGTCCCCTTGCACACCCACCCCCCAGCAGTGCAGGGCACCTGCCAGCAGGCCCCCACTCATGTACCACTCATGTCCCCTTGCACCCCACCCCGCAGCAGTGTGGGGGACCTGACAGCAGGCCCCACTCATGTCCCACTCATGTCCCTTTTCAGCACCACCCCCCAGCAGTGCAGGGCACCTGCCAGCAGGCCCCCACTCATGTTCCCTTGCACATCCACCCCCCAGCATTGTGGGGCTCCTGCCAACAGGCCCCCACTCATGACCCCTTGCACCCCCAGCACTGAGGGGCACCTGCCAGCAGGCCCCCACTCATGTCCCCTTGCACCCCCACCCCCCAGCACTGAGGGGTACCTGCCAGCAGGCCCCCACTCATGTCCCCTTGCACAGCCACCCCCCAGCAGTGCGGGGCACCTGCCAGCAGGCCCCCACTCATGTCCCACTCATGTCCCCTTGCACCCCCACCCCCCAGCAGTGTGGGGCACCTGCCAGCAGGCCCCCACTCATGTCCCACCCATGTCCCCTTGCACCCCCACCCCCAGCAGTGCAGGGCACCTGCCAGCAGGCCCCACTCATGACCCCTTGCACCCCACCCCCCAGCACTGAGGGTCACCTGCCAGCAGGCCCCCACTCATGTCCCCTTGCACCCCCAGCACTGAGGGGCACCTGCCAGCAGGCCCCCACTCATGTCCCCTTATACACGCACCCCCCAGCAGTGCGGGGCACCTGTCAGCAGGCCCCCACTCATGTCCCACTCATGTCCCCTTGCACCCCCACCCCCCAGCAGTGCAGAGCACCTGCCAGCATGCCCCACTCATGTCCCCTTGGACCCCCAACCCCCAGCACTGAGGGTCATCTGCCAGCAGGCCCCCACTCATGTCCCCTTGCACCCCCAGCACTGAGGGGCAGCTGCCAGCAGGCCCCCACTCATGTCCCACTCATGTCCCCCTGCACCCCCACCCCCCAGCAGTGCGGGGCACCTGCCAGCAGGCCCCCACCCATGTCCCACTCATGTCCCCTTGCACCCCCACCCCCCAGAAGTGTGGGGCACCTGCCAGCAGGCCCCCACCCATGTCCCACCCATGTCCCCTTGCACCCCCACCCCCAGCAGTGCAGGGCACCTGCCAGCAGGCCCCCACTCATGCCCCCTTGCACCCCCACCCCACAGCACTGAGGGTCACCTGCCAGCAGGCCCCCACTCATGTCCCCTTGCACCCCCAGCACTGAGGGGCACTTGCCAGTAGGCCCCCACTCATGTCCCTCTGCACCCCCAGCCCCCAGAAGTGCAGGGCACCTGCCAGCAGGCCCCCACTCATGTCCCCTTGCACCCCCGCCCCCAGCAGTGCAGGGCATCTGCCAGCAGGCCCCCACTCATGTCCCCTTGCACCCCCACCCCCAGCAGTGCAGGGCATCTGCCAGCAGGCCCCCACTCATGTCCCCTTGCACACCCACCCCCCAGCAGTGTGGGGCACCTGCCAGCAGGCCCCCACTCATGTCCCACCCATGTCCCCTTGCACCCCCACCCCCCAGCAGTGCAGGGCACCTGCCAGCAGGCCCCCACTCATTTCCCCCAGCACCCCCACCCCCCAGCAGTGCAGGTCACCTGCCAGCAGGCCCTGACACGTCCCCCAGCCAACACGTCATCACAATCTAGATCCCTGGCCCTTATGGCCAGCCTCCACATACCAAAGACCCACCCAAGTATTGCACCCACCCACATAGAAATGCCAATTACATGACACAACCCCAATGGCAAGTATGTAAATGAAGACATGTCCCTCACACACACAATGGGTGCAAGTGAATCTCAAAACCCATATCATGATATGCATGAAAACAATGAGATAATACCACACATCGAAGTTTGAAGAACAAAATGTATTAAAAGCAACATGAATTGAATTAAAATCAAACAAACGACAATGGAAATTAAAAAAGAAATGCTGCATGTCTGTAAAATAATGAAAAACAACAAATCATAATCCAAAGGAAAGGTGTCCAAAGTCACAGTTCCAAAAATGAAATCCAAGGGAAACACAAAAGTGAAAACCATTGCTCCATGGGGGAAATCCAAACAAAAAAGTAGAATCCAACAGTCAACTATACACAGATGAACAATCTAGGGTCCATGATCCCAACTGAAGAAATGAAACCTATCAAAAACTCCTACCTAATAAAAAAAACTATATACAAAAATGTGGTCCATTGTCCAAAAGGTCCAAAATAAAGAAAAAAACAAAGGAAACCTAATACTAACTAAATAACTATTTACAAGGGCAGCGGGCAAGTCCAACGGCTCACATGTTGATGTTCCGGGCCAGGGCATCATCGAACTCCTGCTCAATGTCCCAGAGGAGGTCCTCTTCCATGGCCCTGAGGGTTCGCAGGGACGATGACATCTGTAACTCCAGGTCCCTGCGAACGGCCTCGAGGTACTCGGCCCGCCTCAGGGCCCTACGCATGGAGTTCTCCGCCCTGACCATCGTGAGCCATGCCTCTTCCACCCGCTGCCGCTCCGCATCTATTGCATGGCCCAACCACTGCCACACGGAAGACACTTCCCGTCCAGGGTCCTCCTGCCCTCCGGCCGATGCCTGCCCCTCCGATGTTGATGGCCCTGAGCCATCATTGCTCCCACCTCCACCTACAGCCTGCTCCTGCTGCTGCTGTCCATGTGCCCTGTCCGATGGTGCCTGCACATCCTCCATCTGCGGGTCTCCAGTTGTGGTGTCCACCCCTGCTGGACCGCTGACTCCTGACTGTTGCAGGGATGTGAGCTCCACAAAGCTGGCTGTGTTGGTCAGGCCAGGTCCACAGGAGGCCCTGGTGGAATCTGGGCCAGAAGACGATGTGGAGAACGACCGGCCCATAGCCCCCACAGAGGAGGAGAGGTCCGCCAGATTGCGTGTCACATGTAGGAACCCTCCGCCAGGGCCCCTCCCAGCAGTGCCACGTCACAACGCTGCTCTTCGTGATGGCATGCGTTCTCCGCCCAGAAAGAACGCACATCATCATGAATGACACGCGTGCGCAACGCAACACCCACCAGGACGAATCCCATACGGTCGCGGGACCCCTCATCCGCAGGTAGTGGAGAGGCAGGTGATATGGCACTCTCCCCTACCTGCAGATGGGCCTGGGACGGGGCCTCCCTGCTGGTGCATGATGGTGCAGTCACAGGGTCAAGGACAGCGACATGCACAGGCCCTTTCGTGGTGACCTGTGCTGCCTCCTGACCCTGGCCCTGGACTACAACACTTGCACCAGTGGTACTACCCCCACCAGGCCCCATGTGCGGCTCAGTAGCAGGCTCCTCCTCCTCTGTGGAGACCACCAACCTGGATGTCTCCACACCGTCTTCCGCCATTGGAAGCCCCTGTGGGGGCTCACCCGGCCCTTCCGCCACAGCCGTTGAGGCAGACGCAGCACCAGCCCCCTCGCTCCCGGATGATGGTAATTCCTGGGAGGGTGGCTGGGCCTTGCGTAGCCGCCCAGTTGAGTCATCCCCACCACTTGGCTCCACAGCGCCATCTCCGCCCTCTTCTTCACTTGACGCTGCATAGAGGGAGACATAGAACACAAGCATCAGGGTACAGTACAAAATACCCTAGACAAGAAGCAATAACACATGAGTGGCACTGTCAAATGTCACTTCCATCCTGTCATTCCACAACACATGGGTGAATACACACAACACACATGCAGAAACAGTCTGTGCGCCTGCAATCAACATCAACATCCATGTAGAAGGGCCCCTGTAAACCAAGATGTTGCCTTCAAAGTCACATGCATCCATGGCGTTTCAAACTCATACACACACTTCTCAGGCACACACACACACATGTGCACCATACATGTACATGACATCAGCACCCATTCCTCACCCCCCCTCCATGTCCAGGAACAGAGACAGCCATGCATTCATGTGTGCATTCCACGTAGAGCTCCCCATGTTGCTTTAAAACACATGCACCAACCATGTGGCTCACACATAACTGGTCCCACATGCATGACCATGATGTCCCTGCACACACACATATCCATACATGGCCTATGTCACACATACAGGCAAGCATCAGACTACCAGCACACTGCAACATGCACTGTCTCACACAGCAATGCTTGGCCACTTACCGCTCAACTCCAGACGGGTCTGCCTCCGAAGGATCTGGGCGTGGAGCACTGGGCCTACGCGTTCCAGGACCCTCATCTGGATGGCTTCAGGCGTGCTTGGCCGCCCTCCGCGAGGTGCCGGGCCTTGTGGAGGGTCCTGGACCTGAAGTCCCCCCAGCGCTTCTTGACGTGCTTGATGTTGCGGGTTGTCACCCCCTCCGCGTTGATGGCAACCACTATGTTGTCCCAGATCCTCTTCCGTCCTTCCTTGTTGGCGTGTGATGTTCCGAAGAGGGCATCATAATGCCCCAGGACATGCTCCACCAGGACACCAACTTCGGTGGCAGTGAAGCTGGTGGCCCTCTGCCTCTCTGGCTGGGGGTTGCCAGTGGTGCCAGATGGTGTAGTGCCCGACATGGCAACCCCAGAGGCAGGAGTGGGCGGGCAACTGGGTCCTGGGGCTGGGCTGTGGAGTGATGGAATCCCAGTCGGGAGGCTTCTGTTCCAGCAGGGGTGGACACAGCAACTGGACCCCTGCAGATGGCTGTCGTGCAGGCACCAAATAGCAGGGCACGTGGGCAGCAGGCAGACAGGCAGCAGCAGATGGCTAGTGGGAGCGTGCTCGGGGATCTGGGGGGCAGTAATTCAGCCTTCTGGGCAGGAGCGTCGTCTTCCGTGTGTGTACACATGGCCAGCTTGATACAGAGTGATTTGGCACGGGAAAATCTTGCACGTCAGCGTGTAATTCGAGGAAAGGCCCTTAGCACGTAAGCGCGTCAGCACACGTACGCGATATCCTTGGACCAAAGGCCCTTAGCACGTAAGCGCGTCAGCACCCGTACGCAATATCATTGGACCAAAGGCCCTTAGCACATAGGCCCGTCTGTGACGTATCGTGCATGGGCGTTGCCCTTTCGTGTGTAAAACTTGCTGCGCACCCCTGAAATTCATGTACTCCCTCGACCAGGGCCCTTTCGCATGTGAAACTTCACGCAAACACCGTAATGCACGTACCCTGCTGAAATCGCAGGTGAAACTTCACGCGAACCCCAGGAATACACGTACCCCGCTCGCTCGCACAGGGCCAATATTCCTGTGGTTGCGTGAAGTTTCACACACGATAGGCCATGTGCGAGTGGGGTACGTGTATTTCAGGGGTTCGCGTGAAGTTTCACACGCGATAGGCCATGTGCGAGTGGGGTACGTGCATTACTGGTGTTCGTGGGAATTTTCACCCGCGATAGACCCTGTGCGAGTGGGGTACGTGTATTTCAGGGGTTCGTGGGAAGTTTCACACGCGATAGGCCATGTGCGAGTGGGGTACGTGCATTACTGGTGTTCGTGGGAAGTTTCACCCACGATAAGCCCTGTGCGAGTGGGGTACGTGTATTTCAGGGGTTTGCGTGAAGTTTCACACGCGATAGGCCATGTGCGAGTGGGGTACGTGCATTACTGGTGTTCACGTGAAGTTTCACCCACGATAGGCCCTGTGCTAGTGGGGTAAGTGTATTTCAGGGGTTCTTGGTAAGTTTCACACGCAATTTAGCTGTCAGAGCGGGGGACGTGAATTTCGGGGGTGCACGGGCAGTCCTACACTTGAATTGGCAGTGAGGGTCCTCCCAGGTGTTCCCTCTACACCCTCCACGGCCCCTGCAGACAGACCACACCACAAGGGGCTACAACGCACCCCTGGTCATGTCCCGCAGGCAGCCCATCCACCATGGCCATGCACCCCAGACAAGCCACCTGTCCGCTTGCACCACTGATCAACAACTCATGTCGCCCTACACCTCCACCCCCCAGTAGTGCAGGGTACCTGCCAGCAGGCCCCCACTCATGTCCCACCCATGTCCCCTTGCCCCCCCATGTTAGGCAGAAACCTGTGCAGTTCCCTCTGGGACCACTGCAAAAGGTTTAAGTCTACAGGAGTTAGCAGTAAACCCAATTGGTAGCAGTCTGTACCATACAGATTTACCTGGTAGCTGTGGCTGAGCAGTCAGACTTCTCTCAAGATGAGTTAGGCAGTACTTAGAGTATACAAAATAGGGCAATTTACACAGTAGAACAAGCAGACACCGATCAGAGCTTGGGTGTAAAGATAAATAATTATTTATTTAAAAACACATCTACGAAAAACACACTCGCACTAATATGGCAAACAACTTCAATCACAATTACTATAAGTAGATGTCAATCCCAAAACAATATTTCGACAAGTCTAGGTTCAACGGCACCGCTTATTTGCAGACAGAGGTGAATGCTTTAACCTAGATGGCACTCTAATATTCGTCAGAAAGGGAGAGAAAAGGCAGGGTATGAAACCAACTCGGTACCAACACTTTTACGAAGCAAATGCAAGGTAGGGTCTAATGTGGATCACAAAGTTCAGAGGCCAGGCCAACTCGGAGAGAGGCAAGGCGATATGTCCCAAAAAGTATCACAGTGGAAATGCACTTCAAGTCTTTGTAGCAAAATGTCACAGCAAGGTTGGACCAGTTTTAGAACAAAAGTTTAGAAGGTGTGGAGGCGACCCAGTGGAAAGGTAAGGATTTAAGACACCTCACGCTAACCGTCACAAGGGTAGCCAGGCGGACACGCTACCTTGTAAGTGAAGAGACAGCTCCGGTAAGGGCAGTTGTTCCTGGTGTTGGATGCAAGTCGGGACATTGCCAGAAGAAGAGATGATTTCGTCGTAGAGGAAAGCGAAGATCGTTGCACCACCAGGGAAGAGACCAGCCGCGGAGTGCTCTATCACAAGGCACCACCTTTTGGTCACGGTACAGTGGTTAGTGGCTATCCGGTTGCCGGGGTGCCCAGCACAGGCAATTCGACCACTAGACGTCCTGGAAGCGAAGAAAAAGCAAGGGACCGGTTGTTCCCACCAGTCAAGGGAAGAAGACTCCCCAGCAGGGAGATCTCCTCTGTCGTTGGGAAGTGGTGAGTCGGTTCAGCAGGGCTCCACCGGAGGTGTCGTCGTTGCAGGTCGGGTCAGCTTTACCCTCGTCGGATTCTTAGGTCCTGTGGCGACTTCTGAAATTCCAGTCCCAAAAGCCCTGCTTTTATGCAGAAAACCCCCATTCATTCAGCCTAGCTGTCAATCAAACACGCTAAGTAGTGAGCGGGGTGGCTCACCACTTGGGCCAATCACACCAGAGTGCGACTTGAGTTGGCAAGGCAACTCAGTCCAGGGTGCCAAAACCCCCTCCCACACCCCCTGTGGTACCCAGTCAGAATGGCACCACTCTGGAGGGTTTCTGTGTGCAGAAGCCCGCCAAAAGTGGAACAAAGGGCTCAACCTTTGGTTTGGAGTTACAGAGGTGAACACATACGCCATTTTAAAAACCGAGTTCGGGCAGAAAATACCAACCAGTGGATTTATTTAAGATAAATAAACCGGCGGTATGTTAGAGACTAATGTGAAAAAGTATTAGCCTCGAACGATGGGAAGAATCCCATAGGAATATATTCTCGGTCGAATATAAAAAGTAGTATCCACTACCACCAGCCAAAACTCGACGAGGGGGGATGGGACAGTGCCCCCTCGAACAACAGACCCAGGGGTAATCGGATTACCCCTACCAGTACGTCCACAATAGGATGGTTTGTACTGGTTCTGTTAGTAAATTTAGGTCCAGTAAAGCCAATGGTGACTTTACATGCCCTGGGAGACAGTAGTCAGTCCCAGGGCATGGAGTCTATGGTGGGGATCACCTAGGACACCCCAGTGTTACAGCACGGAGGGTCCGGTGTAACACACATAGTAAAACACATGAGGCCCTATGGAGTAAAAGACCCCATAGCCCATAGAACACATTGACATTCAAAGAAATTAACCACAAATCATGTCCAAGAGTGGGAGAAAAGAGTCTCACTCTTGGCAGGATGAAAAAAACAAACTCCAAAAATCCAGCAAAGCTGCTGGGGGACTCACTAGGCTAGGAAATTCAGCCTAAACAGAGAATTCTCCCTAACAGTGGGGGCCTGCTTGCGATTACCCCTGGGTCTGTTATTCGAGGGGGCACTGTCCCGTCCCCCCTCGTCGAGTTTTGGCTGGTGGCAGTGGAAATTACTCGTTATATTCAACCCCGAATATAACCCTATGGGATTCTTCCCATTGTTGGAGGTTAATACTTTTTCTCGTTAATCTCTAACATACCACCGGTTTATTTATCTTAAATAAATCTATCGGTTGGTATTTTCTGCCAGAACTCGGTTTTTAAAATGGCATCTGTGTTCGTCTCTATGAGTCCTAAACCAAAGGTTGAGCCCTTTTTTCCACTTTTGGCGGACTTCTGCCGAGAGGCCCTCCAAAGTGGTGCCATTCTGTCTGGGTACCACAGGGAGTGTAGGAGGGGGTTTAGGCACCCTGGACTGCACCCCAGGCGCACTCTGGTGTGATTGTCCCACCCCGCTCACCACTTAGCGTGTTTTGATTGACAGCTAGGCTGAATGAATGGGGGTTTTCTGCATAAAAGCAGGGCTTTTGGGACTGGATCTTCAGAAGTCGCCACAGGACCTAAGAATCCGACGAGGGTAAAGCTGAGCTGACCTGCAACGATGACACCTCCGGTGGAGCCCTGCTGAACCGACTCACCACTTCCCGACGACAGAGGAGATCTCCCCGCCGGAGAGTCTCTTCCCCTGACTGGTGGGAACAACCAGTCCCCTTTGCTTTTTCTTCGCTTCCAGGACGTAGTGGTCGAATTGCCCGTGCTGAGCACCCCGGCAACCAGATAGCCACTAACCCGTACCGCGACCAAAAGGTGGTGCCTTGTGACGGAGCACTCCGCGGCTGGTCTCTTCCCTGGTGGTGCAAAGATCTTCGACTTTCCTTCGACGACAAGATCATCTCTTCTCTTGGCAAAGCCCCGACTTGCATCCACCACCAGGAACAACTGCCCCCGCCGGAGCTGTCTCTCCACATACAAGGTACCGTGTCTGCCTGGCTTCCCTTTTTGACGGTTAGCGTGAGGTGTCTTAATCCTCGCCTCTCCATCGGGTCGCCTCCAAGCCTTCTTAACTTTCTGTTCTGAACTGGTCCAATCTTTCTGTGACAATTTGCGCCAAAGACTCGAAGTGCATTTCCACTGTGATACTTTTTGGGGACATTTCGCCTTGCCTCTCTCCGAGTGGGTCTGGCCTCTGAACTTTGCGATCTACAGTAGACCCTGCCTTACTTGCCTTGCATTTGTTTGTAAAAGTGTTGGTACCGAGTTGATTTCATACCCTGCCTTTTCTCTCCCATCCTAACGAATACTAGAGTGCCATCTAGGTTAAAGCATTCACCTCTGTCTGCAAATAAGTGATGCCTTTGAACCTAGACTTGTCCAACTACTGTTAGGGGGATTGATTTACTTATAGTAATTGTAATTGAAGTTGTTTGCCGTATTAGTGCCAAATTGTTTTCTATAGATGTGTTGTTATAAATAAATACCTATATATCTTTACACCCAAGCTCTGTTCCATGTTTGCTTGTTCTACTGTGTAAATTGCCCTATTTTGTATACTCCACATACTGCCTAACTTTTCTTGAGAGAGGGCTGACTGCTCAGCCACAGCTACCAGGTGAATCTGTGTGGTACAGACAGCTACCAAGTGGGTTTTACTGGCAACACCTCTAAGCCTAAATCTTTTGCAGTGGTCCCAGAGGGAACTGCACAGGTCTTCCGCTTAACACTGGTGTACAGCGGTGGGATTTGTATCGAGTATACAGTTTAGAGTGCTTTTCAACACTTTAGGATAACTAACCACAAAGCTTAGCACTAAAAAGCAACTTTCAAAAACATGTCTATTATGGAAGTTTACAGTCAAGAATCCTTGTCAGGTGAAAATACTGAGAGTTTGAGAGCTCTCTGTAGACAAGAGAATCTTTCTGTAAGAGGCAAGAAAGTAGAACTGATAGCGAGATTGCTGGAAAACCAAAGTCTGGGTACTGGTTCAGAGGAACCAACTTCTCCAGCAAATGTAGATAACAGTTAAGGTATTGATCTGAATCAAAGTTCTGATAATAGTGATGAAGAGGCTGAAGAGGAAGGAGAGGCTAACGAAACTGTCTCCCCTGCTCCTCTGTCTGCCTTACCAGCTGTACCTACAGGGCCTATAACAGGTCCCACACTAAGTCCTCAAGTCCTTGAACTAGAAAAAATGAAAATAGACTTGTAATTCAGAAGGATTACTGCTCAAACTGAACAGAAACACCAAGAAATGCAACAAATTCTTAGGCTCCGAGAAATGGAGCTCAAGCACGAGTTAGAAATGAACAAGTTGTCTGTCGAAACTGCTTCTGGCTCCTCTCGAAGTTCCAGTCCCAAAAGAGCCCGGATGCCGAAGGAATTAATTGGTATGTATGAACCAAAGTTGGATGTGTTGGATTGGCTGAGTTTGTTTGAGTACAATCATGGGCTCCAGAACATCACAGGTAATGAGCTACTTACCTGGTTGTTCTCTAGGCTCCCCCCTGTTGCAACTGATTTGGTAATGGAGTTGGGGGAGGAGGATAGGAAATAGTACGAAAGTTTGAAACTAGCTTTGATAGCTAGATTTGGGAAGACCCCTTCCCAGTATCTTAAGAGGTTTAGAACCCTCAAAAAGCATGATGGTACCCCTTGGGCTACCTGGGTGAGTGAAGGGTTGAAAAACTTAGAGGGATGGATTAAGTGTTACAAAGTGAACACTTATTAGGGTATGAAGAATCTTTTTATGTTGGAGTCTATTTATGATGCCTGTTCTCCTGAGCTCAGACAGCACTTGGCTGATTCGAAGGAATTGGATTCCAGGAAGCTAGCTAAGGCTGCTGACTTGTCGGTTGCCAACAGGGCTACTCATTAGGATTCTGGGGCAACTCAGAAAAAGGATGAGGGAAAAAAGCCTAAAAAAGACTCAAAAGAGAATTCTAATAACTCACATTCCGAAGAGTGCCCCAAACAAAACCAGAAGGGTAAGCCACAAGGAAAACCGCAGCAGAATAGTCTGTCTTCTGGTGCCAAACCGGAAGGAGGCCAGAACAAGCCACCATTCCAGAAAGCATTCGGGAAATGCTTTGTTTGTGGCTCGACTGACCACGTGAAAGGAGATCCCAGATGTAAGGGTAAACCTTCAGGGGTCCAGCTTGTCTCCTTAGCCTTCGCTCCAGAGGAGGAAGTCCAAATGGCAAGTGGAAACTTTCTACTGCTGGCTGATGAGCCCATTGGAGTCTCAGCCAGTGTTTCTTTAGTATCTCTGGGGTTGTGGGAACAACAGAATTTAGACGTCTATAATTCTATCCCCGATAATACTAAAGAGTATTATAAGGACAGTGTCCAGGTGAATGGTCAGGAGACTCCTGCTATTAGGGACACTGGGGGCAGCATAACTGTGGTGGATACATTGTTTTTTCAGGCTGAGGATGTTGCTAAGGCACCCAAATGCCTCACCAAGTGGTCTGTGCAGATGCTTCCCCAATTACCAGTTCTCATCCAGTGTAACGAAATGACTGTGAAGATCCCTGTCAGCATACAGAGTGAGGTACCAGGACGCGTTCTGTTGGGTAACGATTTGAAAACTCTCGGAGTTGTGTCACATACCCCCAGACCTCCTAGTAAACGGTTACAGGAGCTAACCAGACCTGCAAGGGAGAGAACCATGCGAGGAACTCTCCAGGAGATGATGAAGAAAGAAATCACTCCTGCTCCACTGGAATTGTCAGCTGCTGTCTCCAAGAAATCAGAAGCGAAAGGGAAACCTAAGACTTCTATACCGAAACCAGCAGCCAGCATTTCAGTGCAGCCAACAAGGACTTCCCAGCGGTTGTCCAAAGTTACACCCGTAACTCCACCTCCAGCTGAGGCTGAGACGGAGGTACAACCCTGTGTGGTAGAATGAGACTCTGAAGAGGAGCTAATGGAAGGCCAGGAACTCATTGGAGGTCTGGATCCTGTTGACCATCCTGAGCTGCAGAAGGTGGACCCAGCAGGGCAGACTTCAGTAAGGGAAAGAGAGAATGTCCAACTCTGGAAGGTCTTCGCCACCAGGCAGAAGCTCAGGCTGAAGGGCAAGAGCCTGGGAAATACAGGTTGCACTCGGAAGATGGCCTCTTCTACAGTGAACCGACCGAGTCTGCACCTGGAGACTACAAACGACTTGTACTACACCAAGAGAACAGACCACAGTGCTTGCAGTTAGCCCACGAGATTACTTTGGCTGGTCACTTGAGTTTCAAGAAGACTAAGGAAAGGCTCTCTCTCTACTTTTATTGGCCGAAGATGGGGGCCGAAGTAGAAAAACACTGCAGGAGCTGCCACACCTGCCAGACCTCTGGTAAGGTTGGCTCCAAGAATGTGGCACCTTTAGTGCCTCTCCCAGTTGTGGGAGTCCCATTTGAGAGAGTAGGGATTGACATTGTTGGTCCCCTTGATCCTCCAACCTCCTCAGGCAACAGGTTTATACTTGTTGTAGTAGACCATGCTACTAGGTATCCTGAGGCAATTCCTATGAGAACTGTTACAGCTCCGGCTGTGGCTAAGGCCCTCCTTGGTATTTTTACCAGGGTCGGGTTTCCTAAGGAAGTAATCTCTGACAGGGGGTCAAACTTTATGTCCCACTACATGAAAGCCAGGTGGAAAACCTGTGGAGTTACTTACAAGTTCTCAACGGCTTACCACCCACAAACCAATGGGTTGGTAGAATGGTTCAACCGAACCATGAAGAGCATGATAGGTGCTTTAGAGGAACCCCTTAAGCGTAAGTGGGACCTTCTACTGCCATGCCTTCTCTTTGCTTATAGAGAAGTCCCTCAGGAGGGAGTAGGTTATTCTCCCTTTGAGCTCCTCTATGGTCATCCCGTCAGAGGTCCATTGGCCCTGATTAAGGAGGGGTTGGAGAGTGCTCCTTCCCCCAAGCCAGTCAGAGTGACTGACTACGTGATAGGTCTCCGGAGGAGAATGTCGCACATGATGACAGAAGCAAGCGATAACTTGAAAGCTGGACAAGCATTGGTCAAGCACTGGCATGATCAAAAGGCTAACATGGTCGAGTTCACTCAAGACCAGCTCATTCTCGTTATGATCCCAACAAGGCAGAGGGCCTTGCAAGACAAATGGATGTTGACCCTTCAGAGTTGTGGGTAAACTCGGAGAGGTCAACTATCTGGTGGACTTGGGCAATCCCAATGAGGCTCCGACAGTCTTCCACACCAACCGACTCAAAGCGTATGTCTCAATACCTGATGTAGGAGCGTTGCTTCTAGCATCATCAGAAGAAGAAGAAGAGAGTGAAGCTCTTCCGGATCTCCTCAGAGGCTTACCCTTAGACGAAAACATTGAAGGAGTAAACCTCTCTTCAAATCTGACACCCGAGCAACAAGAAGAGTGCAAATCTATGTTGAATCAGTTTGCCTCTCTGTTCTCGCTTTCACCAGGCTTGACCCCTTGGGGCCAGCACGACATACTCACTGGTGACTGTCTGCCAGTCAAAAGCAGAGGATACCGAATGTCAGAAAACGTACGAACCAACATCAAAGGTGAGGTCAGCAAGATGCTTGATCTCGGGCTAATAGAGCCCTCTACTAGTCCATGGTCTAGCCTAGTTGTGTTAGTACCAAAGGCCGGATCTAAAGAACTTAGATTCTGCGTGGATTATAGAGCTTTTAATGCAGTCACCAAGACTGATGCCCACCCTTTGCCAAGAACAGATGAGTTGGTGGATAAACTCAGCGCAGCCAAGTTCCACAGCACATTTGACTTGACGTCAGGCTATTGGCAAATAGCCCTGACAGACCATGCCAAGGAGAAAACTGCATTTTCTACCCCCGTTGGCTTATACCAGTTTAAGGTAATGCCTTTCGGATTGAAAAATACACCTGCTACATTTCAACGGATGGTAAACCAGGTTCTGAATGGGATGGAGGACTTCTGCATGGCATACTTGGATGACATAGCAGTGTTCAGCAATTCCTGGGAAGAACATGTAACCCACCTGAGAGATGTTTTGCAGGCTCTTGGACGAGCCAATCTGACCATAAAGGTGAGTAAATGCCAAATTGGACAGAGTAAGGTAGTCTATCTTGGACATGAGGTAGGAGGTGGAGAAATAAGGCCATTGCTCAGTAAGATTGAAGCTGTGCAAAATTGGACAACACCTACTACTCAGACCCAAGTGAGAGCCTTCCTAGGCCTCACTGGGTATTACAGGAATTTCATTGAGAACTATGGGACCATAGCTTCTCCACTGAATGTCATCTCCTCGCCCAAATTTCCTAAAAAGGTTAGATGGAACGAGGAGTGCAATCAGGCTTTTGAAAACCTGAAAAAGGTGCTTTGCCAAGCCCCAGTACTCAGAGCTCCTGATTACCGCCAAACTTTCATTGTGCAGACAGATGCTTCAAACGTAGGAATAGGTGCCATACTCAGTCAACTGAATGGGAAAGGTAGGGAGCACCCCGTTTGCTTCATCAGCCGCAAGCTGAAGGATCCTGAAACAAGGTGGGCAACACTCGAAAGAGAATGCTTTGCTATCGTGTGGGCTCTGAAGAAGTTTAGGCCATACTTGGATGGTTCTACTTTTGTCATTCAGACTGACCACCAACCCTTGAGATGGTTAATGCAAATGAAAGGGGAAAACCCAAAACTACTGAGATGGTCAATCTGCCTGCAAGGGTTTGATTTCACCATTGAGCACAGGTCAGGGTGTCACCACCAAAATGCTGATGGTCTCTCTAGGATGTATGTCATCGACTAGAGGTATGAGATTCATCCAGGAGTGGATTAAATCCTCCTGTCCCTTAGTCTGGGGAGGGGGAGTGTTAGGGAGAATTCTCTGCTTAGGCTGAATTTCCTAACCTAGTGAGTCCCCCAGAAGCTTTGCTGGATTTCTGGAGTTTGTTTTTTCCCATCCTGCCAAGAGTGAGACTCTTTTCTCCCACTCTTGGACATGAATGTGGTTAATTCCTTTGAATGTCAATGTGTTCTATGGGCTATGGGGTCTTTTACTCCATAGGGTCTCATATGTTTTGCTATGTGTGTTACAACGCACCCTCCGTGCCCTAACACCGGGGCGTCCTAGAGGACCCCCACCATAGACTCCATACCCGGGGACTGTTATTCGAGGGGGCACTGTCCCGTCCCCCCTCGTCGCGTTTTGGCTGGTGGCAGTGGAAACTACTCTTTATATTCGACCCCGAATATAACCCTATGGGATTCTTCCCATCGTTGGAGGTTAATACTTTTTCTCGTTAATCTCTAATATACCACTGGTTTATTTATCTTAAATAAATCTATCGGTTGGTATTTTCTGCCAGAACTCGGTTTTTAAAATGACATCTGTGTTCGTCTCTGTGACTCATAAACCAAAGGTTGAGCCCTTTTTCCACTTTTGGCGGGCTTCTGCCCAGAGGCCCTCCAAAGTGGTGCCATTCTGTCTGGGTACCACAGGGGGTGTGGGAGGGGGTTTAGGCATCCTGGACTGAGTTGCCTTGCCAACTCAAGTCACACTCTGGTGTGATTGGCCCAAGTGGTGAGCCACCCAGCTCACCACTTAGCATGCTTTGATTGACAGCTAGGCTGAATGAATGGGGGTTTTCTGCATAAAAGCAGGGCTTTTGGGACTGGATCTTCAGAAGTCGCCACAGGACCTAAGAATCCGACGAGGGTAAAGCTGAGCCGACCTGCAATGACGACACCTCCGGTGGAGCCCTGCTGAACCGACTCACCACTTCCCGATGACAGAGGAGATCTCCCCGCCGGAGAGTCTCTTCCCCTGACTGGTGGGAACAACCAGTCCCCTTTGCTTTTTCTTCGCTTCCAGGACGTTGTGGTCGAATTGCCCGTGCTGAGCACCCCGGCAACCAGATAGCCACTAACCCGTACCGCGACCAAAAGGTGGTGCCTTGTGACGGAGCACTCCGCGGCTGGTCCCTTCCCTGGTGGTGCAACGATCTTCAACTTTCCTTCAACGACAAGATCATCTCTTTTCTTGGCAAAGCCCCGACTTGCATCCACCACCAGGAACAACTGCCCCCGCTGGAGCTGTCTCTCCACATACAAGGTACTGTGTCCGCCTGGCTTCCCTTTTTGACGGTTAGCGTGAGGTGTCTTAATCCTCGCCTCTCCATCGGGTCGCCTCCAAGCCTTCTTAACTTTCTGTTCTGAACTGGTCCAATCTTTCTGTGACAATTTGCGCCAAAGACTCGAAGTGCATTTCCACTGTGATACTTTTTGGGGACATTTCGCCTTGCCTCTCTCCGAGTGGGTCTGGCCTCTGAACTTTGCGATCTACAGTAGACCCTGCCTTACTTGCCTTGCATTTGTTTGTAAAAGTGTTGGTACCGAGTTGATTTCATACCCTGCCTTTTCTCTCCCATCCTAACGAATACTAGAGTGCCATCTAGGTTAAAGCATTCACCTCTGTCTGCAAATAAGTGGTGCCATTGAACCTAGACTTGTCCAACTATTGTTAGGGGGATTGATTTACTTATAGTAATTGTAATTGAAGTTGTTTGCTGTATTAGTGCCAGAGTGTTTTCTATAGATGTGTTGTTATAAATAAATACCTATATATCTTTACACCCAAGCTCTGTTCCGTGTTTGCTTGTTCTACTGTGTAAATTGCCCTATTTTGTATACTCCACATACTGCGTAACTTTTCTTGAGAGAGGTCTGACTGCTCAGCCACAGTTACCAGGTGAATCTGTGTGGTACAGACAGCTACCAAGTGGGTTTACTGCCAACACCTGTAAGCCTAAATCTTTTGCAGTGATCCCAGAGGGAACTGCACAGGTTTTCCCCTTAACACCCACTCATGTCCCCTTGCACCCCCACCTCCCAGCATTGTAGGGCACCTGCCAGCAGGCCCCCACTCATGTCCCACTCATGTTCCCTTGCACCCCCAACCCCCAGCATTGTGGGGCACCTGCTAGCAGGCCCCCACTCATGTCCCACTCATGTCCCCTGCACCCCCACCCCCCGGCATTGTGGTGCACCTGCCAGCAGGCCCCCACTCATGTCCCACTCATGTCCCCTTGCACCCCACCCCCCAGCATTGTGGGGCACCTGCCAGCAGGCCCCCACTCATGTCCCCTTGCACCCCCACCCCCAAGCATTGTGGGGCACCTGTCAGCAGGACCCCACTCATGTCCCACTCATGTCCCCTTGCACCCCCACCCCCCAGCATTGTGGGGCACCTGCCAGCAGGCCCCCACTCATGTCCCACTCATGTCCCCTTGCGCCCCCACCCCCCAGCATTGTGGTGAACCTGCCAGCAGGCCCCCACCCATGTCCCCCAGCCAACACGTCATCACAATCTAGATCCCTGGCCCTCATGGCCAGCCTCCACATGCCAAAGACCCACCCAAGTATTGCATCCACCCACATAGAAATGCCAATTTCATGATACAACCCCAATGGCAAGTATGTAAATGAACACATGTCCGTCACACACACACAATGGGTGCAAGTGAATGTCAAAACCCACATCATAACACGCATGAAAGCAATGAGATAATACCACACATCGAAGTATGAACAACAAAATGTATTAAAAGCAACATGAATGGAATAAAAAACAAACAAACGACAAAGGGAATTAAAAAAAAAAAGCTGCATGTCCGTAAAATAATGAAAAACAACAAATCATAATCCAAAGGAAAGGTGTCCAAAGTCACAGTTCAAAAAATGAAATCCAAGGGAAAAACAAAAGTGAAAACCATTGCTCCATGGGGAAATAAAATAATAAAAAAGATGAATCCAATAGTGAACAGTGAACTATATACAGAAGAACAATCCAGGGTCCATGATCCCAACTGAAGAAATGAAACCTATCAAAAATACTACCTAATGAAAAGCTATATACAGAAAGGTGGTACATTGTCCAAGCGCAACCAAAATAAAGAAAAAAACAAAGGAAATCTAACACTATCTAACTATTTACAAGGGCAGTGGGCAAGTCCACCGGCTCACATGTTGATGTTCCGGGCCAGGGCATCATCGAACTCCTGCTCGATGTCCCGGAGGCGGTCCTCTTCCATGGCCCCGAGGGTTCGCAGGGACGATGACATCTGGAACTCCAGGTCACTGCGAATGGCCTCGAGGCACTCGGCCCGCATCAGGGCCCTACGCTTGGAGTTCTCCGCCCTGACCATCGTGAGCGTGCCTCTTCCGCCCGCTGCGGCTCCGCATCTATCGCATGGCCCAGCCACTGCCACATGGAAGACACTTCCGGTCCAGGGTCCTCCTGCCCTTCGGCCGATGCCTGCCCCTCCAATGATGAAGGCACCGAGCCATCATGGCTCCAACCTTGTTGCTGCTGCTGCTGTGCCGCTGCCTGTGCCCTGGTTCCTGCTGCCTGCGCATCCTCCTCCAGCTGGGGTGCAGTTGTTGAGGTGCCCACCCCTGCTGGACGTCCGACTCCCAACTGTGGCAGGGATGTGTCCTCCACCAGCCTGGCCGCAGGGTCAGAGGCAGCTCCACAGGGCACCCAGGTGACACATGGGTGGGAAGATGGCACAGAGGATGACTGGCGCGTAGGGGGTTCAGTTGAGGAGGGGGTCAGAACAAGGTCCACAAAACGGAGGAATCCGGCCATGGTGAGCTGTCCCAGTGGGTCAACGCGGTCAACGAGCCATGCGAGAAGACGTGCAGTCTCATCATGAAAAGACTGCAGGTTAGCTCGCATGGCACGTTGACGAAACGCCACCCCACCCAGGACAGGCTCAACCCGGTGCCGGATAACCACATCCGCAGGGAGAGGAAGGCCAGTTGGTGTAAGCCAATCCCCTCCCTGAGAACGGGTCTGAACGTAGGTATCCCTGCTGGTGCAAGATGATGCAGTCACAGGATCGGGGACAGGATTACACACAGGCACCTCTGCGGCGGCCTGTGCTGCCTCCTGTCCCTGCCCCTACACTGCACCACTAGCACCAGTGGAATCCCCACCTCCAGACCCCGTCTCTGTCCCTTGCACGTCCTCCTCCTCCACCAAACCCCCCACCAACCTGGATGACTCCGTGCCATCTTCCTCCATTGGGCCCTGTGGGGTCTCAGCTGCCCCTTCGGCTGCCGAGGAGTCCAACTCCAACCTCTGCCTCTTGGACCTCCCCTCGGCAGCTGCGACCTGGGACGCGGCACCGGACTCCTCACTCCCCGACGAGATGACAACCTGGGAGGGGAGACGGGCCTTGCATCTCCGGCTGGCGGTGCGATCCCTGCCGCTGAGCTCCACAGCACCTTCTCCGCCCTCTTCATCAGTTGACGCTGCAGACAGGGAGAGATAGGAGACAGGCATCAGGGCACTGTACAATGGACTCATACACACATGACAGTTGTACATGAGTGGCATTGTCAAACTTCAGACATGGCATCACAATCCCCAACACACATGTCATTGCAACTCACACACATGAGCTACTCCACAGCCATATTGCAACAGCCATCACCATCCATACACATACAAACAGCATGAGCAGCCAAAGGTGAGCCAGACATCACATGAAACACAGGGAGTGCACTAGACATGCACACACGCCACCACAATTACATGCATGTGTACACCTCCGCCAACTGTCGCAGTGATGGGATGGGCATCGATGTCACATCTGGCAATCAGTCTTCTACATATCAGTCTCACATGCAACCATGATGCATCACTGTTGCACCCATGTCAAATACACACACATGCACATGTACATGGTGCAGATACATGCAGCTGGAACCAACATCCATGTGTGACACCACAACCATGCCAAGTTACATACACAGTAATCAAAACATGTGTGCTCACACATCTGCATTTGGCCTGCATGCTTACCCACACATACACCATCCATGTGTCTCACACATGAAAGGACTTGCATGTGTCAGCCTCACAGCCCTGTACATATACATCCATACATGGCCCTACAAAATCACATGTACAACCTGCACACTACTGGCACACCACCACACGCACAGCTTCCAATCAGTATGCATGTACACTTACCGCTCGACTCCAGACGGGTCTGCCTCTCAAGGACCTGGACGTGGAGCGTTGGGCGTATGCTTCTGACAGGTGGCCCCGGCGCCCCTTAGCATCCGCTGCCTTCAAGAGGCGCCGGGCCTTGTTGAGGGTCCTGGACCTGAAGTCCTCCCAGCGCTTCTTGACATGTTGTAAGTCGCAGACTGCCACCCCCTCCGCGTTGATGGCAGTCACAATGTCCTTCCATATCCGAGTCCGTCCTTCCTTGTCAGCGACCGACCTTCCGAAGAGGGCATCATACTGCCCCAGGACTTGCTCCACCAGGACACCAACTTCGGTGGCAGTGAAGCTGGTGGCCCTCTGCCTCTCTGGCTGGGGGTTGCCAGTGGGGCCAGATGGTGTAGTGCCCAACATGGCAACCCCAGAGGCAGGTGTGGGTGGGCAACTGGGTCCTGGGGCTGGGCTGTGGAGTGATGGAATAGCAGTCGGGAGTCTTCGGTTCCAGTAGGGGTCCTCACAGCAACAGCACCTCGGGCTGACGTGCAGGCAGCAAATGGGAGGGCACGTGGGCAGCAGGCAATCAGGCAGCAGCAGATGGCAGGTGGGAGCGTGCTCAGGGTTCTGGGGGGCAGTAATTCGGCCTTCTGGCCAGAAGCGTGGTCTTTCGTGTGTGAACGCATGGCCAGCTTGATACGGAGTGATTTGGCACGTGAAAATCTGGCACGTCAGCATGTAATTTGAGGAAAGGCCCTTAGCGCGTAGGCGCGTCAGCATGCGTACGCGATTTCATTGGACCAAAGGCCCTTAGCGCGTAAGCGCATCTGTGACGTGCACACGCAGGCGTTTCCCTGAACCCGGGTGCATGTTACACATCCAAGAACTGCACGTCCGAGTGTCAGCTCGTGTAATTGGAGGTTAGGGCCTTAGCGCGTATACGCGCAAGTGACGTTGGACGTGTGGGCTGGTTCAAAAGGCACGTGTAGGACGTCATTTAATTATACGTGCTTTTCCTGGAGAGCGAGTGGGTAAATTCTGTACTTCTTGTCGGTTCACACGCAATTTACTTCACAGCGTTTCTAGTTCGTACTCCCTGTTACCTCTGACAGCTTTTTTCGGATTTTCTGTTGGGCCTGTTTCCTCAAACAGCGTTCACTTCTTCTTTCGTCCTGTCTCCCCAGACAGTGTACAATTCGTCTTTTGGCGGGGGTGTTGCCAACGCGCACATGCGCGTATTTTTAACGCTAATTTTCCAGGCAGACGGTGAGTCGTGCACGTATTTACCAACTGTGCTTGCCCCCTGTGTCGCGTACCCCTTCAGAGGTCATTGTAGGCAGCGTGTAACACGCGTATGTTCATTTTTGTGTTTCTGGGTGCCACAGCGTAGTGCAGGTTCATTTTTCCACGCACGTGGTCTACGAGGGGTTGCGTGCACGTTATATTCTGTTTTTGGGGTGCCTGTGCGTTGCGTGACCCGTCATCTTTCCCCAGGGGTCACATGCAGCCTGGCTAGAGCACTAGGGTACGAATTCCATCTAGTACCCTACCCCTTTGACACCCAATTGCCCAGGACAATAGTTTACTGCAACTCCCATACGCACATCAACATCAGTGCCATGGTTGGGAGGCGACCAAGCGGTAAGGGTGGCAAAGGTGGCCGAGCCTCAAGAGGTGGCCGTGATGGGCGCGGTAGGGGACGTGGCCGGGATTTGCAGGGTACCCCTAGCCCCCCACGTGTGGAGGACCAGTCAGGGACACCCATGCCCCCCCATAGTTGAGGGAAACGTGGCTGACACCATCTCTGCTCAGCCCTGTTGGACTGGCCCATTGTGGCACCTGACCTGACAGAGGGTGACTCCCAGGCTGACTTCCAGGTCCCCAAGTCTAGACCACGTGTGGCGGTGCAAGTTGGTGTCACCAGGCCACGTGGATCAGGGGCAGCTATGTCATCTGCTGCCTCGAGTAGGCACGGTGGGGAGGCTGCAGGGGCAGCTGCAGCTCCATCCACTCCAGCTCTGACTCTCCCAGCCAGGGCAGTGTTGGTCCCAGTCCATCTTGCTAATGTTCCCCCTGACTACGTAACACTTCAGCCAATGCTTGCTCCAAGTCCTATGCTCAGTGTGCATTCCCACACTCCAACTACCCAGTCCACCGGTGCTCCTGCCCCTAGTGGCCAGAGCGGCGTAGGCCACTCAGGATCCCCACCACCTTCCAAAAAAAAGAGGAAGAGTGCTCGTGCACTACAGGCTGATACCCCAGACACGGCTACGCAGTCCGGCACGCAAAGGAAGCCTAGCTTCAATGATGCCGAACGTGATGCACTTGTGCAGCATGTGTCCGTACATGACAGCGAAATTTTGATCACTTCAGGGTGCAAGACCACACCTGCCCGACGTCAGGCACACTGGCAGACCGTCGCGGAAATCATAAATGCCCTTGGATCAGTGAGGCGCACAGCTGGTGAGTGCTACAAGCGCTGGAATGACCTTAAGCACAGGGCAAAGAAAAAGCTGGCCTCAAGTCATGCCGCTACTCTGGTGACTGGAGGTGGGTCTCCGAAAGAGGACATTGAACTCACTGTACATGAGTCTGTTGCTGGGACCTATGTCACAGAGGAACATATCCAAGGTGTCGGAGATCTGCCAGATTACGAGGCATTGTCCGGTGAGTACACATGCATGTGTGTGTGATCCATGTGTATGTTGTGTGTGTGAGGGGTTCTGATTGAGTGCCAGGTGAGGGTGTGTGTGCCTGAGTGGTTTGGGTCACCCATGTGCTTCATCCAAAACATTCTGTGCCCCTGGATTTGGGTATTACAGTATCCCTTCTGCCCACAGTAGACTTTTTGTGCAACATCACGCCAATTGCCCTTGAAGTGGCATCTTGCAACAACATTGTTCCATATTTCTCATTGTTCATTCAGGCTGATTGTTTCGATCCCCCCACTTTCACTACGCATTTCTCAGCCCTATTGTCAAACGATATGTGACATACCTATGGTACATGCCATCTGTGTGATGGCATGTGTCATGTATGTGGATTGGACATGCCACTCACAGGCCAATGTAGCTAATGTGTTGCTCTTCCATCTTGGTGTCATCAGTGTCTGACATGTTCCTCCCCTTCAAACTCAGTGACAGTGCATGCATGGGAGGGTTATAGTCATATGGGACATGTGTCAATCAAGCACTGGTTCTGAGGCCTAATTGTGTGCCATGGTGCTAATGCCTGTTTCCATTTTTTCTCTTTCATGTTTCTGCAGGGGATGACGCACTTGATGCTGTTGATGGTGAGGAGATGGTGCAGACCCAGGAGGGATCTCAGGCATGACCGGGCACCAGTGGGGGATGGGGTGTGGTGATGGGTGAGAACCCACTCTTGCTGCAGACCGTTCTCTCCGGGGGTGTCTCTGGGTGCACCTCCCCAGCCCTCTTTTCGGGTGTTGATTCGGATGATGAGACCTATGTGGCTTCGCAGGTAGGTGTTTCTGGGAGGGATTCTGTTCTGTCCGACCCACCTGCACCAGGGGTACAGCCCACTATGGGGATGTCAGTGTTGGTAGGTCTGCCTTTGGTGGTTACGGATGCAGGGCCACACTCCGCAACATCTGATCCTGTTCCTGGGCCAGCAGATCAGAGGGGGAATGCAGTCCTGCAGCCTCAGGCAGTGCCGACACAGCAAGGCACAGTTCGCCTTGCCCCAGACAGGTGTGGTGCCCGCCAACGCGGTGGCCGTACGCCACCACGCAATACCGCATGGGAGAAATCCATATATGGTATGGCAAACCAACAGGCAGCAGCATCTGAGATGATGGCTCAAGCTATGGAGAGGGTGGCCACTTCCATTGTCCCCCCAGAAAGGCAGATGGAGCAACTACAGCAGGCAACAGAGTCCATTTGCCAATCACTCAGGGAGGACATGTTGGCGTCCAACAGGGACAGACGGGCGGCACTGGACACTCTGCGGGAAGCCATTTCTTTAGAGTCCCAGGGCCAGAGGGAAGCCCTGAGGGTAGAAGTCCGTCACCTCAGGCAGACTCTTGTGGAGCTTGAGGCTTCCACTGTCACGAGGACAGAACAGCTGCTGGAGCGGGTCACACGTACGCTCTCAGCAGAGATGCAGGCAACTCGGGAGGAGGTCCGGGCATCACGTCAGGTGGTGCATGGGGATCTCCGCACCATATTCCTCCAGAACGAGACCTTCCACACCCGCATGCTTGCTGACATGGAGGACCAGACTAGGGCTTTGCGTGGGCTGCCTCCCATAGCACCACCACCTCCTGTGGCGGCAGCAGCACAGGGTGATGAGAGTGACCACAGCGATTTTGAATCTCTCATGATAGCGTAGCCGTCAGGCCATGAGCCCATGGAGGTGTTTTTTTTCCGCAACATCCACACAGGTGGCTGTTGGTGTGCACCTTGTCCTCGGACCTCCTGGGTGGCCTCACCCACACCCCATGGCTCCCACATGGCCATTTTTGATTTTTGATTTTTGATTTTTGCTTTTTGATTTTTGAGTTTTTGTTACAGTGTGTTGCCTTGTGTGGCTCCCGTGGGCATCCACTGTATTCCGGCTGGGCACATGCAGGCTTGTCCTGAGTTTGGGTTAGATGCTTGGGTTCGTGAGACACACACCCCTCCTGCTTCCCGTTACCATGGGCTTGCAAAGGGTGTGCCCAAGTGACAGTAACTTACACAGTGACGTTGGACTCCCATGACATGTGTGGGCAGTCTGTAGTCAATACTGTGTATACATTCCTAGTGCATATTGCTGTAGTATTGTACACTGCATGGTGTATTGATGTGTGCTTGTGCATCCATGTCTCCCTCCTAATTTGCAGGTTCATTCCTCATGTCTTCACAAGGCCATCTACTTTGGAGATGGAGTTCATGTTGTAAGCAGTGCACTTCCAGATTTGCGTGGCACCAACACTGTACAGTTGGAAGTGGTCGATGTGCTAGCATCACCAGGTTGTAAGTCTACGTATCATTTAACTTAGTACTGTCATGTGAATGCTATGTTTGGGGTGGCTAGCTGCATTGTAATGTGGTAAGTCTTTGGTCATGTGTGTTGTCAGTTCTACATTAATGGGAGCAAATTGTGTGTGGCCATTTTCCATTCGGAACACTGTACTTTGTGACACTTGTGTCATGTTTTGGGCATTCCTTTGTTTGCTCTCACATAGCATGACATGCCATGGTGTGTTGGGTGGCGGTGCTGGGGAGGTGTTGGGTGACATGGCACTGTTGTCATGTTGTATCTTGCAAGGGGGTAATGATTTTAGCAGCATAGAAGTGTGTCTTTTGATGACACAGCATTGGTGGTGTTTGTGTAGGTAGGGATGCACACAATGGAACACTACCAGGTGAACAATCTCAGGCTGGTATGGTTGTGACAGTTGACTGTCAGTTGACTCATCATCATTGATAGTCAGCTGGTATGTGCCAGGGCTGTGTGCACTCCACAGGGGTGTGATTTTAGGTGAAGTAATTAGCCACCAGCTGCGTACGGGCTGCCTCACCCAGCGCCCTTTCCCCTCCCATGTGCAGCGGGCGTGCATGTGGTTGGGGATGTGGGGGCACCACCATGTCCACGGGCAAGCCCCGGCATGTTGCAATGTTGTGCAGGACACATGCTGCCACTATGATCCTGCACACTACTGGGGGAGCGTATAACAGCTGCCCATCAGAATGGTCAAGGGAGCGAAAGCGTGACTTCAGCACTCCGAATGTGCGCTCCACTATGCCCCGGGTTGCAATATGGGCTGTGTTGTATTTTACCTCGGGTGGCATGGTGGGGTTCCGAATTGGCGTCATCATGTGGGTGCTCTGTCCCCTGGGGAGGTGGTGATGGGTATCATTAGTGGGGTTGTGACATTACTCAGTATCTGACATGCATGCATATGCTGTGGCATTTATACTCACCAATCAGCCATGTATCGCCATGCCGACCAGCTTCTAGGTCCCGGTTTAGGGTTGACAGTCTGTAAATGAAACTGTCGTGGGTGGACCCTGGATAGTTGGCATATACTGGGGTGATGATTCCCCTGGCATCACATACTACCTGGACATTGATGGAATGCCAGCGCTTGCGGTTTCTATAGATGTGCTCAGATGCCCTGGGGGGACGTAGGACTAGATGGGTGCAGCCAATGGCACCTAGCACTTTGGGGAAGTGTGCCACCCCGTAAAAATCCTGGACGACAGCCTGCCTTTCTGCAGATGTTCTGGGCAGGTATATGTGCCTGCGTACTGATGGGCGTGCAGTCATGATGGCCAAGACCTGGTGTAGGCAGCGTGACTGCATGGCCTGTGACACCCCCCCCACTATGGCACTTGTCTGCTGAAATGATCCAGTGGCCAAGAAGTGCAGTACATTAAGGACCTTCACCAGGGGGCTGAGTGCTTGGGAGCAGAGGGTGGGTGATGTGAGGTCATCCTCCCACTCACTGACCAGGTCGAGTATTATGTGAGGTGGAAACCTGTACCTCCCATACACGTGGTCATCAGGCATCCCAAAAAGGCTGGTTCTGGGTGTAAAAATTCTGGCACTGACTATCCTCCTCCTCCTGCAGTATCCCACGGCCACTGCTGCTAGGAACAGTATATTCATCCTGGCGTCTGAGCTTGTTTGTTGTTTGCTCGCACTTTTATGCTGCGCGGGTCGACGTACGCCTGCTTCCTGCTTACCTACGTGTTTCCGGATTAGCGCGTCTTTTTTGGCGTGTGCGTGTGGGCGTTCCGCGCATTTGCCTCCTGTACTTCCATGCCCACCACAGTAATACACGTACCCCGCTCGCCCAGGCCCAATCGCGTGTGAAACATCCCGCGAGCCCCTGAAGTACACGTTCCCTGCTCGCCCACGCCCAATCGTGTGTTAAACTTCCCACGAGCCCCCGAAGTACACATACCCCGCTCGCCCAGGCACAATCGCGTGTAAAACTTCCCGCGAGCCCCTGAATTACACGTACCCGCTCGCCCAGTCACAATCGCGTGTGAAACTTCCCGTGGACCCCTGAAATGCACGCTATTTTTGACACAGCGGGTGTCCGTGTTTGCTGCGTACCCCTTTGCACGTCATTTGTCCTAGAGGGCCACAGGATGGGACATTCATCGGAGCTGTATATACGGCTTTTTGTTAGCGCACATTTTTTTAATGTGCTGGGACGCTACCGCCTGACTTCATGTGGCGGACATGTGTTGATGTACATAGTTGACTTTTGGTTTGTGTCGTGGGATCGCCATTTCACTGCTGGGGGGTAGGTGTGCAAGGGGGCATGAGTGGGGGCCTGCTGGCAGGTGCCTCGCACTGCTGGGTGGGTGGGTGTGCAAGGGGACATGAGTGGGGGCCTGCTGGCAGGTGCCCTGCACTGCTGTGGCGGTGGGGGTGCAAGGGAACATGAGTGGGACATGAGTGGGGGCCTGCTGGCAGGTGCCCTGCACTGCTGGGTGGTGGGGGTCCAAGGGGACATGAGTGGGACATGAGTGTGTGCCTGCTGGCAGGTGCCCCGCACTGCTGGGGGGTGGGTGTGCAAGGGGACATGAGTGGGGGCCTGCTGGCAGGTGCCCTGCACTGCTGGGGGGCGGGGGTGCAGGGGGACATGAGTGGGGGCCTGCTGGCAGGTGCCCTGCACTGCTGGGGGGTGGGGGTGCAAGGGGACATGAGTGGGACATGAGTGGGGGCCTGCTGGCAGGTGCCCTGCACTGCTGGGGGGTGAGTGTGCAAGGGGACATGAGTGGGGGCCTGCTGGCAGGTGCCCCGCACTGCTGGGGGTGGGTGTGCAAGGGGACATGAGGGGGGGCCTGCTGGCAGGTGCCCTGCACTGCTGGGGGGTGGGCGTGCAAGGGGACATGAGTGGGGGCCAGCTGGCAGGTGTCCTGCACTGCTGGGGGCATGGGGGTGCAAGGGGACATGAATAGGAAATGAGTGGGGACTTGCTGGCAGGTGCCCTGCACTGGTGGGGGGTGGGGGTGCAAGGGGACATGAGTGGGACATGAGTGTGGGCCTGCTGGCAGGTGCCCCGCAATGCTGTTGGGTGGGTGTGCAAGGGGACATGAGTGGGGGACTGCTGGCAGGTGCCCTGCATTGCTGGGGGTAGGGGTGCAGGGGGACATGGGTGGGGGCCTGCTGGCAGATGCCCTGCACTGCTGGAGGGTGGGGGTGCAAGGGGACATGAGTGGGACATGAGTGGGGGCCTGCTAGCAGGTGCCCTGCACTGCTGGGGGGTGCGGGTGCAAGGGGACATGAGTGGGGGCCTGCTGGCAGGTGCCCCGCACTGCTGGGGGGTTGGTATGGAAGGGGACATGAGTGGGGACCTGCTGGCAGGTGCCCTGCACTGTCGGGGGGTAGGGGTGCAAGGGGACATGAGTGGGACATGAGTGGGGACTTGCTGGCAGGTGCCCTGCACTGGTGGGGGGTGGGGGTGCAAGGGGACATGAGTGGGACATGAGTGTGGCCCTGCTGGCAGGTGCCCCGCAATGCTGTTGGGTGGGTGTGCAAGGGGACATGAGTGGGGGACTGCTGGCAGGTGCCCTGCATTGCTGGGGGTGGGGGTGCAGGGGGACATGGGTGGGGGCCTGCTGGCAGGTGCCCTGCACTGCTGGAGGGTGGGGGTGCAAGGGGACATGAGTGGGACATGAGTGGGGGCCTACTGGCAGGTGCCCTGCACTGCTGGGGGGTGCGGGTGCAAGGGGACATGAGTGTGGCCTGCTGGCAGGTGGCCCGCACTGCTGGGGGGTTGGTATGGAAGGGGACACGAGTGGGGGCCTGCTGGCAGGTGCCCTGCACTGCTGGGGGGTAGGGGTGCAAGGGGACATGAGTGGGGGCCTGCTGGCAGGTGCCCCGCACTGCTTGGGGGTTGGTGTGCAAGGGGACATGAGTGGGGGCCTGTGGGCATGTGCCCCGCACAGCTGGGGGGTGGGTGTGCAAGGGGACATGAGTGGGGGCCAGCTGGCAGGTGCCCCGCACTGCTGGGGGTGGGGGTGCAAGGGGACATGAGTGGAGGCCTGCTGGCAGGTGCCCCGCACTGCTGGGGGGTGGGTGTACAAGTGGACATGAGTGGGGGCCTGCTGGCAGGTGCCCCGCACTGCTGGAGGTGGGTGTGTAAGGGGCCATGAGTGGGGGCCTGCTGGCAGGTGCCCTGCACTGCTGGGGGGTGGGGGTGCAAGGGGACATGAGTGGGGGCTTGCTGGCAGGTGCCCCGCACTGCTGGGGGGTGGGTGTGCAAGGGGACATGAGTGAGGGCCTGCTGGCAGGTGGCCCGCACTGCTGGGGGGTAGGGGTGCAAGGGGACATGAGTGGGGGCCTGCTGGCAGGTGCCCTGCACTGCTGGGGGTTGGGGTGCAAGGAGACATGAGTGGGGGCCTGCTGGCAGGTGCCCCGCACTGCTGGTTGGTGGGTGTGCAAGGGGACATGAGTGGGGACCTGCTGGCAGGTGCCCCGCACTGCTGGGGGGTGGGTGTGCAAGGGGACATGAGTGGGGGCCTGCTGCAGGTGCCCCGCACTGCTGGGGGGTGGGTGTGCAAGGGGACATGAGTGGGGGCCTGCTGGCAGGTGCCCTGCACTGCTGGGGGGTGGGGGTGCATGGGGACCTGAGTGGGGGCCTGCTGGCAGGTGCCCTGCACTGCTGGGGGGTGGGGGTGCAAGGGGACATGAGTGGGATATGAGTGGGGGCCTGCTGGCAGGTGCCCTGCACGGCTGGGGGGTGGGGGTCCAAGGGGACATGAGTGGGGGCCTGCTGTCAGGTGCCCCGCACTGCTGGGGTGTGGGTGTGCAAGGGGACATGAGTGGGGACCTGCTGGCAGGTGCTCTGCACTGCTGGGGGGTGGGGGTGCAAGGGGATATGAGTGGGGGCCTGTTGGCAGATGCCCCGCACTGCTGGGGGGTGGGTGTGCAAGGGGACATGAGTGGGGGCCTGCTGGCAGTTGCCCCGCACTGCTGGGGGGTGGGGGTGCAAGGGGACATGAGTGGGGGCCTGCTGGCAGGTGCCCCGCACTGCTGGGGGGTGGGTGTACAAGGGGACATGAGTGGGTGCCTACTGGCAGGTGCCCCGCACTGCTGGGGGGTGGGGGTGCAAGGGGACATGAGTGGGGGCCTGCTGGCAGGTGCCCTGCACTGCTGGGGGGTGGGGGTGCAGGGGGACATGAGTGGGACATGAGTGGGGGCCTGCTGGCAGGTGCCCTGCACTGCTGGGGGGTGAGGGTTCAAGGGGAAATGAGTGGGACATGAGTGGGGACCTGCTGGCAGGTGCCCTGCACTGCTGGGGTGTGGGGGAGCAAGGGGACATTAGTGGGGGCCTGCTGGCAGGTGCCCCGCACTGCTGGGCGGTGGGGGTGCAGGAAGACATGAGTGGGGGCCTGCTGGCAGGTGCCCCGCACTGCTGGGGGTGGGTGTGCAAGGGGATATGAGTGGGTGCCTGCTGGCAGGTGCCCCGCACTGCTGGGGGGTGGGGGTGCAAGGGGACATGAGTGGTGGCCTGCTGGCAGGTGCCCTGCACTGCTGGGGGGTGAGGGTGCAGGGGGTCATGGTAGGACATGAGTGGGGCCCTGCTGGCAGGCGCCCTGCACTGCTGGGGGGTGGGGGTGCAAGGGGACATGAGTGGGACATGAGTGGGGACCTGCTGGCAGGTGCCCTGCACTGCTGGGTGGTGGGGGAGCAAGGGGACATTAGTGGGGGCCTGCTGGCAGGTGCCCCGCACTGCTGGGTGGTGGGGGTGCAAGGGGACATGAGTGGGGGCCTACTGGCAGGTGCCCCGCACTGCTAAGGGGTGGGGGAGCAAGGGGACATTAGTGGGGGCCTACTGGCAGGTGCCCCGCACTGCTAAGGGGTGGGGGAGCAAGGGGACATTAGTGGGGGCCTGCTGGCAGGTGCCCCGCACTGCTGGGTGGTGGGGGTGCAAGGGGACATGAGTGGGGGCCTGCTGGCAGGTGCCCCGCACTGCTGGGGGGTGGGTGTGCAAGGGGACATGAGTGGGGGCCTGCTGGCAGGTGCCCTGCACTGCTGGGGGGTGGGGGTGCATGGGGACCTGAGTGGGGGCCTGCTGGCAGGTGCCCTGCACTGATGGGGGGTGGGGGTGCAAGGGGACATGAGTGGGATATGAGTGGGGGCCTGCTGGCAAGTGCCCTGCACGGCTGGGGGGTAGGGGTCCAAGGGGACATGAGTGGGGGCCTGCTGTCAGGTGCCCCGCACTGCTGGGGTGTGGGTGTGCAAGGGGACATGAGTGGGGGCCTGCTGGCAGGTGCTCCGCACTGCTGGGGGGTGGGGGTGCAAGGGGATATGAGTGGGGGCCTGCTGGCAGGTGCCCCGCACTGCTGGGGGGTGGGTGTGCAAGGGGACATGAGTGGGGGCCTGCTGGCAGTTGCCCCGCACTGCTAGGGGGTGGGTGTGCAAGGGGACATGAGTGGGGGCCTGCTGGCAGGTGCCCTGCACTGCTGGGGGGTGGGTGTACAAGAGGACATGAGTGGGTGCCTACTGGCAGGTGCCCCGCACTGCTGGGGGGTGGGGGTGCAAGGGGACATGAGTGGGGGCCTGCTGGCAGGTGCCCTGCACTGCTGGGGGGTGGGGGTGCAGGGGGACATGAGTGGGACATGAGTGGGGGCCTGCTGGCAGGTGCCCTGCACTGCTGGGGGGTGAGGGTGCAAGGGGACATGAGTGGGACATGAGTGGGGACCTGCTGGCAGGTGCCCTGCACTGCTGGGGTGTGGGGGAGCAAGGGGACATTAGTGGGGGCCTGCTGGCAGGTGCCCCGCACTGCTGGGCAGTGGGGGTGCAGGGAGACATGAGTGGGGGCCTGCTGGCAGGTGCCCCGCACTGCTGGGGGTGGGTGTGCAAGGGGATATGAGTGGGTGCCTGCTGGCAGGTGCCCCACACTGCTGGGGGGTGGGGGTGTAAGGGGACATGAGTGGTGGCCTGCTGGCAGGTGCCCTGCACTGCTGCGGGGGTGGGGGTGCAGGGGGTCATGGTAGGACATGAGTGGGGCCCTGCTGGCAGGCTCCCTGCACTGCTGGGGGGTGGGGGGGCAAGGGGTCATGAGTGGGACATGAGTGGGGACCTGCTGGCAGGTGCCCTGCACTGCTGGGTGGTGGGGGAGCAAGGGGACATTAGTGGGGGCCTACTGGCAGGTGCCCCGCACTGCTAAGGGGTGGGGGAGCAAGTGGACATTAGTGGGGGCCTGCTGGCAGGTGCCCCGCACTGCTGGGCGGTGGGGGTGCAAGGGGACATGAGTGGGGGCCTGCTGGCAGGTGCCCCGCACTGCTGGGGGGTGGGTGTGCAAGGGGACATGAATGGGGGCCCTGCACTGCTGTGGCGGTGGGGGTGCAAGGGAACATGAGTGGGACATGAGTGGGGGCCTGCTGGCAGGTGCCCTGCACTGCTGGGGGGTGGGGGTGCAAGGGGACATGAGTGGGACATGAGTGGGGGCCTGCTGGCAGGTGCCCCTCACTGCTGGGGGTGGGGGTGCAAGGGGACATGAGTGGGGGCCTGCTGGAAGGTGCCCCACACTGCTGGGGGGTGGGTGTGCAAGGGGACATGAGTGGGGGCCTGCTGGCAGGTAACCTGCACTGCTGGGGGGTGGGGGTGCAAGGGGACATGAGTGTGACATGAGTGTGGGCCTGCTGGCAGGTTCCCCGCACTGCTGGGGGGTAGGTGTGCAAGGGGACATGAGTGGGGGCCTGCTGGCAGGTGCACTGCACTGCTGGGGGGTGGGGGTACACAGGGACATGAGTGGGAGCCTGCTGGCAGGTGCCCTGCACTGCTGGGGGGTGGGGGTGCAAGGGGACATGAGTAGGACATGAGTGGGGGCCTTCTGGCAGGTACCCTGCACGGCTGGGGGGTAGGGGTGCAAGGGGACATGAGTGGGGGCCTGCTGGCAGGTGCCCTGCACTGCTGGGGTGTGGGGGTGTAAGGGGACATGATTGGGGGCCTGCTGGCAGGTGCCCCACACTGCTGGGGGGTGGGTGTGCAAGGGGACATGAGTGGGGGCCTGCTGGCAGGTGCCCCGCACTGCTGGGGGGTGAGTATGCAAGGGGACATGAGTGGGGGCCTGCTTGGGGGTGGGGGTGCAAGGGGACATGAGTGGGACATCAGTGGGGGCCTGCTGGCAGGTGCCCTGCACTGCTTGGGGGTGGGTGTGCAAGGGGACATGAGTCGTGACCTGCTGGCCAGTGCCCTGCACTGCTGGGGGGTGGGGGTGCAAGGGGACATGAGTGGGGGCCTGCTGGCAGGTGCCCTGCACTGCTGGGGGGTGGGGGTGCAAGGGGACATGAGTGGGACATGAGTGGGGGCCTGCTGGCAGGTGCCCTGCACTGCTAGGGGGTGGGGGTGCAAGGGGAAATGAGTGGGGGCCTGCTGGCAGGTGCCCTGCACTGCTGGGGGGTGGGTGTGCAAGGGGACATGAGTGGGGGCCTGCTGGCAGGTGCCCTGCACTGCTGGGGGGTGGGGGTGGAGGGGTCATGCGTTGGTGATCAGTAGTGCAAGCTGACATGTGGCTTGCCTGGGGGGCATGCCCATGGTGGATGGGCTGCCTGCGGAACATGAAGTTCCCTGTGGTGTGGGCTGCCTGCAGGGGCCGTGGAGGGTGTAGAGGGAACACCTGGGAGGACCCACAGTGCCAATTCACGTGTAGGACTCCCCTGCACCCCAGATGTACATGTACCCCACTCGCACAGGGCTTGTTGCGTGTGATAATTCCTGCGCACCCCCGAAATACACATACCCCGCTCGACCAAGGCCAATCGCATGTGAAACTTCCTGCGCTCCCCAGATTTACACGTACCCAGCCCAATCGCGTGTGAAACTTCACGCGAACCCCAGGAATACACGCACCCCACTCTCACAGGGCCTATCGCGTTTGAAACTTCTCGCGAACCTCTGGAATACACATATCCCGCTCCCCCAGGTACGATTAAGTGTAGAACTTCACGCGCACCCCTGAAATACACGTATCCCGCTCCACCAGGCCCGATCGTGTGTAAAACTTCACACACACATGCACGAAATACACGCACAAGCTAATTTTTCACACAGCAGGTGTCGCTGTTTGTCGCGTACCCCTTTGCACGTCATTTGTCCTAGGGGGCCACAGTATGGGGCATTCATCAGAGCTGTGTATTCGTGCTTTTTGTTAGCGCACATTTTGGCGCACATTTTTTTCCAGCGCAGGGATGCTACCGCCTGCCTTTGTGTGGCGGACGGGTTTGGGTCAGTGCGCGTCTTTGCCCGTGCGCTGGTTTGCCCTATTCGATTCCATGAATACGTGTTGTAGGCGAGCGTGTGGGCGTTCCACGCACTTGCCTCCTGTACTTCCCCCGTGACGCCCACATTTTCACGAGTTGTTCCCCATTCCGAGTGTTACGCCCCGTGTTCCGCCTACTTTTGTTATGTGCGCCGCGCTATATGCGCTTTCGCTGTGGCCTTAGCGCACGCCGTTAGATGACCTGTGTGCCGGCATGCGCCGTGCACTTTTTCAGTGCACATCCCTGATTTTACTCGCGCACGGACTTCCATGAATAGATGTGCGCTGGTTTCCCTGCAATATTCGCACTTGCACTAAGATTTTCACTTTTTCACTGTGAATCGCACATTTTCGCACGCTTGCATCGACATTTTCGGCGCACATTAATTCCATGAATCTGCCTGCAAGTCTTTCTCAAGGCCATATGCTCTGTCAAAATCTCATATGGATAGTGTCAGGCAGATGCTTCGATTGGCAATCGTAGCACTTAGAATAATGATTTATTCAATTGGTGGTGAAGGCAATTCACCAGATCGATCTGCAAATATACTCCAATGGAGTGGATTCCCGTGTAGGGGGATCCCATGGGCTCCAGCAGGCGACCATTGATTATATCATTATTCCAAGAAATACGATTGTCCATCAAAGGATCTGTTGGCTGTCTTTTCTGAAAGTGAATCCCAATAAATAGAAAATATTGGACACAATTTATGTGTAATACTGTGCTGTGCATGAACAGCTTGTACAATTAATTAACCAATATACATATAGCCTGCTCCATATGGGATGCCAGGCGATTGTTCCAAGCCTCTTCTGTCCACCTCCTTCTATGTGGGGATCTTCTTCTTCGTCATTAAGTATGAGGACTCTAATTGGCAATTTGTTTACACAATTCATTATTTTCATAGCTCTACATTCAATCTGGTACCAAGGACATGAGCGAGGCGGCTACTTTTGAAGTCGTGATAACTCCTCAGAACTGCGTGAACCCCCGCTCCAATCCAAGACACGCTGGTGCCTCCACAACTTTCCCACATGGATTTTAAATGTATTACCTTCTCCCCTGGCACCTCGCAGCACAAGTCACATGAACCCATGGCGGGGCCAGCCCATCTCTACTCTCTGATCTTCCTGATCGATTGGCCACATTACAGTTTTATGGCCAGGGGTCTTGGGCTGGTCAGTGCCTTCAAATGTTTGTTTGCAGAGCCCGGGGGTGTCAGGTTGCTATAATTTAGAGATCAGAATGGTGAAGCCTCCCTTCTCGTGGGATATCTCTTCAAAGATCCATTCTAACCTTCTCTTGGCCTTGTAGGGCACTTTCCTTCTGGGTTACGTGCACTAATGATAAGGCACAATAAAGAACTGTGTGTCTTTGGGAAATTAACCTTCTACTGGACTGCCAGGGCTGCGAGCAGAAATCGCACACACACCCTTCTAACTGTTGGGACGGGATTGTAAGTGCACTGACTAGGCCTCAATTTCAAGATGGCATCTTACTTCTGAAATGGAGTTTCATTACACATTTGATACTACTACCGGACATGTGATACTACTACCAGAATTCACTCCATTTCCACAACAGTCCAGCTTCTATGGGTGTCCCCCTCCATTCTGCTAACCCCCCTGCTATACCTTTTCTTTACACCTTATCAAAAGAACATGCACATTTCTACTGCTACATAAACAGAAAAACTGAGCCACTGCATTCAAATCAATTGGTATGCTTTCAGAAACTTCAATTTACAGAACCCTCAGCAACAGAATTGGTCCCTAGAGCTAGAAAATGGGAACACATATGCAATCGTTTCTGCTTATACATTCACAAATACGCCATAGACCAAACATTGCCAAAATCTGGCGAACTCACTATGCCAAACCAAACCATTTTTGCAGATCAACCTCGGCATAACTTCAGTATAATGCATCATAAATGTGGAAAAACATGGATCTCCAAAACAGCAGGTAGATAAAAGCCCTTAAAAGCAACATACGTCAACTATCTCCCACATTAACAAAATTGCACTAGCTTCCACGAAATGTCTAACACTAGAATTGAACTTGTACCATGATGTTTCTGTATTACAGAGGGCATGATTGACACAAGACATTTTTTACAGAGCAATCGTGACATAACTTCAGTTCATCAAACTTGGTGCACACATTCGAAGGAGTGCTGTGAGAGAGTGCTGTCTGGCTGTCTCTCTAATCTTGTACTTGTGGAACTGTTCACTCTTTGTATAGAGTGGTTCTGCTTCATAGATATTTAACCACAGGGACCAGAGCATAACAGTACTCAATCAATCGATTGGCTGAGTCACAAAGGTCCTCCTCCATCAACCAGAACTGTATAACAACAGCAGAGCATGCACATTCGAAGGAGTGCTGCAAGAGAGGGCTTTTCTGGCTGTCTGGCTTTTGGTGGCTGGCGGATGGTTGAGGTTTTGCTTATTTTGAAGTAAGTGTGCGGTCTGACTATCATTCAACAAATGATTTCAAGTCTGGTGGCAATGCCGAGTAAAAGTAAGCTCAAACGCTCCAGAGATAACTTAAGAAGCAACATTACACCAACTACCGCGCTCGACCCATCTAAAAGTCAACCCATGTTGTTGTAAGGCCTTGCTGACGGTATGAGCAAACAAAAGGGGAAAAATACTTTTTTCTTCCAAGTGGAACCCACTATTAATAGCAAGGTACCAACAGTGGAAGTGTTGTGTCCAATGAACAATAATAACAAGTCAAGGCCCCCTGACCTTGGACTATATTTACAACAATTCTTTGTTGGACCTATGTTATACTTTGCAGCAGAGCATGGTGGTCCCTGAAGAGTTGGCTGCCCACCATCATTGGTTGCCCTTTAGTAGTGGAAGTGCAGGTTGTGAGGGAGGATGACATTTCCGGTTTAACAAGGGATCCACATCGCCTATCTGCTTCTCCTAATTTGATTATGCATTCTACTTCGGATATATAGCAGGATTCAGCACACATTGAGACCACTTACTCTGAAATTCAATCTACTATAGCCTCTCTTCAATTTGCAATGACGATCTTGTTCAAGCTTTGCTGAAGAAGCCATGAAAACCGGTTCCCTCATGGGAATCAAGTGAATACATCCTCAGGAGAAAAAGAAGTACTGACTGGTCAGGACTCTCCAGGGGTTAGGTCTTCTGAGATGACTGTTGACAAGGCTGGGGACAAAAGCCATCGAGGGGCAGAGGATAAGGAATCGGGTAACCCATACCCTCAGACTATAGTATTGGATTTGTCTGAGTATTTTTTTCTGAGAAACAGAGGCTAAGAGAGCTCAGGCTCAGCAAGCCAGATGCCCTGTTGAAGTATCGAGTTCGGTATTCCCGAACTGATTAAAAGGACAAAAAAAATACAGTGGAAGGCTGCACGTAGCAAAACATTCTGCTCCCAGAAATTAGGTAAACTAACGATTTGGCTCGTAGAAAATAAGCCTGCAACAAATCTACTGCGCGACTCTGAATCTAATGATTCAGTGGAGGAGCTCAATGAAAGTTTGTATGGTGGGGGTTTGTTGGAGCAGACCTCTACTCCTAATTTAACTCCAAGGGAACCTCATAAAAAGCAGGATATCTGGTGCAAGGAAACTGCTAATATTAAATCGAACAAAGTGAATGACTCAAAAGATGTAAAGTTATTGATGAAGAAATTAATCAAAGAAATCGGAATGCTTTGCTTTGCTGCTTTTAATTTCCTTCACTACTTAGTCAAATTCCACAACTACGCGTTCTGGTTTTTGAAGACTTTGGCCCTCATTACGAGTTTGGCGGTAACCATGCTGCTATTGGCCGCATGGCTGCTGCCGAAATCGTGTCGGGGTTCGGGTCCTCGGATGAGGACTTACCGGGCCATTCCGAGTTCGGAAGGCCCGGCAATTCCTCCCTCCAAGGACCCGGACACGGTCCTTCCCCATTTCAACCCCCATAGGGCTGAATGGGAATGGGAGAGGGAACAGACAACGGGCCATTACGAGTTGGCCTGTTGTTTGCTCCCTCCTCCCCTTGCGGGACCCGTTAATCATGCCTGGTTTTCCCAGGCGTGCTTACCGTGTCCCGAGAGGGGAACTCTTAATGCGGCGGTACAGAGTGAACGGCGCCGGCACCTTTTACGGCGCCGTTCACTCCGTACCGCCATGGTCGTAATGAGGCCCTTTGAGTTTTTTGAACCTTTGGAATGCATAAACCCAAATGTTGCAGCTATACTTTGTAGGCAAGCTGACACGGCTATGTTTCTCTGAGGTTTTTGGATCAATTTATTTAACTGCAGCGTAGATCTTGACCTGGACACTGATGAAGAGGATTTATCATTACCATCTACAAGTCATTTGCTCAAAGCACAAGGCCTTCTTCATCAATTCAACCACTTCCAGACAAGGACAAAGTACAATTATCTGACTTTCAGTTTACATTAAAGTGGTTAGCAGAAGCCTTGCCTGTGGTATTGTCCAGAAAGAATTGAGAACATCTCGTTGTTATCTTTGAAAACTTGTGCTTGCTCATTTTCTATCTCCCAATGGCTCCTTACCTATGTTACTAGTATGGAATCAGATGTTTCTACTTCAGGAGGCCTGGCTTACTACCAATGTTTCTAGTCATGGTTATACCATTTACTAAGCAGCAGAAAATAAGGGGAAAAGGGGCCGAACCTACAGGGGGTTATTAACCAGTGTTATTCATACTATTGACTCCCGTAGGATAAAGGTGTCCTGCTCAGACTACATTCTGGCTATTGAGTTAGCAACTCTCAACCAGGCATCCACTAGGAGTATATTAATCATAAATAGTTAAATCCGCCCAGTGCTTCTCACAAAGAGTATATTCAGGATGCTTTGCAGGATCTCTTTTCGTTGTGGATTAGAGAAAATAATGACAATATTATTGTTTTAGCTGCTAACTTCAACTGCCATTGTGTGTGTCGGGAGGAGTTGCCTTCGGAGTGCCATCGGGAGAGTAGAAGTCTGATGAAACAATCTATTCCAGATGTTGAAGCATAGGAGTGGATGAAGTTTGCTCAGAGTTGGGACTTAATAATGGTTAATGGGCAGACAGAGGGGTATATTCCGGGAGGCTACACTTGGAATTTGGGAAAAAGGAAAGCCAATCTAGATTACGTCTTGATTAATGTTGAGGCATTTTCTAAAGTCAGCAACATGCATGTGTCAAGGAATGATTGGATTGATCATGCGAATATTCAATTTACCCTTGTGATGTATGGATTTATTAATCCTGAGAAGGGCATTGGGAGAGTTACAGTTAATCAACCTGGTAATCGGAGTAAGAGGTCAACTAAAAATATTCTGTGGGAAAAGCAGTTTACATCAATTGGCGGCCTCCTTTTTCCAGTAGATTTTGAGCTAAAAGATATGGAAGAAATTGAAGCTTGGTCTTTAATATTTTTTGAGCAGCATGTGACTTATTAACCTCTTGCCTTGGGCAAAACTGATAAGGCGCAGGATAATTATGATAAAGCAGTTGGTGCCAGGAAGCGCATAATGCATAGGGACCTTTGTAAAATCTAACCTATGTGTCTTCTTTAGATAGACTTAGGGAAATGAAAATGGTCATAAATACCTACAGAAATCGAGTTAGCTGGTGGCGCTTTTAAATGGTTGGGTTATTGAGCAGTGGAAACTCGAGGAGCATATGGGCATTACTAGGGGAAGCCAAGGGTTGCACTGATCAGAACATTCATAACTCTATTAACGAGAAGCAGTGGAAGGAATTTCTGTCAGGGTGCTTACTGGTCATTGAGCTGCAGGCTGACAACTGCACTAGTGCCTATCTCCCTGCGCCTAATTTTTTGAGTGATAAGGAGGACATCAAAACGAGTCCCGTAATGTTGTGTTTAAGCAGGATCCGTAAATGTGGGCTTCTGTGATGAAGATTTACTTTGATAAGGTTTTATTGGAGGGAAAATACCTAGTCCCGGTATTAAAAAAGGGTCTCCAGTATCCCAGCGGCAACTATTGTTTACTCTCTATGCTTGACTCTGCAGGGTAGATGTTTGCATCATTTATATCACAGAAACAGCAGAGATGGGTTGATGATGCTGGGCTTCTTGATAGGTTTCAGAGTGGTTTTCGTAAAGGCTACTCGCTGACCCACAATCTAAGGCTTATTGATCATCTGACAGAAACAGCATGTAGAAATGATTCTCTGGGCTGCTTGTATATTTTCAATCTGCCTTTGATTCAGTCAGCAGAAAGCATTTATGGGCAAAGCTTAAATCTTACGGGTGTCCGAATTACATTCTTTACTTTATAAAGTTGTTGCAAAGGAATAACAAGATCCTGGTCAAAATGGATGGTGAGGGAGCACTAACGGAACCAATCCCATCTCTCTTTGTAGTCAATAGTTTGGAAGAAACATGCTTTGTTATATATCAAAATGAAGTAAAGCCTGAAGGGGCACCTCTTGTATTCTCTGGGTTGTCATCTTCTTAGAAATGAAGAAGTCACCAAATATGAGGCGTCTATTGTTAGTTTATTTGAAACTATAGGTTGGACTTCAAATTGGGATTATGGGTACCATACTATAGCTAGGTCCCTGGAGGCTAAGCTTGAGTTATGGGACTGGGTGACCATTACCGACACTTGTCTACATTAAAGAGCTATGCATTTGAGGCTGAGATGAGCTATACATTTGAAAAACCACAACCATATTTGGTAATTTCTCCTGGGAATTTCAGGAGATGTATACTCCTGTTCTCCATCAATCCACTCCCAACTATTTCTGTAGTGGGTTCAATACTCTCAATCCCGATAACAGAAAGGATATGTCGCATTTGTCAGAAACCACTGATGTTGGAAACACTGAAGTATGTTTTGACCGAGTGCTCTGCTTCGGGTCCTTTGTATAAGAATCACCTGGGAGAATATGTGCATCATTTGTACTCAATTAAGGGCTCCTCTTTTTGCAAGCAAAGCCTTACCTGTGGCTCTATATAGGGTTTGGTTGGTAGTATTGGAGAGATTAAAATGCCACGGGAGTATGTTGACTGAGGAGGTTAAATTAAATTAGTAACTGTCTGTTTTTTATGAAACAAAGTATCGAGGGTTTGTGAAAGGACTGTTCTTATTACTATGATTTTAAATACTTTTTTGAGTTATTGAGATTTCTTGGATGCTATGAAATACTGACTTGTCGAACAAATTGATTTACATTATAGGGAGATATGAACTAAGCTCATATAGGTCTGAGAGATATTACATTATTTATTATTAATTGTAATGTGTTAATATTGGTATGTGTAAAGTTGTTTTAACTAAAACACATTAATAATAAATAAAAAATTAAAATATAACTTCACTACAATGTAGCATACATGTGGAAAAACATTGATGTCCAAAACAGCAGGTAAATAAAAGCCCTTAAAAGCAACATACAACTATCTCCCACATCCGCACAATTGCACTGGCTTCTACAAAATGGCTGACACTAGAGCAGAACGTTTACCATGATGTTTCTGTATTACAGAGCACATGATTGATACAAGATGTCTGACAGAGAGCTAGCTCTCTCTCAACCTAGACCTACAAAGGTACCCTTGCACAAATTCTGGGAGAGCCACGGAAGCGGCAGAGTGAAGAAAAGAAGTTGAAAAGGTAAGTATTCCAGTTTTAATTGAGCTTCGCTGTTATTGATATTTTGCTATTAGGCCGACATCATGCAAACAATACTCTTAGCAAATAACATAACTCAAACTTTAAAATTCGGCACTTAAAACATGCATCATCTAAAACCAATAGTGACTCTCTGTTCACTCATATGCATGTGTCATGCATGTGTCATTCATTCATTCAATAACCATTCAAATATTTTTTTTTCATTTGCAGAAATCACTTTTAAGATGTGTTTAAAAAGGCCACAAGCAGTGTATAAGTACTATTGCCTCAGGGGTACTTTATGTAACTCCAGGAGAGTGAACACATTTATACGTTAGATGGCCTGATTGGGGTTTTCCCATTTAAAAATGATTTGTGTATCAGCAGAGTATCTGTGAAGTAAGAAGGGAGAATTGTCACGAGTATCGCAGCTCTGCCCAGAGTAATCACCACACAATCTGAACAGAGAAGCCAAACAAACTCATAGATTTCTTGCCGTTGGATTAAGACACAAAAAGAAAAGGTTTGTGCCATGGGGCCTCCTCTTTGGGGAGATAGCCCCAAAAAATAGAAAAATAGCAGCAAGTGTGAAGAGGGGAGTTAGCAGAGACGCACAAGACGATTGGTACTTTCCCAGACAGAATTTAAAATAATTAGTTATATAATATGGTAAGATCAATGATGTTAATTGCGGGTGTTTGCCTATCGCTTTCCCTTCACTGTGTCGATCAGATTCCCATAAATGTTTCTCTCAAGAATTTCTATTATATCCTTAAAACTGAGATTATCAGGAATGCTTTTTGCATAGGTGTATATGCCCACGTCGCGCCTAGAAACACTTGTGTACAGGCGCTTTATGCATGACTTATATCATATCACGTACAGTTTTATTCCGCTTGTCCCAATATGCATGCATTCTGCATTAACCTTTGTGTGTTTGATGTATTGGTCACAGTATCTTTTCACTTAATGCCCTCCCCATGGCACTCACAATATTTCTTTAGTTTTTTCTTTCAATAAGCTTTGAGAATTTTAGATATGTTGTTGACTTTGTATTTCATTGTGGTTTACTTGAGTAAATATTCTATGAAAACTATGCAGAGCCAGCAGCAGTGGCCCCATTGAAGGCCAAACGATTCCTGTGGAGCCACAAAGCTCGGCTTTTTATTTTAGTCTTTTTTCTTGTTGCTTGCCCTTTCTTTGTCTCTAATATATATTTCTACAAAATAAATCATGTATTCCCAACAATGCCATATTAATGTTTGAGAGAGGTGCAGTCTCATGAGCCTGTCTCAGTGTGGAGTCTGCCGACATGATTCATTACACCCCGAAAAGATGTCTGGCATTTAAACAAATGTACCCTGGTGCATGAGTAATTCTGCCGAAGTAGATCACAGAGCGATGGATCAGCACTGTCAGTGGATCCCGGTGGAAGTTAATTATTGAATAACAGATTGTTCCAACAATGCATTTGAGGTGGTCATCATACATACGTCCTCAGATGCCATCTCCCTCATTATATGAGAGGACGCTATCTACAGAACATGCAAATCGCCGTTTGACTATTAACTAATGAAACTCTAAAGGATTTGGGTGAATCTGTGGGGAACTTTACATCAACAAACATTTGTAATGCCAACCTTTTTTTATTTTGTATATTGAAATTAATTGTGCCCTACTAGGTACGCACGTAATATCCTACGTTTCTTTTTTGTGAACACATAAGCAGTCACATAATTTCACAGGTATTGCAATTACATTTCAGATATCATCATAATATCTTGGGTTTTCCTATCAAATTCCCCAATGCTTCAATCATACAGTATACATTACCATCAAATTGCAGGAACCCCCACTATACATATAAGTGCAGCTGAGTGATTTATACAAGTCCTAAAGGGAAAGAGGGTGGTTAGTCAAGTTAATGGGCCTCATTACGAGGTAGGAGGTAGCCATGGACTATTAGCGCCATAGCTACCCCCTTACCGCATTCCGGGTCCGTGTTCCCGGAATAAGGACTTACCAGGTCATTCTGACCTTGGAGGACCCGGTAAATCCCCATTCCGGGAACCATTCCCATTCCCATTCGAGCCCCCAGAGGGCTTGAATGGGAATGGGGATGGAGTTAATAACGGGCCCGCTATTTGCGGGCCCGTTATTAGCTCTGAAGTTCCTTAACGGGTCCCTTCCATAACGCCTTGCAAAAGCCAGGCGTTGAGGAAGGGACCCGCTAAGGTACCTCGGAATAGGGTGGGAAGGGATTACCAGCACCGGTGTCCTTACCGGTGCCGGTAATCACTTACCGCCCACCTCGTAATGAGGCCCAATGTGTGTGTAGGTTCTTAAATTAGATTTCCTGTTTAAACGACAGCAGGCCTTATTACGACCCCAGTGGAAACTGTGCTGGTAAAAATGGCAGGCTGCCGCCAGAGTCATGTATTTTTCTGGCACCTGACTTTAGGGAATAACTGGGGCATTACAGCCCTGGTGGTCCCTGAAAGCAGGCCCTGGAAAATATTACTCCCCATTCCCATTTGAGTCCAATAGGACTCAATGGGAATGGGGAGGACCAAAGCACTGGCACCATTAATAATGGTACCGATGCTTCCATCAAAGGCTGCGGGCGGGTGCCGTTCTGACCCTCAGGTCAGACCTGGTGGGTGGGACTGCCCCCACCCCCAGAACTCGGAGTGTGCCGGTCTGGTAACAACGGTGCTGGTAGCTTACCGGCACCGTTGTTATCGCGACCGGCACACTCCTATCGAGGCACAGTGTTTCACATCCCTCTGAATCATTTAATATAATGTGATATGATATGGCATTTATAACGCACCTATACACTAGTGTGTCAGTGTTGAGTCCTGTTTTGTTTTCAAGTGGAGGGAGTTTGTTCCATTGTTTCATACCCAACACTGCTAGGGGTCGTCCACCATGTTTCAGTCTTTTGAATCTGGCTATTACTAGGTTGTCACTTGTGATGATCCCAATGCTATCCCATCTTCTCGGTTGTTTAAGTACCAGTTCATGTATGTAGGAGCTTTCCTTTCGACGATTTAGAAGGTGATGGAGTTGACTTTGATTGAATTGTTTCATGAATAACAAATTTAAGGCTTTCATTCCTGGTGGGATGTGGTCACATGGTATTAGTTGCTGCTTTATTTTGGATTAGTTACCACTGGCTTAGTTGATTTTTATATATCCCTAGGTAAGGGCTATTAAAATAACCTTGTCATTATTGGATGACATTCACTTTTTGTTAGAAGATGACCTCGACTTTGGTAGCATTTTCAAGTTGGGGACAATTGTCATGTGCAGTGCATGGTGGTGGTGCGAGTTATGGTTGCTTAGCTTACCATAACTGGCGAATTTCAGTAGTTTTTCAGTTTTACTTGTAACCATAATGTCCCTTTAACAATGTTTTTTAGCACGACTTAACCATAACGTCCCTTTAACAAAGTTTTTTCATTGAATTTGATAGGTTTTTAGTAGCACAACTTAACCATAATGTCCCGTTAACCTTTTTCACTGAATTTGCTAGGTTTTTAGTAGCGCAACTTAACCATAAGGTCCCTTAGATAAAAAAATGTCACTGAATATAGATATAGATATCATGAATTTCATAGGTTTTTACCAGGATACCCTTAGTTTATATAGATATACCATACATCATACTGAACCGCCTACCCCATGCTAATTGCTGCAGTATCCAAGATGCTTTTCAATGAAACATGTCTTGATAAAAAACACCAACAAAAATGGAAAACAAAAAAAGGCTCTTTTCAGAGCCACCTTTCACAGTTTAAAAATAGAAGTGCCAATAAATTGCTCCAGGGCCCTCTGCATTTTCAGAAGTCTGCGGACAGTCCGCAGACATTAACATTTTTGGGGTATTGAGCTTTCAAAACCATTGCACTCTTCTCCGGGAGGAAGTGGTGGCTCTGAAAAGAGCCTTTTTGTGGTTTCTTTTGTTTCGAAAACTTCAAGTGTCAACACATACTCGAAAAAGGATTGCTATACTTCCAAAAAGGGTTGCAATGCATTTTGAATATTTCTCAGAAAAACCTGATTCCCAGCATCGGTAAGATGGACTCCATATCTGCAAAATAATTTTTTGCTACGAAACATAATATTTTAATTGTGAAAAGAGGACATACCAACAACTCTCACAAAAGCACGAACAGCCTTGTTGCCATTGCTCCTCGCTTTCTGCATGTGTGGACCAAATGAAGAAGAACGCAGCCACATTCGTCCATGACTTTCCCAAGTTCTTCTTCCATTACAAACTGCAAGGAGATTCCACATACATGCCCTAAACTGTTCCCTCCACAATGAATAATAATCATGTCTGGATGACGGTGTGTCATCAAAGTGGCACACAGAGGAACCAAATCCAGCCACTTCATTCCGTGCACTCCATGCCAGTGCACATGCACATGAGGGAATCCAAGATGTGCAGCGACTCCACAGTGCTCTGCATGTACCTCCAATGCATTTATCTACGAGTCGCCCAAAATCCAGACACTCTGCCTTCTGAAAGACACAGCCATAGCTATCTGTTCTCCACTCAGGAAACAGACTTTCTGCCAAAGTCTCTCCTTACACATCACACCCAGTAGACCTTATTGACCAATCCTTTGGCCTGCACATTTTCCTCCAGATGCCTTCACATTATCCTCTGTAAAGCATTCCTTATATTTTCAAATAACATGGCATTTCCCAATATGGATAAAGTGATTCCATCTGCTTTAAAATAATGACCATTAACAGAATCAATATTGCCATTATTAAAAGACAACATTGCAGCTCTGAACAAGAAAACAGACATGCCTTTGTTAACCAAACACCTTGCACCATTTTGCTGGGGACAGAAAACATTACAATTGTCCCATACTACCCTAGGTAACATTTCATAAAAAAATAACCTTGGCTGGAAGAACCACCATCAATGCCTGAACCATTTTTTTCAAGTGCACTCAACAAACTAGGAGCACTGATGTATCCCAAATGAACAGCACCCCAATAGCAGTACATCTACATCTGGGCTGTTCCACATGGAGAAACTCTTACAAACTCCAACCACAACCTGCATATTGGAACCATGCACAGTTGACCACAAAACCTCCACTCCTTCAAAACCAAAACTGGCAGCCATATCTTTAGACATAGCATACCTCTCTAAAACATTTACATACAAATCTCCAACTACCGACACCTTCACCTCTGCCATCTTCACTACACAGAGCCTCTCTTCCTACAAAGAACAACTCCAATACCTGATTGGCTAATCCCCACAGTCTCCTTTCCATGCAGGCATGCTGAGAAGTCCTGAATGTGGCATGCCCTGCCCGCGAATTACAGCAGTGTCTGCGGACCACACAACACACGGGGCAGCCCTTTTTCCCATTTCACATCACTGTTTGCACCACTATCTCATTGGCCACACAAAAGAAGTCACACAAGCATTAACCAATCACATCCAAGAACTCTACCTCTAACTCTGTCATCGCAATTCAGCAAGTTAGATGAACTGTTCATCACTCTGAGTACAAGTCTCCTGTGATTGCAAAGCACCTACAGCTAAAACGACTGTAAAACTCTCCAAGATTTCTACTTCCAGATTCATCCACATCTATATACATCAATACAAACTACAGGTATGAATATTTTGTTTACAGTACATTTGCAACTCATTTATAAATGCATATGAACATGGTAGCTGCCATTGACCCTGCATTATCTGCAAAAAAAGCATACTGTAATTCCTCCCATCTCCTATAATCAAGTTCACTTACAAATCTGTCTGCTTTCCAAATTTTAATTTACCCATATTACTCATTGCAATGTCCAAATTATTATTCTCTGATTTCCTTCTGTCATTTTCTCAACCACTTACCCCTTAACACTATTATTAAATTCCTAGAATGCACAAAAAACAGGAAACCAGCTTGTATCTTACCAAAGCATACATAAAATGCCTGACACTTGCCATTCTTGCAAAACCAAACCAATACAAGTGTACGTTCAGAACAGGGCTAACAGAAATGTGGATACAAAGTCAAAGGATTCCAACACTCATGTAGCAAGCATCTATGGACACAAAATGATGTAATTCCACACACAAAAACATTCTCCTTTTCAATCTGTACATCTTTCCAAGCTTTTTTTCTCGACCTACTACAACTTCTACTAATCTATTACCACACTAAACAGTGCAACAGGAACACACACTTTCAAAAGTGCACCTCATAGGACACACCTATAAATACTCCACTAACCCCCTTAGTAATGATGTTGATGCTCCAAAATCCCCATTCGTATACAAAGCTATGCAATTTAACACATACAATACCTCTTCCTAGAAACAAATCCTTCTGCAGATGTAACTAATCTATTCTTCAAGTGAAATTACTGCGACATTAACACACATATGTACTAAATTCCTTCTTTCACAATTGCAGTGAAGACCACACTCCTGAAAACCAGTAGTGTCTGAAGTACAAGACAGGACCAAGAAGAAACCTATTCTTTGCATCCAACAAAGTAAGTACAATACTGTCGTAGTGTTTTAACTGTTATTCAAAAACTGTACTATCCTAGTATTGTAAAACAAGCAATTGTATCAACCCTGCAGCATTAGATTCAGTATTACTGATTGCACCTCAGCAGGCGCACACTTTGTATTGTCATCTGAGCACACAAATACGAGAATAGCCTTCCCAACCTGAAGTAACAGCCCATTCCACAATCACACACCTCTACATACATGCCACCATCATACTCAGACACTCATGCACAATGCACTCATACATTGCACAATGTCCCAACCCACACTTTCTTTATTTCTCCAACAGACACCAAAGAATGCCTACCAAAAAGCAACTCTGTAGAAAGCAATGCAGAAATAGAGCAGATCAAAATAAAAGTGTACAAAATAAGCATCCACCTATATATATAGCAGAATTTATACAAAAAGTTCAAACAAAACATCTAATACAGTCACTAAGCAAAACTAAAGCAGCTTGCAGTAAAGAAATGTTGATGCCTCTTTCAAAATGTAAAACTAAACAGAAAGGTATTAAAAAGACTGCAGCTACCACTTGTGCTAACACTGCACCTATACATCTTGATGTAGCCACAAGTAAGCGTACCAAAAGAATTATTTTCCACCACAGAGTCCTTCAGAACCTTATAAAAACAGGGGAGAAATCATTCTCAACCCTTAAAACCTACCGCAGAAAACTAATCCTGGAAGCAATCCTTCTGAAAAGGAAATTTTTTATATTAGTTTTGAACAGAATGAAACCACTAACAAAACTAATTACTAAACTACAACAAGGACTTCTCAACAAACGGAATATCAACAAAGAATATTTGCAAACATCTGGGCAGGTGATTGGAGTCACACCACCAGCACAGAACCATATTTCAATGAAGAAGCATAGAAACAAAAGCAAACAAACCCAATTGCCATATATAGCAGTGGACAAGGGTATGAAAAGGTTAATAATATCATCATGGAACAAGAAATGCTGCTTACAAAAATATCCACAGCAAACATAGCATCAGCTCTCCATTCGTGCACATCAATGTGTAAAATACGCTAAAAATCTTTCACATCTTCATGCCAGTTCCTCAATCAGTATGTGAAAGGCAAAGAAACATTAAAATGAAACTATTACAAACTATGGACTCCTGTCCAGTCCGCAAATACACAGGACTACAAGGAGATTCCTTAGCCGACATTTCTGGACCTACTTGCAAAAGCACCTTCCACCACATCAAAATGATAGGAACACACCATTCAACTGTAAGAAATCTCGTTCATAAACTGTACTATGCCAAACGTCCTGCTTTAGCACTGGCCAGTTTAAATAACATTCTTCTACATGGTACAGCCAAAGAACTACTCTAAGAACTAGAGCACATCCAGAGAAAATATTTTGGAAGTGAAACCCACTTACAAAATTCAATATCTTTAGAACATAGTAGCAACAACTTTACAGATGGCAACCTGCTACTTCACACATACAAAAAGAAAATACTAAAGTTTAAAAGCACATCTGCTGAAGTAACAAACCATGTGTGTGTGTGTTGCCGTAGGACTTTTTAAAATAAAAATAACACACAAACTGTGGACATAATGTACAAAATAGAAGACAATGAAGAATCCAAGTGGTTCCAATTAGCACTCTATCTTATAACAGAAAACAAATACGAAATTACTAACCCCTCAGTACTTTGCAGATACTGCAATGCAAAACTTGACAACAACCAAATACCTTCACATGCTATCACTAATAACTTGGAAATATTCCCACTGCCAAAACCACTGCAGCAACTTAACTTGTATGAGAGCATTATAATTCAAACAGTGCACCATTTCAAGCAAGATTATGCCTTCAACAAAAATCAGCAAAACTATCTCCCTCTGAATTACTGAAAGGCATTTATGGCAAAGTAGTTTATTTGCCATTAGATCTCAAGGAAAATGTACACACTCTGGGAGTGCAACGGCCAATAGATCAATCTTTGATTATACTAGTAAATGGCGTACCTACAGAAGACAAAAGAAATTGGCAGCAACTAGTGGACTCACATAAAGTTAGAGAAGCCCTGCTATATCTAAAAGACAACAATGTATACTACAAAGAAATAAACATTGAAGAAAACCTGAGGGAAACCACCAAATTAATTCAAGACTTGTCAGGAACTGGCCAATTTCAACTTCTAAATCCTACTACAGAATCCAATATTTTAGACCATTATACAATTCACCCATTTCACTCTAAAGACACCATAGATGATGCACTGGAAACTTACCAAAAGCTGCAAGCTAAAGGATCTCCAATCAACATATGGGAAGTACTCTTTCCTACTGGACAAGGAGGAAGGTACGATGAAAGACCCACACAAATAACAGCATCAGAATACCGCTCTTTACGAATGTTTTCTGAAGACCCCAGATTCAGACAAAACATGGAATACATATTCCACCTTCTCTTTGAAAGTGAACTAGCAACTCTATGCTACAGAGTTGCACACACATTGAAATCAGGTACCAATTTTCAAAATATGTCTGCTACACAATTACTATAAAAAGTGCAAGAAAAAGATGAAGTTTTACAGTCAAGCATTACAAATCTTTTAGCAAACATGCATGGTACAAAAGGATACTGGTTCCAACAACATGCAGAAGTATGCTGTATGATAAGAAAACCTTGGCCTACCCACATGGTTTGTGACATTAAGATGTGCAGAGTGTGCATGGGAAGATTTGCATGATTTCCTATGCATAGCAAACAAAAACAAAACAAATATAGACATAAAAACACCAGGAGAACTCTGCTCTCTGGATCCTGTAAATGTATCAAGATATTTCCATCATCACTTTATTGCCATGCTACACTTCATTTGTAAAACAACAGTTCCTCCCCTCAGAGAAGTGCAACACTTCTTTTGGAGAAAAGAATACCAAGCCAGAGGAGCACCACACATCCACATGCTTTTGTGGATTAAGGATGCTCCTATATTTGGTCAGGACAGTGATGCCACTGTTTTGCAGTTCATTCAGAAATATGTCACTTGTGAAATCCCTTCACAAACTACACATGGTGACCTACAGGCACAAATTTTACAATTTCAAAGACACAACTGTGGCAAGTATTGTCGGCGCAAATATAAAAACAAAGGGAAATACTACACCAAATGCTGCTTTGGTTTCCCTAGACCAGTTTGAAAAACAGGACAAGTGAAAAACATCATGTCTTCAGTTAAATCACCTAAGAACCCATACTGCATAAAAAGAAAAGAAGGATCAAAGTACATCAATGATTACAATGCAATCATTGCCCTCATATGGAATGTAAATATAGATGTGCAATACATTGCAGACCATTCCACTGCAATTGCACGATATGTCACAGCCTACTTAACCAAAGCAGAGAAAACAGAGCTCAAAGACCTCTGGGATGACATATCATCAGGCAAAACACTGTCACAGAAATTGTACAGCTTTGGCATAAAAATGCTCTCCTATAGAGAATGTGGCTGCTACGAAGCCGCAGACCATTTAACCGGTACTGCCTTGTATGGGAAATCTGAAAACATAGTATGGCTAAGTCTTGGTACTGCTAAATCCAGAAAAAGAGATCTCAAATCATATAAAGACATGGGGTCAATACGAGTTTGGAGGCAGCCATGGCGCTATTAGCGCTATTAGCGCCATGTCTGCCTCCAAACCCGGTTCCGACCTTTGAGGACCCAGTAAGTCCCCATTCAGTAAACCATTCCCCATTCCCATTTGAGCCCCCATACTGCTCACTGGGAATGGGGAAGGTGCTAAAAACGGGCCCACAAATTGTGGGCCCGTTATTAGCTACAAGGTCCCTTAACGGGACCCGCAGAGAACGGCTGGTCAGACCAGCTGTTCCTGCTGGGACCCGCTAAGTGACCACGGAATAAGGCGGTAAGGGTTTACCGGCACCGGCATCCTTTCCGGTGCCCGTAAACCCTTACCGCCCAACTTGGAATGACCCCCATAGAAACAATAGCCACAAATGATCCCAACGACATTTTGAAAAACAACTTACTACACACATACTACCAAAACAGGAGTATCGCTTTGGAAACCACGGGCCTCATTATGACCTGTGCGTTAAGGGATTACCGGTACAGGTAAGGGCACCAGTACCGGTAATCCTTTACCGCCCTATTATGAGTTCCCTTTGCGGGTCCTCCCTTAATGCCTGGTTTTACTAGGCGTTAAGGACGGGACCCGCAAAGGAACTTTGGTGCTAATAACAGTACCGCAATTTGCAGTACCGTTATTAGCGCCTTCCCCATTCCCATTGAGCCCTAAGGGAATGGGGAAGGGCCCTGGTGAATGGGGAATTACTGCCCCTGCCAACCTTGGAATGGGGCGGTAATAGCTCCATTCACCAGGGCGGAGTCAGTAAGGATTTGGAGGCAGCCATGGCACTAATAGCGCCATGGTTACCTCCAAACACCTAATGACCCCCATGTGTCTATACCACGTAGCCCAAAACCTTACATACAAAAATAATATTAAACCAGATGAGAAGAAAGTTAGATACAGAGTCGAAAACTGTGAAGGCAGCCTAGAGAAACTTAACAAACACAGCCTAATTAATCATATGAAATTGTCATTAAAAACTCCTCAACATAAAGAACTGTATTACATGGCCCTACTCCAACTTTTTAAACCATGGAGAAAAGAAGAAGATTTATTAGATACCCATTTCTCCTATGAAGATGCTTTCAAAGCAAATGAAAGCACTATAACAGATAAACATTTCACGCAGTAAAACACCATGTTAGACAATGAACAGCAACAAGAAGAAGAACTCCAGGCACAACTAAATATAGACACTCCTGACAGCAGTCAACCTTCTCTAACAGGAAGCCAAGAACCACTTGGACAGCCACTCATAGCAAAAGAGGCAGAATTAGCCATGACTGAAGTAGAAAACAACATATGCCAGTATGAAAGGTCTACAGAAGTCTTTGCTATACTCAAATCACAATTAAATAAGGAACAGCGTAGCATTTTCCTAGAAATGACTAAACAATTTGAATATGGTATGCAGCACGAAACTAAAACTTGTACCTGTCAATAGTACAAACTTATACTGCTATAGGTGAGTGGTCAAGCTGTTTTCGGGAAAACGTTCTTAATAAAAATCATCAGTAAGTTCCTCCAACAATTGACAAACAAACTGTCTGCTGTTGTACCTGCCCCCACAGGTTTAGCTGCCTACAACATAGGCAGTGTCACTTTACACCGATTGCTACTCCTTCCAGTAGAACACCAAAACAAATTAGACTACTACAAACTTTCACCAGAAGCTGCAATAATATTATGCAGTTTTGAAACAAATGAAAATGCTCCTAATAGGTGAGGTGAGCATGGTCTCCAATCTAATGTTGGCTTTGATTCACCTCAGATTACAAGAGGTCCTCAAAACAGACTACAAAGAACTATTTGGAGGAAAACACATTATTGTTTTCAGAGATCTCCCTCAATTAACATCAGTTGAAGGGGAGCCTATTTTTAAAACCTTAAGGCACAAACTATGCCGTAAAACTCTTGGCAGCAAAGGAAATGTCAATCTTTGGTAACATTTCCAATACAAAGAATTAACTGAAAACATGCGTCAGTCTGGAGATCTCACCTGCGCCAACATTTTGAAAAGTATTAGAGTATTAGAGTTGGTGTAATATCTAAAGAAGCACAATCTATATGAAATACCAGACACATCAATGCACTCTACGAGCATAAGTCATGTGCTACTGATGTCATGGAACAATTAGCACACAGAAATGTAAACTGTATATCCTTGATGCCAATTCTTGCAAGCTGTACACAATTTAATGAAACAATGTTGAAAAAAGAAATGCAACCAATAGTTCAAATTTACTCCAGAGACAAACTGGACGTGCACGGTATGACACTACCCATGTGTGAACAAGCCACAGCAAGACTAAATACCTTACAAAACTCTATCTCTAACACAGCTGGTTTAGAGAAAATATAAAACATTGTCTTTAAACTGTAGGGTAATGCTCAAACGTAACCTTGACGTGGTCAAGGACTAGTTAATGGAGCACTTGGTACAGTTGTTGGCTTTCAAACATACCCATGTGACAACAACATTCAGTTTGTCAATATTCACTTTGACAAACTGTCAGAAGTTAAAAGAATAGGATGCTCAACAGCCCAATTTATTCTTTTCAAAGACATGTATGTACGCAGAGAACACTTTTCTCTATCTCTAGCATAAGCAGCCACCATTCATAAATCACAAGGTCTTACCCTAGATCAAGCATTGATAGATATTGGCAGCACAATGTTTAAAGAAGGCATGAGCAATGTAGCACTGTCATGCCTACATACACTTGAAGGACTATTTCTAGTCAACGTTGATGCAAGTTGGGTAAACACAGATATTCCTTGCATTGTAGAATCCAATAGACTACATGCACTCTACGCACCCCACATCTAAAAACCAACCATGTTCCTCAAAAAAAAAGTTTGTAAAATAAAACTAGTTCAGACTCAAATTATACAGGATCTCACAACAATACCTTCAAAGAAATTAAAAGAAGCTAATACGTCATCAATGACCACAGCCAAAGAAGGATCTACTGCACAAACAAAAGCAACTACCTCTTCAAAGAAACAATGTGCACTTCCATCAAATGAGACACAGAACTGTCTGGTACATTAAAATGTTCCAATACAACTGGTCTAAATTGCTATGCAAATGTAGTAATCAATATTCTATTCCAATTGCCACCAATTGTTGAAAACATTTACTTAAACAGGGCAGAGCAATTATGTTTACAAATGTTAGTCCTTCACAGAAATGCAACCAACAATCCTGACAACACTTACAATGTTTCTGGAATAAGGCAGGTATTGGACTACTGTGCTGGAATGGTCAGATTCACTACAACACACAAGAAGATCCACAAGAATGTTTAATTTACTTACTACAAGTACTGGCAAACACAAACATACCTCTAAATGAAATCTTCCAAATTTCATACATGTGGAAACATAAATGCACTCTCTGCAGCCATGTGGCACAGGAACAAGTCCCTAATGAACGCTTCGTGTATGTATCCGTACCTAACTGTGAATCCATTCCATTTCAGCAGTTTGTACAAAATGCAAACCATGGCAGATTATGTACTACTTGCAATTCCGATAATTGTTCCACCTTACAAATACAGTCACATGGTGAATACGTAATAGTAATGCTTTTGCGTTACAATGCAGATGGTACCAAAAACAACAGCGAGCTGACTGGATTCACACATGGACAAGTATCACTTGGCAAGAAAACCTTCACAACAGTAGACATAATCTACCAAGCAGGAGCCACAACCAATGTAGGTCACCACACTGCATACATAAAAAAGAAATCTGGATGGTTCGAATGTAATGATACTTCCATTAGTCTAAAACAGAGATTACCAGTAAATCTTGTAAACGCTTGCTTAATATTCTTAAAACCAAAATGTATTCATTAGTCTGAGTAGGAACATCTACAAAATGTCCTCAATAACCTTTAAATCCATAAACTAATAGAATAAGGCAACAGCTATCTAACAGTGAAAAATCATGAACAGTTAGAATACGCCAACTGGTGTCTAACTACAACCAGAAAACGCCAATATAAATTTTTCTAAGGAAACCCTGCAACACTTATTATGTATAAAAATACCCTCAACAACTTCAAAACTATCAACAGTTAGAATACACCAACAGGTATCTAACTGCCCCAAAATTCTGCAACAACCAAACAGATCAATTAATACTGCTAAAATGCAACAAGAAATAAATAAAATTGGAATACGCCAACTGGTATCTAGCTGCAACAATAGTACAACTATTTCCAAACCAAAAACCATATACCTATTCAATTCCTCATACCGAATTCAACCACCGAAAAAGATTGTACCATGACCTAGAAAGTTTTTTTTAATCCTGCATGGATTTTTTTTTCCACAGACCCAATGATTATAGAAACAAACACAGAAACTGAATACATTACACAGTACACAGGTTTGAAGCATAGTACTTGTAAAGTACTAACTATGAGGGTCAACAAAGTACAGAAATGTCTGCTATGCAATACAATGGCCCTCATTACAAGTCAGGCGGTGGACCATGGTGCTATTAGCACCATGGTCCATGCCGGATTCCGCCATGGTGGATGGCGGAATTACTGCCCCATTCCAAGGTGAGTGGGGCTGTAATTCCCCATTCACCATTTGCCCTTCCCCATTCCCATTTTTGACCCATAGGGCTGAATGGGAATGGAGAAGGCGCTAATTACGGCACTGTAAATTACGGTGCCGTAATTAGTACCAAGGTCGCTTAGCGCCTTGGACTTTAACGCCTGCAAAAAGCAGGCGTTAAAGTGTGAATCAGGCATTAAGGGTTAACGGCGCCGACGGCGCCGTTAAACCCTTAACGCCTGACTTGTAATGAGGGCCAATAACTCATTACAAACTACCTATACTAACATGTGATATGTTCTTTTATCACAGAGAATGAAAAAACAATGGGCCTCATTACACGGACGGCGGTGGACCAAGGTGCTATTAGCACCTTGATCCATGCCGGTAAAATACCGGCACCACCTTGGTAGAAAGGGGAATTACCACCCTATTCCAAGGTTGGTGGGGCGGTAACTCCCCCTTCCCCCATTGCCCTTCCCCATTCCCATTTTTGCCCCATAGTGCATAATGGGAATGGGGAAGATGCTAATTACGGCACCGCAAATTGCGGTACCGTAATTAGCTCCCTGGTCCCTTTGCGGGTTGGTTTTTAACGCCTGCAAAAAGCAGGCGTTAAATTCCCCAACCCACAAAGGGACCTCGTAGTAAGGCGGTAAGGTTTAACCGGTACCGGTAAAATACCGGTACCAGTAAACCCTTACCGCCATCTGTGTAATGAGGCCCAATGTCTGCTCCATTTTCCCATACCATGCAAAAAACTGCATACAGCCTCAACAAAGCAAACAGTAAGTATACAATGATCGCAGTCGCAACCACCTCAACATAACACACCCATGCAAACACCTGGCCACTGACCACAACCCAAAATGTTTGCTTGCATTGGTGTGTTATGCTGCAGTGGTTGTGGCCAGTGCCTAGAGTCTTGGGTGTATGGCCTGGCCAAAAAAACACATACAGCCTCAACAAAGCAAACAGTAAGTAGACAATGATTTGAGTCACAACCACTGCAACATAACACACCCATGCCAGAAAACACCTGACCGCTGGCCACAACCCAAAGTGTTTGCTTTCATGGGTGTGTTATACTGCAGTGGTTCTGGCCAGGTTCTAGAGTCTTGGGTGCATGGCCGCTGGCCTACGGCCTTCGGACATGCACCCAATATTCTAGGCTCTGGCCACAACCACCACAGCATAACACACCCATGCAAGCAAACACCTGCCCACTGACCACAACCCAAAAACATAACACAGCCACATCAAGACGTATCCACTTCAATTAACATCCTAAAACAATAATTACAGCCAATGCACAAACTCTTCAATACATACCATCTTCACCCAATACTCTACAAACTACCCAAAACCAATACATCAAGCATAGTAAAATAACCAGTGGTGTGGCCAGTGTGTAGTATGTCTGCGGCCAACAGCGGTGACCGTGGACACCGCAATCACCCCATGGCCTTTTTCCACCTAAAGAAATACAGCAATTGCCCATCTCTCACTTCCCCACCCTTTCCAACCACTCTTCTACATCAACACACCCCCGAAATTAGATTTCTACTCTGTTCCACGCTCCGCTGTCCGCGGATATCCACAAATCCAACATGGCAGGTGCATCAAGAAAATGTGACGCACCTCATGCTTTACTCCAACCAATCAGCGAACACGTTGCTTGTCCGAGGACATGATGGAGACCCACTATCCAATCGTAGTCCTGTCTGCGGAGTGAACAGGGAAGTATGTCCGCGGACCGGACACAGATATCACATTTCAGAACAGCCACGCGAGTGTTCTTAGAACACATTCAACTTGCCAGCGAACAATACGGACAGCCTCCTCAGGACACCCCCATTTTGTTAATTTACGAACATTTCAGGACACCGCAAGTGTTCTTAGAACACATTCAACTTGCCAGCGAACAATACGGACAGCGTCCTCAGGACACCCCCATTTCGTTTATTTGCGAACATTTCAGGACACCGCAAGTGTTTTTAGAACACATTCAACTTGCCAGCGAACAATACAGACAGCGTCCTCAGGACACCCCCATTTTCTTTATTTACATACATTTCAGGACACCACAAGTGTTCTTAGAACAGTTTCAGCTTGCTTGCGACAAAACTGACACATATTGCGTCCTCAGAACACCACCCCAATTTAGTTTATTTAGAACTTTTCAGAACAGCCGTGTTGTCCCTAGACAAATCGAACACAACAAGAGGGTCTACCACATAAAAAAATACAACATTTAACCTATCTCATACTCTCCCACCATCCCCAAAAACTCTTACACACCAACACACTCTACTAAATACAATTTTTAAACCAAGTTTAAAATCCAAGATGGCGGGCGCCACCAAAAATCTGACGCGCTTCACGCTCTACGCCGTCCAATCAACAAACACGTTGCATGTCCGCGGACATCACGCAAGCCGATTGGCCAATTAGAACACTGTCCGCGGAGCGAACAGGGAAGTGTGTCCGCAGACCGAACACAGATATCACTAATTTGTTGTGACCTACTTTTTGGTCATTTTAAAAAAAAAATACTGGACGGATTTTCACCAAATCTGCAAAACCACGCTTTCAGGACCAAGCCGCTACTCCTGGTCCAAATCTGGTGAAAATCCATCCAGCGGTTTGGGCTGTAGGTGCAAGCAAAGTTTTTTCCCCATTCAGTCTATGGGAAAAAAAAGTTTTGGGACCCCCCCTTAGAACTTTGCCCCCCTGGACAAATCCTCACCAAACTTAGCAAAAAAATTCAGAGTGGGCCATATACTTTTTTTGCAAAGTTTGGTGAGGATTCGTCCCGGGGGAGCGAAGTTATAAGCTGCCCAAAAAGTGCTCTTCCTATGGGTTTAGCAACTTAACCATAACTACACGCCCGCTACCGCGGGCCATGTAATATATATTCCAACAACTTAAGATTCACGGAAACACACAGCCACACATTGATCACTTTCTTAGACGTCAACGTAAGAATTGTGAATGAAAAAATAACCTGTGAGTTGCACAGAAAATTCACAAGATCCAACACACCATTACATGCCAACAGTGGACACCCAAAAAATCTAATTTGGAGTGTCCCGTATGGTGAATTCATATGGTTAAGAAGAAATAACAGTACACTAGAGGCATGTGATTCAGAGAGCAGACTTAAAGCTCATGGTTTCAGAAGACAGATGTACCCCAAGAAAGGATTGAGTGGGCATATCTCAAGGCGAGATTAAAAGAGAGACAAAGCCTCTTAATAGGATCCAACAAAAAGGACAAAACTGATGTAGAAAAAGAGAGTACATGCCTTATTCTAACTTTTGACACCCAGACACTCTCAATCAGATGGATCCTACAAAAGCACTGGAAGATCCTCATGGTAGATAAAGATCTCCACAGCAGTTTAAGGAATAACCCTGAAATAACTTTCAGAAGAAATTGATACATCAAAGATACTCTGGTTCAAAGCTATATGACCAAAGAAGAAGACAATAGCAAGACAAGTGGCTAGCAAATCAAAAGAAGGGTTTTTATAACTGCACACCTTGTAATATTTGAACATATGCCAACAATTGCGGTTCATTCAAACATCCGATCACAGGACAAATGATCCAGATACCAGATAAAGACACTTGTGAAACTGAATATGTAGTATATGTCCTCGCATGTTCATGCCAGAGATGGTGTATAGGCAGCACAAAGTGTAATTTAAAGATTTGTATCCAACAACACGTACAAGCCATTTTACATAGTGATGCAAATCACCCCATGGTCAAACATTTTGCAGAATGCCACAACAAGAATATGGGAAGTTTCATTTTTTTTGGAATCCATAAAATCGAAACAGGACCGAGAGGAGGTGACAAAGAAAAATTATTGCGACAAAAAGTGACTTGTTGCATTCTGAATTTTGAAAGTAAATATCCGAATGGTCACAATATCGACGAGGAATTTAACACATTTTTAGGTCAATGAAATATGAACCTCCCCTTTCTTGTGGCCCTGGATGTGGAAGACAAGATATGTTGATTAGCCTCAGAGTTTCACCAATTCAACTATGATGCCATTTCTAAAAGGAAGAAAAAGAAAGAGGAAATACATCATGATAAAAAAATGATGATTTGCTGAGAGCTTTAGTTTTATGTACAGATTTTTTTTTTACCATTTTGGTGATTGTGTCTCTGTTATTATGCGCGTGGTTTTCAAGTTGACAAGTGGAAGTGGTTCAGAAAGCTTTATGGTTGGTTAATACTATTGCGAAACGGATAAAGCAAAGTGCAATATGTGACCAGGCTAAGAGATTTTCTATGGACACATTTTAGGCATTGATAAAGCTCAAGACTCAGAAAGGCGGCAAAATGCACTATTCACTTTAAAGATAGCCAACTATGTACTCTAGTTAAAGGTCAGTTGGCTGATAATGTAATATGTTGCTAGTTAATGATGTTGCTTTTGCACTATGCACTTTATATGAACAATGCTGCTGTTGCACTATGCACTTTCAGAACTAACTGTATTTGCTGGTAAAACCGGAAAACCTCAGAAATTCTACAGTTATCGTAAGCTAAGCAACCATAACCCATACCATCACAAATGTCATTGATGACATCACATGTGAAATTAATTTTGATGAAAAGTCCCAATAAGCGGTTGTGTTTATTATGTTGGTAACAAGATGTCAGGGGTGATTGTTTAATGTCAAACATGTAATAACTAGCTAACAATTCAGGACTTACTGCACAATTGTGCTAGTACAAACAATATATACGAAGACCCACAATGCACACAAATTAGAGGCACATACAGGGAAACTAAAGTAAGGAAGAAAGAAACAGCATCATCATAAAATGTTAATAGCATTAAAGTTTATCTTCATGTATACAAATTAACTGTGTGTTTGAGGCCTGCCTTTTGCCCCATGTACGTGCACCATGAGCTTAGACCAAACCCTTAAGAAAGTACTTTAAGAACATATGACAAGGTTAACGTCTAGATATACAGCACCTTATTAATTTTAATATTCTGACTGTCAGTGAACAAAACCACCTGGCCTAGATATTTCTGTGAACAAAAACAAGTGGGCAGGAATGTAATGTCATCAGTGATGTAATGAATGACATGTGTGATTTGATGTCCTGGGTGTTAGTCTTAGCAGTGTACAGCAGTGGAGTGTCATGCTTGCTTAGCTCACCGTAACTGGTGAATTTCTGAGTTTTTTCTGTTTTACCTGTAGCCACCTTTAACAACGTTTTTCCATTGAATTTCATAGTTTTTTTAGTGCAACTGAACCATAACATTGTTTTAACAAAGATTTTCATTGAATTTCATAGTTTATTATTAGTGCAACTTAACTATAATGTCCGGTTAACAACATTTTTTCATTGAATTTCATAGGTTTCTATTAGTTCAACTTAACCAGAACGTCCCTTTAACAAAGTTTTGTCAGTTAAATATATGGGTTTTTATTAGTGCAACTTGGTTTTTATTAGTGCAACTCAACCATACGTCCCTTTAACAATGTTTTTTTCAGTTACATTTATAGGTTTTTATTAGTGCAACCTAACCATAATGTCCCTTTAACACACTTTTTTCATTGAATTTCATATGTTATTATTAGTGCAATTTAACCATAACATCCCTTTAACAAAGTTTTTTCATTGAATTTCATAGGTTGTTATTAGTGCAACTTAACCATAAAGTCCTTTAACAAAGTTTTTTCAGTGAATTGTATAGGTTTTTATTGGTGCAACTTAACCGTAACGTCTCTTTAACAACGTTGTTTTTTCAGAGAATTCCATGGGTTTTACCAGTGCATGCTATTTTCCCACAACTTACTAATATCTTACTTACCCCAATATAGCAACTTTTTTGTCCAATTTACAACATTTCGCCATTTGCCAGCTTCTAACATCATTTTTAACACTTCAATACTTTTTCCACTGTTTATGCTTCCATCGACATATGCAAATGTCTGACTTCATTGTGGACCTTCCGGACAGTGCCACGTGAACACGTGCTTGCGCGCGGCATGATGACTAGTCCATGGATGCATTTCACGTTCGCTTCCTTGCTTCGAAGACAGTTTGTTACTGCATTTTCTACTGATCTAGGAACTTTCCAGCTCAAGATGTACCCTTGCACCGCTACTACACCTATTCTTACTCATTATCCATTAACAATCTAGTACAAAGCATACACTTAAAAAATATTAGCAAAACTGCTATTTATCTTTAAAATGGCATCAGCTATTGCCATCCCATATCCTCAAGAGCCACCACCAGCTGGAAGAACCACACAAAAAAGTGTAGTATTTCCAAAGACAATGAAGAGGAACAAGAAGATGAGGTAGAGAAAGTGCCTACCTCTAGCACCCAGAGAGAATCATAGGTGTGGCAGTTCTTTAACACTGTTGAGAATGTACCAAAGGCTTAAGCTATAAAAGCGAAACGCACTGTTTGTTTGTACTCAGTCGCGGACTATGTGGACATTACTCCTATGGAACCACCTCCATGAGCCACCACACCAAATCCAACTAGTGCAATTCTCTCAGAAAGAGTGTTCCTTTATTAACGAGCAGTAGGCTGTCTTCCTCCACATCATCTTCCTCAACCAATACTGTAAACACACAGCCATCTTCTGTGGGACACAAAATCCCACCAGCTACCTTGCAAGAAATAAAAGAGGCGGTTGATCCATATCCTTGGAAGAAAACAGTCTTCTGTATATACTACAACACACCACTCTACCGGGGGAAGCAATTTCAATGTGCATTTGAAGCTGTAATTAAGGAGCATGAGGAGCACTGCCCACAACTTTAGAAGTAACTCACATGCAACATCTTCCCCTGTCCACCTGCCCCGCCATATTAGTGCTTGGTACCTCTTCCCTCATTTCCCTCCTCACCTTACGTTCTAACCTCTCCTGCACATTACTTTAAAAAAAAAAAAAAAAATGATCCTTTAGGAACCACATTTCACAGTTAGAAAATATAACTAAAACATCTTATAGACTCCATCTACTTCACATGTTTCAGGAAAGTACATAGACTCAATATGTTTTTTCCAACATTTCCATTAGCATTTTGTGTTATGCTAATCGGAATAATGTGACGTTCATCCCCCGTTCCAGGCACCAGAATGGGGGATAATGGCCCGGCAGCCCAAGCAAAGTGTGTCTGTGTACGCCCTGATGCCTGCAGGCTTCAGGGCATTATAAATAAATACGGAAATAAATTATGAGGGCTCCGGAACATTATCCTCCATTGAAACCCCTGCAATGGGCATAAAGTCAATTAGCACCACTGGTTCCCAAAGCGGGAGCCCGAGGTGCTAAAAAATAGATTTTTCTTCTTACAGCGGGACGCCTGCGGTGTCTCGCTGTAGAAACAAAAAAAATCCTTTTCCAAGATGGCCACCATGGAAAGAGAAGGCGGGGCTCAGTACAGAGCCCCTCTTCCCTTTCCATGGCAGCCTTCAGAAGGCAAAGTCAGAACCCTATGTCCATATTACCACAAGCACATTTTTATTTCCCTTTCAAACCTGTCCTACTTTCGAATAACTTTACCACATAGCCGGTCCCAGGTGGACATGGTAAATTTAACATCAATTGGCGTCCCTCGCGGTCATGGCCAGTAGCCAGATTGTCCGGGTCATGACCTTATATCATGACCCGAACAATCTGGCCACTTCCCCTGGCCACAGGCTATACCTCAGTCACCAAAGGTATATCACAATGTTTTGTACCTATATTATGACACTTGTCCAAAAATAAAAAAAAGGCACATTTGCAAAACCATCCTTTAAGGTCCTTGCTAATGCTCCTGACATGAGTTTGCTTGAAATCCACCCATGTTTAATTTTTTCAAAAGTGTCAAAATGTATGTACATATAATAGTCATATTACATAGGCTCCACTTGATAAAATCCATTCAGTCTTTACACAAACATTGCAGGTTGGGTCTATAATCTTTCTGAAGACTTTTGTCCACATTCGTCAAACTGCAACAAAGTTATAAGCCATCTAAAAATGTTGAGACTCCCCCTCTAAATTAGCCCCCTCTTTACAAAATCCCACCAAACTTAACAAATACATGTATGTCTAGATTTAAAATTATTTTGTAAACTTTTGTGCTGTGCAGATTCGTCAAATGGCACCATATTTATACGCCTTTACAATATTTTGGGACCCCCTAAATGTGTTACCTCTTGACAAAACAGCTCCACACTTTCCAAAACCATTCAGAATCAAGTCTAGAATAACATTCCAAAATCACATGGCGTTTCATTGAGTGGCACCAAAGTTATAAGCCATCCGAGAACTGCTTTTTACCAACCCTGTAATGCAGAAATATGTATAGATATCCCTGAACATCTGAAGTGTTTGCAAACATCATAGGGCTGTCCACAAACATCCAGACTGTTTGTGGTCATTTGGGGTGCAAAACACCAGATTTTTGGCTTCTTACGGCCACATCCCATCCCATCCTCATCACCTGTCACCTCCCCAGGGTTTGTTTGATACGTGCAATGTTGTGTTTTTAAAATATTTTTTATATTTTTCTACTGCGGTGTCCGACACCGGCCGCTGTCTTCAAATCCAACATGACAAAAATTTCCTAAAATCTGACGCACTGCACACCTTTCACCATCCATCAGTGGGCGTGTCCCATGTCTGCGGACCGAACAGGGAAATGGGTCCGCAAAGCGGAGCCAGATATCACTAATTGTTTTTGGACCTACTTTTTGGTTGATACACCAAATTTACATAAACACACATTTGGGATCAAGCCACTGCTCCTGGCGCAAATTTGGCGAAAATCCGTCCAGCGGTTTGGGCTCTAGGCGTGAGCAAAGTTTTTTCCATTATGTCTATGGGAAAAAAAATTGGGACCCCCTATAACTTACCTCACCAAACTTGCCAACAAAATTCAGAGCGGGCGATATAATTTTTTTCAAAGCTTGGTGAGGATTGGTCCAGGGGGATCAAAGTTATAACCCGCCCAAAAAGTGCTCTTCCTATGGGTTTAGCAACTTAACCATAACTACACACCCGCTAACGCAGGCTGTGTAATTATATATATGTATGATATATATGACGAATCCAAACCAAACTTTGCAAAAAAAAGTATATGGCTCACTCTGAATTTGTTTGCAAAGTTTGGTGAGGTTTGGTCAAGGGGGGGCAAAGTTATAGGGGGGACCCAAAATTTATTTTTTTCCCATAGACATAATGGAAATAAATTCTGTTGCGCCTACAGTCCAAACTGCTGGAAGGATATTCACCAAATTTGCAGCAGGATCAGCGGCTTGGTCCCAAAAGCATGCTTTTCTTAATTTGGTGCAAATCCGTCCAGCTGTTTTTTTAAACGACCAAAACGTAAGGCAAAAAAATTAGTGATATTTATGTCCGCTCCGCGGACACACTTATCTGTTCAGTCCGCGGACAGGTCACCGATTGGTTTAGAGGGCAACGTGGTGTCCGCGGACATCAGACCTGCCCACTGATTGGATGGTGAAAAGCATGAAGTGCATCAGATTTTTGGAAACATCCGCCATCTTGGATTCGTGGACAGCGGCCGGTGTCCACAGACATCGCGGTAAAAACATATGAAAAAACACAACATTGCACTTGTCAAACTTATCAAATAATCTCTGGGGAGTTGAGGGGTGATGAGGATGGGATTGGCTACGGCTGCAAGAAGCAAAAAAATTGGTGTTTTGCGTGAAAGTCTGCGAACAGTTTGGATGTTCGCGAACAGTCCTGGGAAGTTGGCACCACTCAATGAAATTGCATGGAATTTTGAAATTATATTTCCGGCCTGATTCCAAATGTGTTTGGTGGGATTCTGTCAAGAGGGGGCAAAATTATTAGAGGGGGGGTCCCAAAATAATGTTGTAAGCGATATTCAATCAACACTACAGCTAAGTCAATGCCTAGTCTGGGATGCTGAGGAAAACCCTTATTGATGTATTTTTATATCCAGTTCAGTATTCTGGATGACAACCCTTGTATAACACCCCCCTCTTAGAATCCCCCTGACCCCACTGAGCCAAGAAGTAGGTTTGATTTGCAAATTAAAAGGTTTATTTGAAAATGTAAACAATATATATATCACACTTCTATAAATAAATTGATAATGGATATTACACTTGTGAATATGAGCAGTAATCAGCAAGAGGTAACTATGAATAGGAACAGAAGAACAAGGTGGGAAAGATTGCTTTATATGGTTCAAAGAAACGCAAGGTGGAATAAAATGCAGTACTGAAATAACTTGTTATGATTTTAGCAAAAGGTAATATGATCACTTTTTCTTTTGACAATTCACTCCCCCCCTATGCAATACCAGAAATGGAAGGAGAGCACACAGTCTTCAAGAATCCCAACAAATCACACTTTATAATGCAATACACAGTTCCAGTTCTCCCAGCAATCTTAGGGAAAACCGGGATGAGTTTTAAACACAGGCGAATTACTTTAATGTGGTTTGCAAGGAAGTGAAAAGGTGCTAAAATTGCTTTTAATTCCCTCTAGAGGTTCAGGGTAGGCGATGGCTACTTTATGTTAGTTCCGGCTCACTTTAACAATACTCTATGAATGATTAGCAGATTGCAAACGAATTTTAGCAAAGAGAAGCAAAAAGCTGCTGATTTCTACAGATGAAGAAATCGGGCCAAATCGCAAATCGCGGTAAATTTCGCCAGTGCGTGTCTCGCGATTACGGGAAAAGTATAGGGAATAGGAAGTCGGTTCTAGGTTCGTTGGAAAGCCTAGATTCTAAGCTTTCAGAGGTTACATTTCGTTCCTAGCACAAATGGTTCCAGAGATACGGACGATTTCGGATTTAAAGTAAACTCAAAATGACAGGTGACAGCTTGCAGCTGCAGAATTGACAGGTGACAGTTGTGCAGCTTTAAAAATGACAGATGACACGATTTCTAGGAGGCAGTTATACTTAGGTTAAAATAGTTTGGATTAGATTATTTTAACTAAGAGATTGGTTCTGCACAGTTCTGCTAGGTACTCACAATATAAATTTGAACTAGGCCTCGTCACGGATCTGGTCAACACGTCCGGCTGCGATTCTGTCTGCTCGGCGGGTCAATTAAGCACCGGTTCTGCTCACAGCGATCTGGGTCAGCTCTGCTCTGCTGGTCTAGCCTCTCTGGATTCTGGATGTAACACTGCTTTCTGGGTACTGCCACAGGTTCTTGCAAAAATTCTTGGCAAAACTTCAAACAGCTCACCCGGCTGTTGAATAGTTTGGTTAGTTTTGAGGCCTGCTGAAGAGGATTCAGCAGGTGGATTCAGGCCTCTCTGCTACAAATTCTGGAGTTAATTTCTGCTACAGGTTCTGAAGATTGATGGATTTGAAGTCTGGATCTCTGGATGTGAAGTCGTCGGTCAGCATGCTCCGCAGCAAATGGAATTGAATGTCTCTACCTGTCCCAGCAGTCTCTTTTTATGTGTTTTGAAAATGGGTTTGTGCCTGGGCCTAGCTAAGCCTGCCCCTCTCTACTTGTCATTGGCCCAATTCTCCCCTCTCCCATGATTGGGGGAAGGAAATGTGAGTCAGAGTGATGCTGTAGGTTTTATGGTCAGAGGAACCTCCCCTTGTCAGATTGCACACAAATCTATTTCTGACCCAAATACATATTTATATATGTACCATTTTTCTACTATTATAGGTCCAGTTAACATATTTTCTGTAGCACCAAACCATCCGATCCCTGTCTTTGTGCGATGTCGTGTCCACTGATGACAGAATTCTCCCCTTTTCATCCAGATAACGACCTCTAAACCTTTCCAGATTTTACACAAATGTGCACCAGGGATATGGGTTACAGATGATAAAGTGTCAGATTTTTAACATGCATACATTTGGAGTAAGACCCTATTTTCCGCTAGCAACCCCCCAGAATACACCACAGGGTCCTAACGCCTCTTAAAATGTGCACCGAAAAATCACAAGAATAATGGTATTACTTCTATAATTCTGACAAGTCCGTACTATGAATTATCCATCTTTTTTTCAAATTATGCCCTGGTCAAAAAGGGGTGTGGCTTCCCACATCACATGGTGGAATAACTGGTTATCCACTTCCCCCAAGCTAGCTTGTTCACAGAGACACAGCTGCCCCCCCAGTTTCTCCCAAGAGGAAGCTATTTTACGACGCCCCCAATATAACATTTGCCTGAGTCAAGGAAGTTGCATTGTTCGGTCCCTTCCAGTTCCCAGGTGCTCCACCCCTAATCTAATCAGAGAGGTGTCAACTCCTTTTGGCAAGGGGCAGCAGGATGCAGCTAGGCCTGGGAAGAGTGGCTGTTGATCCAGTTTCAACTCCTGTCGGGGGTAGTTGTCAGGCAGAATTCAGTTTCATTAAGCCAGGTTTCAGCTAAATGTCACTTTTTGTTCCCAGTTTTCTACATTCAAATCAAACTGACAATTTTTACCTATACATTAAATAATTACTTCCTTCAAGCCATTTCAGAATATAGTTTTACATTGTATCCACCTCTTAGCAAGTCTTTCCTTGGTCTGGTTTTGTTTCATTTGTTCAGTTTTACACAAAAGTCTGGTGGTTTTAAAATGCCGGCTTTCTGATAGTGGTGAGTACTGGTAATGCAACCATTTTTGGGATTAAGAAAATGAATTCCCCACAGTTCTGAGTTGCTTTTTGGCAATCAGCATTGCCATTCCCAATGGTTTCAGGCTACTGTGTGTGTAGCCCAATGGTGGTTTTAGGCAGTGCCCTCCTGTGCTCACAACATAGGCAAAAATGCGTGGCAGCCTATTCTTCATGTTTTATGGTAGGGCTTGGATGCATGGGTAAAAACATCCCACAATGTAAAGGCTTATAAACGAGGTGCCAATTGACGACTCTACACTCAATTTGGCAAACGGATAATAGATCTAGATATAAATGTTTTTGCGAAGTATGGTGGGATTCTGTCAAGAGGGGTCAAAATTATAGGGGGGTCCCAAAATATTGTAAAGGCTTATACATCTGGTGCCATTTGACAAATCTACACAAAGGTTTGCAAAAAGATTATAGATCTATTATAAATGTTTTCGTAAAGTCTGAATGGATTTTGTCAAGTGAGGGCTAGGTTATATGACGATTGTATGTGCATACATTTGACACTTTTGAAAAAATAAAACATGGGTGGAATTCCAGCAAACTTGTGTAAGGAGCATTGGCAAGGACCTGAAAGCGTAGTTTTGCAAATGTGCCCGTGTTTTATTTTTTGTCAAGTGTCATAATGTAGGTACAAAAAATAGTGATATATCTTTGGTGACTGGGGTGTAGCCTGTGGCCATGGGCAGTGGCCAGATTGCCTGGGTCATGGCATATGGTCACGATCTGGACAATCTGGCTACTGGCCATGAGCACGAGGGACAACACATGGGGTTAAAGTGGCCATGTCCACCTGGGACTGGCTTTGTGGTAAAGTTATTTGAAATTGAGATAAATTTGAAAGGGAAGAAAAATGTGCTCGTGGTAATAAGGTCATAGGGTTCTCTTTTCACCTTCTACATGCTTCCATGTAAAGCGAAGAGGGCTCCTGTATGGAACTCCGCCTTCCCTTTCCATGGTGGCCATCTTGGAAAATCATTTTCCTTCCTACACCGGGACGCCTCTGGTGTCGCGGTGAAGGAAGAAAAATCCTTTTTTTTAGCACCCCGGGTTCCCGCTTTGGGAACCTAGGGAGCTAAAGGCCTTCAGTAGATGGAGTCTATACGTTTTTTTTTTTTTGTTCTATTTTTTAACTGTGAAAGGTGGTTCCTAAAGGAATATTTCTTTTGTTGTTTTTGGATGTATTTTTTTTCGGCAGGAAAGCTAAGAACGAAAGGTGGCGGGGAAATGAGGGAATAGGCACCAAACACTAATATGGAGGGCTAGGTGGACAGGGGAAAATGTTGGGCGTGTGATAATTCTAAGGTAGGGGCAGTGTTTCTCATGCTCTTTGCTTACAGCAGTGGTGGTGTCTCTTGGGGAGGAGGTATGGCATTAGCTGATGCCATTTTAAGATATATAGCAGTTTTGCTAAAAGTATGTACTGTGTACTACATTGTTAATGGATAATGAGTAGGAATAGGTGTTGGAGCTGTGCAAGGGAAATTTTGAACTTGAAAGTTCCTAAATCAGTAGAAAATGCATTTCCGAACTGTCCATGAAGTGCAGACGGGTTCTCGGACACGTCATCATGCCACGCGCCAAAATATAAAAATATAAATAATGATAATAATGGTCATGTGGCACTATCCGGAAGGTCCGCAATGAAGTCAGATGTTCGTAGACGTCTACGGATGCAAAACTAGTTGAAATAGTTGCAAAAAGTGTATAGAAGTGTTAAAAATTATTCTAGAAGGTGGGAAATGGCAGAGTTTTAAGGTGACACTTTTTTAAATTGGACACAAATATTGCTTTATTGGGTAAGTATGATATTAGTAAGTTGTAGGTAAACTTATGGTTAAGTTGCAATAATAAAAACCTTTGAAATTCACTGAAAAAACGTTGTTAAAGGGACGTTATGGTTAAGTTGGACTAATAAAAACCTATGAAATTCAATGAAAAAATGTTGTCAAAGAGACGTTATGGTTAAGTTGCACTAATAAAAACCTATGAAATTCAATGAAAGTACTTTGTTAAGGGGACGTTATGGTTAAATTGCACTACTAAAAACGTATGAAATTTAATGAAATAACCTTGTGAAGGGGACATTATGGTTAAGTTGCACTAATAAAAACCTATGAAATTCAATGAAAAACCTTTGTTAAAGGGATGTTATGGTTACAAGTAAAACCGTAAAACCCCTGAAATTCGGCAGTTATGGTAAGCTAAGCAACCATAACTTGCGTCACCACCGTGCACTGCTAAGACTAACACCCAGGACATCAAAGATGACTTCACAAATGTCATTGATGACATCACAACAGCTGATCATCACTGCTAAGGCCATCAACTACTAAAACACCATAGTCAAGGCCAAAAATCAAAGCAAAGCTATTTTCAAATAATCAAGCACTGCATCAAGCCGCTGCTCGACCCACATGTACCACACTCCATTGATAAATCCACTCCCATCAACTCATTCTTCATTAATAAGATCAATAACATCAACATGATTTGCAAACACACAGACAACAACACTACAACTGACAGCAGACTAAACATCTCAAAAAACTATAACTACCTAGAAAACTTTCAAGACACTCACTATGGAAGACCTCACTGCCATCCAGCATCCCTCAATTCCACATGCAGACAGCATTCTCCCTGCCTCCATACTCAAGACACTATCGACTGAAGCATTCCTTCCTTACCTGACAATCAACAACAGCTCTCTCACTCAAGTCACCTTTCCCTCAACCCTCAAGACCAGACAAATACTCCCCATTCTCATGAAACCAACACTAAATCCTGATGACTTCAGCATCTACTGCCCCATCACCTACATTCCCTTCCTAGGTAAGATTCTTGAGAAAGTAGTAGCCACACAAGCCCTATATTGAAGCCAACAACCACCCACAGTCCTACCAATTTAGCCTCAGAACCAGATACAGCACAGAAACTCCTAGCATCAAGGTGATTGACGATGCCCTTAAAATCCTTTATGATGGCCATCGTTGCCTCCTGGTTCTCCTTGATCTATCAGCAGAATTTGAGATAGTAGACCACCAGACACTCACCAACAATCTACATCGCTGCATGGGGATCAGCAAGATAGTCCTCAGCTGGTTCAAATCATACTTTGCTAATCACCATCAGTTTGTACAGATGGCTTCCTCCAGATCACCAACTCTACCCATCTCCTGTGTAGTCCTGCAAGGATCCATCCACTCCCCAGTGGTCTTCATTCTTTACATGGAACAGCTGGAAACCCTCCTCATGCCACACAAAATCCACATCTACCAATATGCAAATGAGACACAGCTCTACCTTAAGATACCCTCCAATAAAGACATGCTCAGGCTCAAAGCCTGCCTCTCATCAATCCAGTTTTTAATGTCCAGTGCCTACCTGAAAGTCCAAGACTGAATTCCTACTGCTGACCAACAACTGTGAAGACCCATAAATCCAAACCTGGCTCTCTGCTAAGCACCAAGGGATTCACACCAAAACTGGCCACCTCTGAAAAGTCGCTTGGCTTTGTCATCGACAACTGACAGGACACCTTTCCTTCAGCAGTACATATTTCCCTCCCACCTACAACCATACTATGAAACACTTGCCTCTGGCTCTGCACAACCTCTATCCCCCCAACCCGTGGCCCATGAACCCTGTGTGTCTAACCATCTCCAAAGATGGACTCCAGCAGCACAATCAAGCACAAAGTCAATCCCCTCACCTCCCGTACCTATCCCTTCCCTAAGAGCTGCCCTTGTCAACGCTATATCCTTGATTGCCAATGAACCGGACATTCTAGAGCTCAATGTTACCAATGACATTGATATCTTTGCCATCACAGAAACCTGGCTCAGACTGACTGCCATCCCTGCCCTCTCCATTGCCATCCCCACAGGCTATGCATTCCTACATGAAGACAGAATGCTCAGAAAAGGCAGGGGGTGGCGCTCATCTACAGAAACTACCTCCCATTGCATTTCATCACCACTACCCAAATCCCAACTGCAAATCTATGATAGACAGCAGCACACCCAACTCTACCATATCCCTCCTCCTCATCTATCACCCCTAGGACCTAGTGCAACAATTGAAGGTGACCTCACCCAAGCCATTTCCTCTAACCTTAAACCCTCCACCCAACTCATCATCCTGGGGGACCTTAATCTGGGCTTCAACAATGCCACTGCTGCAGACACACTGGCCCTAGCCAACTCCACTTCTACCTTGGTCTGCATACAAAAGATTAATGATCCCACACACACACATATGGCTGCATGTCTGACTGGAGAATATTTTGGCTGCCCAAGAGCTTCCTACCATTGCTCGTAGTATGCGCAACCTCACTAGTGCCCGACTCCTCCCCCTCCTTAACCTCTCCCTCCCCATGCCTCATATCATCGACAACCGGGTGACCACACTACAATCTATTGCTCCATAATGCTGTCAGCTCCTTAGCACCACTCAAAGCTCGTAAAGCCAAAAGCTTTAGTCACCACAGCACCTGGTTCACTACCGACCTACGTGCCATCTGCTCCAAAAAAAGAGCAGCCGAAGTCGCTTGGAAAGAATATCCCACTACCACCAAAAAAGCCATTTTCACTGCCATATCCTCCCAATACAAGAATGCCATTCATTCCTTCAAAGCATCTACGTGCAATGAAAGAATAGCGAATGCTGACTCCTGCCCCTGAGAGTTGTTTGCAATTCTCTGAGAGCTATAAACACTGGCTACCCTCTCATCTACTACCAAGAAAGACAACTTCTGCTGTAGCAATGTTCAGGACACCCTCATTGGGAAAATTGCACAACTGAACAGCAAAATCAGTAATAAACTTGCTGCAATTCCAGAAGTCCTAGGACCCCCCGCCCACAAGCCCACTTCCACCCATTTTAGGTCCAACCCACCTCAGAATTGGACCTCACCACTGTCATCAAAGGGCTCCAACCCACACGATGTAAAGGTGACATCTGCCCAGCCTCCCTTGTTAAGGACTGTGCTGAACCCTTACTTACCCTCATCACAGCTGTTGCAAGCTCTTCCTTTACATCCTGCTCAGTTCCTGCCTCACTCAAGCAGTAATGGGTCTCTTCCAGCTCAAAAAACGACTTTATACCTAGCCACACCTACCAACTACTGTCTCTTCACCACCATACTGTTCCTTCTGAATGCCATTGACAGGGTTGCCTACCTTCAAATCCAAGACTTCCTTGAAATACACAACATCCTGAGTCCTTGCCAATCTGGCTTCCGCCCCCAAACATGGAACAGAGACAGCCCACTTAGACCTCAAAAACCAACTTGCCCAGGCTGTGGACTCTGCCAACATGTCTCCCCTCCTACTTCTCGACCTCTCAGCTGCCTTCAGCCTTGTCAACCCCAAACCCTCTGTCACCACTTCACCTCCTCCACACATTTCTCTTAAGAGGCAGCCAAATGGATCTCAGCATTCCTAGCCAATAGAACTGTAGGTTTTTCACTGGCAAGGCAGCTCTCCCCCTGCTCCTATCCCTTGTGGTGTTTTCCGCAAGGCCCCTGTGTCTGGCCAACCCTCTACAACATTTACACAAAGCCCCTATTCAACCACCTTGACTCGTTGGGCATCACCTACACAAATTATGCTGACAATCCTGAAATCTTCATCCCCCTCTATGGAAACCACACACAAGACACCCTCAAAGTAAACAACATATATGAAAGCATTAAAATCTGGATGGCCTCACACAGCCTCTGCCTGAACGGTGGAAAAATAGAGCTGCAGCTCATCGGATCCCCTGTCCAGCTTACCAAACTTGATGCAAACTTCCACCACTTTACCATCAATGACAACACAATCCCGGTCGTCACTTCAGTAAAAACATTAGGTGTCTGCCTAGAAGCAGCATCTCTTACCATGACACGACATGCGAATCATGTCGCCTCCACCTCCGCCTATGCCACAAAGTTCAGCACCGCCTGTAAGCCATATGTCTCTTCTGACAACCGCCTTATCATCGCACAGGCGCTAATCATTCTGTCTAAAGCCTTAATTGACTACGCAATGCTCTTCTTTGAGGCACCTTGGAAATAAACTTGTCCACACTACAAATAATCCAAAACATTTCACTCTGTTGTGCACTTGACCTGAGGAAGCATGACCACAGCTGAGAGGTAAGAAGATCAGCCCCCTTGATGCCCATCTGAGAGAGAATCACAGTACAAATCCTCACCATCGCACACTGATTCTTGTCCTACAATGCGCCTTCATACCTCACCTGGAAGATCAAGAGACACATGCCTACTAGAGCCCTCAGATCCATCCACAACTGCTGCTTCAACATACTAGAAAACACCAGAGTTAAATCATCAAAGATTTATCGGAGGACAACACCTTGGCTCTTAAACCTGCAGATAAGGGAGGAGCTATTGTAATCATGGATACCACCTTTTACAATACCCAATGTCTCGTACTTCTGAACAATAGGGACACCTATATACCCATTGATGAAGATCCTACTTCAAGAATACTTACTATGATTGAATCAACATTGGAGAAAGCTCTTGAGAATGACTAGATTACCTTTAAAACGAAACGAAGACATATCTACTCAAAACTCATCCTATCACTCCTGTATTCTACGGACTCCCCAAAAATCACAAACAACTCACCAAACCACCATTAAGACCAATAGTAGCGGGAACGGACAGTGTTTTTGACCTGCTAGCAATTTATGTAGATCAGGTTCTACAACCAATAGTACAGAAGACTAACACCTACCTTCGAGACACCACCCATTTCCTGAACATTATACGTGATACACAGAATCTACAAAGTAATGACATTCTAGTAACTCTGGATGTACAAGTTTGTACACTTCTATCCCACACGACAAAGGAATTGAGGCGCTGGAATGGGCACTACTGCAAGAAAATTAGTGTATAGCAGAAAAAACCTTTTGTACTAGAACTGCCCAAAATCATTCTACATAACAACTTCTTCAAATTCAACAACCAGTTTTACCTACAAGCCTCAGGCACCTCGATGGGCTTGGCTATTGCCCCGGCCTATGCAAATTTGTTCATGCATCACCTAGAACTACAACATATTACCACCCACGAAGAATGGGGGCCCAAACTGGTCTGCTGGATGAGATACATTGATGATGTTTTTGTAATTTGGAGAGGAGACAGGTTACAAATTGAAAGATTCCTGCAGTACATTAACTCAGTCAATGAGAGGATAAAGTTTACAATGGAAATTGGGACACCTAAAATTCATTACCTAGATGTGGAATTGGAACTGGTTGAAGGAGTTATCATTACTAACCTATTCACCAAACCCACTGATGTCAACAACAGCCTACACTATAGAAGTTTACATCCTAAACACCTAAAGAATAATTTGCCCTATAGCCAATTCCTTCGGGCCAAAAGAATAACATCAGTGGATGCCACACTAATGGTTGAAATGGAGAAAATGGAGTCCAAATATTCGAAGAGAGGATACCCGGAAAATGTGATACTGGCAGCTAAAACAAGATCCACCCTCATATCTAGGAAAGACCTACTGAAGGAAACACCAGAGAAAAAAGAGATGCCATTCTTATATTCTTTGAAATACTCTAACCAAAGCCATCAAATTACTCGGCTAATCAGAAAGAACTGGAGGATAATACAACTGGATCCACATCTGAAGGAGCTTTTTCCCAGAACCACCCCTAATCGCCTATAAAAGAGGGAAGAACTTTAGAGACCAATTGGTGAGGGCAGAACCTATTCAAGATCAACGACAAAGGGTACTACATACTAGAAAATTAGGCACCTTTGCATGCCTACAATGCAATAACTGCAACAACATCACAAAAGGAGACTATGCGAGGCATCCTCGAACAAGTGCCAAAATTAAACTTCAACACTTTGCAACCTGTGATACCAAATCTATAATCTATGCCTTGAGTTGCCCATGCAGCATTTATTACGTTGGTCAGACCAAATGTAAGATGAAGGAGAGATGCAACGAACACAAAAGCAACATTAGTACCAAGAATGAACGATTGCCAGTTGCAAGACACTTCAGTCAGAAAAAACAAACAGTAGCCCAACTGAGATATCAAATCTTGGAGGTGGTACATAGAGCACCAAGAGGAGGCAACCACGCAAAAAAAATGGACCAACGCGAGTTGAACTGGATAGATAAATTGGACAGCATGTGCCCATATGGAATGAACAAAGATTTCCACCTAGGAGCGTTCCTATGAGCAGAAAAACTAACAGTGGATGCATACTACCAGTTCAACGAAAAAGTCTTAACATTTTTACCAGACAGCATATGATCAGGCCTTAATCCCATTGGGCATAGACCGACATTGAATGATCATACCTTTTAAACATCCCTACTACACCATCCCAATAATGACTCATAAACATTACACTATCAGGCTGTAGACTCATCAGGTTCTTAATTCTTAGTGTTTATTCGCAAAGGAAATTTTAGGATCTGATTGATTTCAAGATATTGCTGGATTTGTGTTTAGGCAGCCCTGCCTAGGATTTATAGAAAAAAGTCAGAGCGGGCGGATCCAGCTTCCCATATCTCGCACCCACTCACTGGAACGCCCTACCCCCCACAATCCGAGGTGAGGCCTCCCTCAGCACCTTCCGCAAAACCATGAAAACCATCTTATTCACATAAGATGCCTCACGCCAGTCGAATACATCTCATTTGTTCCTAATGCATAAACTGTAGTGTAATGACCAACTGTATCAACCAAAATGTCAGCTCTATGCTTTATCGAATGCATAATGTACCACTGAATGACTCTATGACTGTAACTAAGCTCTTGCAAGTAACAGCGCCTCAATGCCCATGGGTTACTTGCGCGCTATATGAATTTAAATAAATAAATGGAACACTTTTGATGGAAGGTAATTGCTGTGAATAGAAGGGTCTGGCGTAGGTTTCTTTAACAGTGGGAGAACCCAGGCTTCCTTCAGATAAGTATGAACTGCCCCTAATGAGAAGGAAGCATTGATAAAAACAGGTGATATCCGGGATGAGAGCTTCAGCGCAGTCCTTGATGATAGGGCCTGGGCAGGTGCCATCTTTGCATCTAGAGGGCTTAAGGCTCTTAAATATGGCAGCCACTTCCATTTCCGAGACATGATGACAGTGGAAAGTGGTTGGTTTGTGGGAGAGGGGTGTGAGGAGGTGGGGGTTTTAATCAGGGCGTGCTTGGCAATAGTTTTCTCCTGTAAGGTGGCTACTTTATCGAGAAGGGCCTTTTGGATGTTGACGCACCAGGTTTCTTCTTTGGTGATACCTGGGATGGTGGGACTGGGGCTTCCAGTTCCCTAAGTATGATGAAAAACTATTTCATGTTAGAGTTGGCATTGGCAATTCTATTATTGTAAGAAGTAGCATTGGCCTGTGTAATGGCTAGTATGTAAGTCTTAGCACTGGACGTGAACAGTGCCTTGTGGGCCTCTGTTTGAGATTTCTTCCAGGATGCTTCTGCCTGGTGTTTCTTTGCTCTCTGGTCTTGTAAGTCACTAGTGAACCATGTGTTGGCATGGGACAGTTCTTTAGCCTTACAGGGTGCTAACGGGCAAACCGTGTCCACCGCCGTTGCCAGTGTCTTTAGCTAAATGTCAGCAAGAGCAACTGGGAGGTTGGCCAGGTTGGAGATCTGACAGCAATGGTGTGATGTTGTCTTTGGTGATTTTGCATGAGCTGCAGGCTCAAGTAGGTGGCATGGAGTGCTGGTGTGTGAGGTTGCTGTGGGGATGTTCAAGGTCACCACAAAGTGGTCAGACCAGGGGCACAGGGAGATAGCATTAATATCTACCTTACAGTTGAGGTCCGCTAGCCAGTCAAGGGTGCGTCCTTTGACATGGGTGAGGGCACTTACACAGTGAGTGAAGAATAGGGCAGTAAGTGAGTTGGCTAGAGAGATGTCGTTACAGTCTGTAGGATCTTTGAGGGCCAGCTTCAGGACGACTTTGGATGTGGGTTTGAAGTTGGCATTCAGGAGATGCAGGAGGTCTTCCTGGAATGTAGAAGGTGGTCCACGTGGCCTATAGAGTTCATTGAGTAGTACTGAGCTGGTATGGGAGGTGGTGAGTTTTGCGGAAGGGCAGGAGGGATAGCTAGGGACAAGGCACGGCCGGAGGCTGCACATAGCCATTATGCGGTGATAGCCCAGAGGTCTAGATCAAATGTGGTGATGAAGTCATTGATGTCCAAAGCGTGAGCAGGGACAGATATCATGGCATCCTTGATATATAGGTATGGGTGGGTTGGGCTTCATAATGAACCTTCACAGTTAATATGTGAGGCATTGATAACCTAGGTGGGGGGTGGTCAATAGTAGTGATTGGCTCACAAAGTGGTGGCATATGGTGATGCCGGGTGAGTGGGTCTTTAAGGAGCTGTTGGTGTCCGGAAAACCTCCTGGTTGAGTGAGTGTAGAGGAGGTCTGCTAACCTGGAATTTCTGATATGGAATGGTTGAGCATGGGTAGTACAGATAATGTGAGCTGTTTTGGTCATAGCCGCTCATTTCTTAGTTCGGTAGGGTGAGGGAATGTGTGGCTGGTGCCTGTGAGTTGAGCAAGCAATGTGTAACTGGAGGTTGAACACCAGTTGGACAGGCACATGGGTACTTGTGCACGCATAGCTGTCCTGCGGCTGTAGCATGAGGTGCATTTAGACGTGCAGTGCCGATCAGCTGTGTGAACAGTGGGTTGGGCGCAAAGATTGGCAGTGGCGCTAGCTATGCATGCAAGCCTCGCAGGTGAGGTCTGGAGAGAGAGCTGAGCAGGGAGTGAATGCGGGAGATTGACAGAGACGTTAGCAGAACTCTGCACCGTTATGAAGCAGGCGTCTGAAGAACCGTGAGGCAGAGAGAGCAACGGGGCATGATGCGAGTGGGTTGACTTACGTAATGGGGCAATTAATAATCAGCTACTGACGTAGGAGATATAAATTGCAACAATGGATAGATTGAGCAGCATTGGAATACGATCTCAATGCTCACTTACCTTGGAATATAGCATGGGTGACTTGCTGGAGGCTCCATCTGCTAACAGGTTTGGTGTTCTTGCTTGTCGTTATGCGGCAAAGAGTGGCAGAGTGGATCCTTGGCCTTATGAATCGGCCTTGAGAAGCAGCCGCTGTGCCATGCGGCGGGCAGGGGCCCTGGCCATTTGTTCCTCGTTTGGCAAATCAGATTGCTGTCTGTTCCACACAATATTACTGTGGATGCTAGTAGTCGTCTCAGCGGCCATTTAGAAGTTGCAGAGTTGTATGAGGTTGAGATACAGGTACTTTAGTGGACGATGCCTGAATCCGTGTAATGAATGGCGAAATTACTCTATATTCAATTTTACCTTGTCACCGGTTGTTAGATGTTACAAGTGAACAGCATAATAATCAGACTCACAACGTGACTCTATTTACAATATTTCCTTATTTGGTAAAGTACACAATAATGGCCTATCTACTCGCCTGTGCCTGTCTTCTTTCAGGTGTCTGTCTTTTTACTGGCTCCTCATCTTCCTCCTTTTGCATTCAGAAGGGGCTGGTCCTTTGTGGCTAGGTGTTATGTCTCATGACATAGCACTCCCATGTTTCTTAAATCAAGCAAATGTTCTGGGGCAGTGGTGTGTCCTAATGTTAACATTGGGCAACTGGGTCAATTGCTTTACTCTCCATTGGCACTCTCTGGCATATGCAGTTATGATGATTTGCCTGTTACCTGTCAGTTCACACGTACTTTCTTACTCTCACTCACAAAAAGAATATGGATGATATGTCCACTATCGTTGACACATATTTTATAGTATATGCAAGATTTCTTGAGTTAAAAAATATATATATATTACCCAATTTCTAAATTAACCTTTTCTGCAAGTCACTGATAATTTCCGCTTAAAGCTGGTTTATTATGTGAACTACAAACACCAAACATTCTATGTTTAAAATCAGATTCACTACATGACTACAGGGATTCAGTGCTATTTGAGCAGCAAGATAAAACATTTTTACAGAAACACATTTATTGGCGGTGCCCCAAAAAGCCTTTTAATGTAATTAAACTATAACCTCAGGGCACAAATGTAATACCGAAGCACAATAAATGACAAGTACATTTAAGAAAGAAGAAAGATTCAATACAGCAAAGTAAAAAAAAAAGCCTGTAAATTGTGTGCACTGCATCACCATCATCAAATATTGTGTTCACCTCAAGACCTCAAAGGTTGAATTACTGTCAGCAAAATGGTCTTCAGATCCGTACAGTAAAACTTGCTGTGCAAGGTTTCTTGAAGATCTAAATGAATGTGAAATTCATCAGCACGTGGCAGGGAATTACCCGTTGTTTTGTTGCAGGTGCCCTTGCCCTCATAAAATGCCAATGTTGTTATTAAATCAAGAAAAACAGCCTTGACTTAAGCTGAGAGTGCTTTCCGGCTTTGTATTTTAGTCTACTGAATGTTTATTGCACAAATAAAAAGATGCTTTTCACGTTTTAGAATTTTTTCACCTCCTAATATTGCCTTCAGTTCCCGATTACATTTCCCTTTCATTGTAGCTTATTATTAACGTATGTAATATATTAATTTCAGTGGCCTTACATAGTGTTAATCATTTTCCCGAGGAACAACTTCCCTCCTTTCTTCATTCCGTATGATATGATATGATATGATATTTTATTTATATCGCACTCGTACACAGGTGTTTCAGAGCGCGACCTGACGAAGGGAGGGGACCAGGGGAGAAGCAAAAACAACGATCTTACTAGGCCCACTGACATTCAGAAGGCTCAAGCGCATAGGGAAGGGAAAAAGGCGTAAAGTGCATGGGGAAGGGAAAATGGGGGAAAATGCAGAGCATAGGAGAGAAACAAAATAAATAGTAAGTAAATAAATAATTAAATAGAGTGTTAGCGGTGGTAGTGCAGCCTGTAAGAGGCAAAGGTGCTAGGTTAGTCAGATAGGGTGTATCTGAGAAGTGCAGAAGAAAAGTGGGTGGGGAACTGCATGGGTACAGATACAGGTCCCACTGCAAGGGGTGACCCGTAGGCAGTGCAGGAGGATGGCAGGGTGAGCAGGTACCTGGGCCCGAAAGACAGAGGTTGGCCAGGTGCACAGTGCCGAGGGAAATGGCAGATCAGCAGGGGAGAAGGGGGCCAAAGGCAGAAGCGAAGAGGAAAGTCTTGAGGAGCTTCCGGAACCGTAGATGGTTCTCGTCAAGTTTCAAGGTGGCAGGGAGGCAGTTCCAAAGGGAGGCCCCGGCCGAAGACAGAAATCTACCTCCAGCTTGTTTCTTTGAAAAACGACTGACCCTGAGGGAGTTAGAGGTAGAGGAGCGAAGGGCTCGGGAGAGGAGGTATTTACGGAGGGATAGTTGAAGGTATTTTGGCCCCAGGCCCCAGAAAGCCTTGTGGACAATGCAAAGAGTTTTAAATTTAATCCTTGCATCCACTGGGAGCCAATGAAGGGATTTCAGAGCTGGAGAGATACGATCCCAAGGCTTGAGGCCAAGGACAATTCTCGCAGTCCTGTTCTGGATTAGTTGTAAAGGGCGGAGAGTGGAGGCAGATAGATTTAGAAAGGGGATGTTAGAGTAGTTCAACCTAGAGAGAATCAGAGCTTGGGAGACAGTGAGCCCATGAGGGAAAGTGAGGAAAGGAAGAGTACCTCTGAGGAGGTGCAATAAGAAGTTTGACTTTTTAGAGACATCAGAGATGTGTGGGGAGAAGGAAAGTGTGGAGTCAAAGATGACCCAAGGTTCTTAGCTTCACAGGTAGGAGCAGGAGGAGGGCTAAGGGAGGCTGTCCAGAGAGTGAGGGGAAAGGATGGAGGTGTACCAATGAGGAGGATCTCAGTCTTGTTGGCATTTAAACAGAGATTGTTGTTGGCACACCAATTTTGAATGGCGATGAGACAGTCAGAGATGAGGGAAGGAGAGGTGGTGGCCGAAGGAAGTCTGAAAATGAGTTGGGTGTCATCAGCATAGCACTGGAAATTTAAGCAAAAGATGGAAATGCAGTATGCGAGAGTTGCCAGGTATTGGTTGAAAAGCCAGGGCGAGAGGTTAGACCCCTGGGGAACACCACAGGTAGAGAGGGAGATTGAAGATAGGAAGGACCCAAGTTGTATCTGGGAGGGTCGATCAGAGAGAAAAGAGGTCGGCCAGGCCAGAGCCTGATCAGTGACACCCAGGTTGTCACGGAGACGATTGAGCAGGGTGGTATGGTTGACTGTGTCGAAAGCAGAGGAGAGATCAAGTAGGATGAGGACAGAGGGAATGTTAGAGTCAAGGTTGGAGAGCAGGTCTTCACGGATGTTCAGGAGAGCAGTTTCCGTGCTTCTGGCAGATCTGAAGCCCGATTGGTGGTCGTAGAGAAAGCCAACAGAGTCAGAATGTGAGTGCTTCAGAGGGGAGGGGAATGACTCAGAGGCAAAGGAGAAGTTGCAGAAATCAGCAGGGGCCGCAGTAAGGGTATCAATGTGGTCCTTAATGGTTTTAGAGGAACAGGGATGGACCTGTTTTGATGAGGCTTTCATAGATCAGACTTGTCTAGCAACCTCATCCAGGGAGAAGAGAGGAAAGGAGGAGAAAGAGGGAGGGTGGTTTGGTGAAGGTGGGTCAGTGAGCAGAGAGAGGAGTGGCAGAGGATGAGTGGACAAGATGTCCTGGGTTTTCAAGACAAAGTGTGCAGCGAGGGCATTGCAAAGAGCCTGAGAGGCAAGAGGAGGGGTGGCTACTGCAGCAGGGTTTGCCAGCTCCTTGCAGATTTTAAAGAGTTCGGCCGAGTTGTAAGATTCCGCAGAGACAGATGCTTGAATGTGGACTCGCTTCTTGGTGCATACAGACAGTCGGTATTGGCTTTGGAGCAGGCGGCAGGACAGTTTGTCAGAGGATGAGCAAGAAGCCCTCTATTTCCTCTCGGCCGCCCTACACTTAGGTGTAAGTGTAGCTAGGTCGGAGCCATGCCAAGAATTGCACTTGACTTTGGGCTTCAAACGGATCGTCATGACATGGGCAAGAGCATCAAGAGTGGCAGAGATAAAGGAGTAGAGCGGAGACAGTGCTGTGTCAGGGTGTGCGTCAGCCTGGGATGAAGGAGGGGGTGAGAAGGTGGCAGCGAAAGCCTCGACTGACATACGCTTCATGGGTCAGATGTCTGAGAAAGTGGGTGGCAATGTTGGGGTGGGCTTGGCTTGCGAGGAGGAGATGGAAAGATGAGACGAGAGGAGGCAGTGATCACTCCAGGACAGAGGAGTGGTGAGGGGAGTGTATAGGGGAGGCCGGAGGAGATCAGGACATGTGTGTGTCCAACAGAGTGAGTCTGGCCAAAGGGGGGATAGAGAGGGAGAGTGAATCGCAGAGGTCATGAAAGAGCGCAGATCACGAACAGGGAGAATCAAGGAGGAGGAGTTGAGAGGTAGAGGCCAGGAGGGCGGAGGAGAGGTCTGCCCACTCAGAGAGAAAAGAGGTGATTTGACCAGGGGGGCCGGTAGAGAGTAGTAACAGTAAGAGAGTGACTAGGAGAGAGACATAGCCTACAGACAAAGCATTCGAAAGAGGAGTAGGTCTGTGTGGGGATGATAGAGGCAGGAATCCACTCAGGGAAGATCAGGGCTACATCACCACCAGGCTGGGTGGATCTGGGGGTGGAGAGGATCTGAGTTGATGAATCCTGCCTCTCAAGACAGACACTGCTTTAGTTGACCAGACTTAACTTAAATGTGTTCCTTCCATTTCCCTCCCTTTGTGAGGTATAACACAACATTCATCCCCATAACAACCTCTTTGTTTTTTTTTCTTAGAAGTAGTTGCCCACTTCATAATGTTAGTGAGGCTGGCGGACTGATCCAGACTGCCCATTGTCACTGCCTGTGCAAGTAGATGTAGGCCCAGCATTGCAGTGTTGCATTCCATGGATTTTTAGGGCCATTGCTTCTCTCCCTTGAATGCACACTGTTGCCGCTCATTACCAGATTGTCAATGCTCATGTAATTGAAGACTGCATATTATCTCCCCTGTCTGAATTTGTCTCGGAAGTTGGATGGCAGCCATAAGGTTGAGGGGGTGATTTGAATGAATCAATATTTCATACAGGGACACAGCTGGCGGGACAAAAGCAATGTGGCAACAATGTAGTGGGCCCCCATGATTCCAGTTTATATGGATCTCATCTGTGGCTTTCTTGTCAATGTGCCTCTCATCATCCCGCTACCTGCTGCTTGCTTGCCATACTGCAATTCTAGAAATATCCAAAAGATGCTCTAACATGGCCGTGGTAAAGGCTCCCAGCAGGCACTCTACTCTATGATGTACTCTAATCCTAGCCTGTTGTACAGTGTGGCTACCTCCTGTTCTGTAACTCTATCAATCTACGGAAGATCTGCATTTTCCAACTCAGGTTCTTTCTCACTGCCTCTCCTCCTTCTCCACTGTCTCTGCCGCACAACTGACACTCTGGAATGCTGTCACAACACCCTTACATTCAGGAGTCCTGTGCTTCTGTTACAGTTATGGGAGTAGCAATTGATTCAGTGAGTATTCTGGTGGGTGGTTCTGTTTCTCAGTATGATCATTCGTGATTGGTGCATTCCTAATGGTCACAGCTCCTAATCATGGGCCTGCCCCTGAAGGTCCTGTTTGCACTGTTGGGAACAGGCAAAGGTGTCATGGAAGAGTATCGCTTCAGTGTCTGCGCTGGGAAGGTTGCTGATAGGTTTGCTCGCTTGCAACCATCTTGCGGGTGACGACCATTTGCATTCATTCATTTTGCTTTTGTGTAGTTCTTACTGGGCTATGGTTCCCTCTCCATGCAGGGCTTGTACACCTGAAGTGCTCTGCTTACTAGGTCCTACTCAATACATAAACTGCGAATGGAGCCAGACATGTTTGGCAAAACACATTTAAGGGAACACAGGTAGAAGCTCGGGTGATCAACAATTTACCGCTTCCATGGGTCACTTTCGGCAAAGCCTCGGATTGGAAAAGCATGATTCACTGTTATGTTGGTGTGTCAGGCAAACGCGAGATATTACACCTAACAGCTGAACTCCGTGTGTGACTCTGGACTTGCAGTAGTGTGATCTATGGTCTTTTGTCTCTTGTCCACGTTCAATACCTGCCACCATTTTAGACTGCACTCGCAAGCTGAATGTGGCGGAAATTGAAGAGTCACTGAACTTGGCACCACAGCAAGGTTGGGAACGTCGAAGGTTGAACCTTGAGTGCGGGCAGGCAGAAAGCCAGGGCAAAGGCGCTCGACACTGCTAACAGACCTAGTGCAGTGTGTCAGATCGAGCGACACTACGGATTTCGTAGGAAACATCAATTCCCAGGGAGTTAATCCAATCTGCAATTTGTTTGTTTTCTGCCATTTCTGTTATTTTGCTATTTGTAGACAGCCACAAACTCTTGCATGGATCATCACTCTGTATGTTTAATCTGTCTCATTAAGTCACATTTGACTGAAAACGCTAAAAAAGTGACTAAGCTGTTTGCCTAGCCTGCAGTGTAACATCTGTGTGGATTACACTATTTTCTTAAAGACATTGGCTCTGTTCCTCGTGCCTAAATGATATTGATGGACTGAATGGTACAAAATGCCCAGTTGACAAAGACACTCACGAAAGGAGCAGGTTTCAATTGTGTGACTCAAGATGCAAACTGGTGCTCCTTGCTGATTTCCTTCAATGAACCCTCATTGGTCAAAGGAGAAGATTGTATATTGCGAATATGCAGATCAGGAAAGGACCCGTTTGATCCCTTTGAGGTTGTAAAAAGGCCAGAGCAGGAGTGTGGTAAAAACTATGTGATCTTAATTGACTATAGTGGGGGTGTTTCAGCAAGTGGTGTAAATCATACTACTGAATGTCACCCACATGGGAAACAAGCAAGTCTTCCGGTCCAGGTACAAGAAATAGAGGTAATCCCCAGAATCTTCATCAAGAATCCTAGTGTGAAGGTGTGAGATAAAATGGAGCGATAAAATAAAGTCGAGGTTAATCCACTGATAACACTGATTAATAGGTTCTGTGCAGATGCCTCCTAAGGTCATAAGGTTCACATATGAGAAGGTAACAGCCCTTAGTAAATCTGGCTTAAAAGGGGGAAAATCAAAAGGCACACTTCCACCTACTACTCAAGGGAATTCTGATGCAAGTAGTCTGCAGGCAGACATTTTAGTCCCTAAAGATCTTATTGAGCCGTCGGATATAGATGTTAGGGGCTTGTTAAATGAAATTAAGTGCCTAATTATCGATAGATTGGGTAGCTGCCTCCCGGAACTGATGGGAGAAATGAAAACTCTGAAAGATAATGTTGGCATATTATCATCAAAAATTAAGGGCAGTGAGTGCCAAATAGTATTGAGCCCTGTCCTCAATGACAAACTCCCTAAGGCCCCACAGGGGAAAGGAATTTTAATTCCAACTTTGTCAGACATGACTGAAGCCAAAAGGGCTTCAGCCTTAGGTCAAGGTAATAGCGGTCCTGTGAGATGCAATAGGTCCCTTCTTTCTAGTCCAAGACAGGACTTTAAAGATAAATCTATTCAATCAATATCCTGTCCAGAAGCATGCCCAGGTGCAGTCAGAGTGACTAATACTAAGCCTGTGGGTGAGAACACTGGCAGAACCAATGGTGAAAGATCTGTACATAGGATTGGGGAGCAGCAGAGGAACTCACCTTTTGTAACAATGGTTTATGTCCCAAGACCCTTGTGCAACTCTTTTAACATTGAGGATGCCCTGAAAAAATAATGGATTCACTGCATAAGACGTGTTAAGGGTTGCCTATCCATTATTAGATCAGATATAGAAAGATTTATCGGGTCCCTATGCAAAATTCATCCTCTGGCTATATTCAGGTTTTCCTTCACACATGGTATCTAGTTGATGGAAACTTGGTCAGATCTGATGCCCCTATACTTAGTAATCAAGGGTTGGCTTATAATCAGGAACTCAGACATCAAGCATTTCACCCATCTCGGGGGACTTTAAACCCATAACAAGACAGGGGATGAGGAGAGTGAGGAATGTTGCAGATGAGGGAAACTTAGAAAAGTGGACTGACTGGGAACAGGGCTCTAATAACTGTGCACCAGGTACTGTATGTTTTCTCCGATCCTGGAACATCGCTGGAGTCATAAGAAATCTTGAGGACTCAAATTGGATTGATTTCAGGTGTAGAGCAAGTCGGGCCTTCTTATCCTGATGGAGATGACACTGAAATGGAAGTCAACAGGTATAGGAGAGCTCCAGAATTTGACTGTCTGTACTGGGTAAGATTATTGGATCCTCTTATTTCATCTTTAATACAGATCATCAGAAGATAATGGGTTGTCTGCGGTGGAAAAAATACAGGAATTGATGAACGCTTGGAGGGGATCCAACCAGATCTTCCTTCTCGAGCCCTTCGCTCATTTGCCACCAACTCCCTCAGGGTCAGTCACTTCTCCAAGCAACGAGTTGGTGGTAGATAGATCTCTCTCCTTGGCTGGGGCCTCCCTCTGGAACAGCCTCCCTGCCTCCCTTAAACTTGAGGAGAACCATCTTCGGTTCCGGAAGCACCTTAAAACCTTCCTCTTTGCTTCTTCTTTCTCTCACCCCTCTGCCCTGCTGTATTCCTGGCTGATACTGAGACTGCACTGGTTACCTGGCCACCCTTCTGTTCTCGGGCCCAAGCCCTGCCAATTGCATGCCTTCACTGCCTCTCTGGGAACCCGTGCACCTGGGGACTGTTTTCTGTATCCCTACAGTCCCCCCACCAGCACTTATATCTGCACTCACCCTGCACTTGCCATCATCTTGTTTATTTTATTATCCCATGTACTGCACTTCCCCTCCCCCGCACTTTTTCCCTTTCCCCCTTCCCTTGCACTTGCGCGATCTGAATGACACCTGGCCTAGTAAGATCGCTGCCTGTCTTCCCTCTGTTCCCCCTCTCTTGCCTCATCGTGCCTTGAAACACTTGTGTAAAGGCGCGTTATAAATGCCATATCATATCATATCATATCATATCATATCATATGAAGACCTTTATTATCGTGGCAGGTGACTTAGATATCCAAATGGAACCCATAAAGGAACTGGAGGGATTATGGGAAGAATGCTGAACATTTCCCTCCAAAAATCTAGACAAGGACCATTTTAGTTTTGGAATGTCTGACTAGTAACCAGATATACGTGAAGAATGTATGTTTGTGTTTTTAAAGGTGTTACAAGTGAACAGATGAGTAGGCGGTACTAAAGTAGCCAAAACCCCTCCACCTATTCTTCTTTTTCTGGCATGTCCGGATTTTTATAAATCTACGGGACTAATTGAATAATCCTATTGGTTGTGTTGTTGCACTGTCATGAAAAGTGTGGTCCAGATTAGTTGAGGGCCAGTTTACTCTGGCTATTCCCTAACCCTAGATAGGTGGCACACCAGTTCCCCTAGGTCTAGTTACTCCATGAGGGATATTTAATTCTGTTGTAGGGAACGTTTTCAGCCTAATCAGATGGCTCTTTAGTAAATAGACTGATATCTGGACTATTTGTATTCATCCTGCCGGCCTTCGGTCCAGATAGAGAGGCTCCTTGAGTCCTATTTTGGATTTTGGGATTGTGGGAATACCAGGAAGGTGCCTGGGATATCCCCACCCTGGCAGCAGTATCCCCAAAGAGAGTTCATCATCGAGCTATTGCAACAGCCCACATTCTATATAATACATATAATATATATATAATTTAATATAATAAAGGTAGGTTTGTAGAAGACCAACCTGCTAAAGTAACCTTCACTAGGCACATTGGTAGTACCCTTATTGACTACATTATGATTTCAGCTAACGACTGGGCGAAGGTAAGTAAATTCAGGATCCATGAAAGGATAGAAAGTGATCACAAACTCCTTAGTATTTTGTTCAGCCCTAATAGGACCACTCACCCACCAGTACAAGTGTCAAACATGGTGCAGTCTGTTGCTCTTACAGGTCACACCCGTAAATCAGTTAAATGGCTTAGGGTGGTCGAACAGCGCACAAAACCAGCTACATATCAGGCAAATTTGGAAAATAATGTAGCTATTTGGTCAGATAGCACCTCAGATATAGAATAAATGTCTGAATTCGACATACAGCTAGAGAACATGGTGCCTTATCAGACCTCGCCAGGGTTTTCTAGCCAAAAGGCATGCAATAAACCAACCTAGCTGGTATGATACAACCTGTAGGGAGGCAAAAAGTCAAATTGTGCAATGTTTGGGTTTGGTTGGGGCTGTGGATACGACACAGATCCAACTATACAGAGCTGACTAAAAGGCCGTAAGTGCAAGGAAAAAGAATTACTTTGTTGTACAAAAATGGGATGAGCTGTTAAAAGTATACGAAGAAGGAGATTATACTGCATATTGAAAAATTGTAGTGGGTGAAAATCTGAATGGGGATCTAACCCTTCAATGCTGCATCCCAGATGATACCTGTTGGCAGCATTTCTCAAGTCTGTATGGAACCTCTATCGGAGGACAAAACCAGAATGCCATGTTGAAGTTGTGTTTAGAACGTGGCTCGAGGGAAGAAACTCTCATGTTTAGCACAGCAGAAGGGTGAATGGCTATGGAGTCTCAAAAGAGCAGGAAAGCATCTGGGCCAGCTAGAATCCCTTTAGATCTCTATAAAGACACGCCTAAGTTCTGGGACTCAATTCTGTGCAAAATCTTCAATGCAGCAATCAGACTGGGAAATCCTACCTCCTGGTGAAATGCAGTAATTATACCCATTTATAAAAAAAAGGGGGGCATGGACAACCCAGCCAATTATCAGCATATTTCGCTTTGAGGTAGTATGGGGAAAATATCAGCAAAAACAATTCTATTCCATGTACAGACTTGTGCTGATGGGAATGAGATCATAAATGATCTTCAGACAGGGTTTCAAAAACAAAAGAGCACTGTCGACCAGAGCTTTCTATTATTCATGTAGATCCAGAAGTACGTTGTGCTCTTCAAGATGAGACTGTACACAGTATTTGCAGATCTCAGGACTGCTTTCGACAGTGTCCCACGGGAATCCCTTGAGCGGGTTCTGATGGATAGAGGAGCACGTCAGAATTGATTCCTGCCATTCAGTTTCTGTACAGTACACTGCCACCCTCCTGCACTGCCTCCAGGCCACCCCTTGCACTGCGGTCTGTATCTGTACCCATACAGCCCCCCTGTTTTTCTTCCTGCACTTATCAGACCTACCATGTCTGCTGCTTTAAACCTAGCACTTGCAAATTGCTGGCTGCACTACCACTGTTTGTTGCCTTTATTATTTATTTATTTATTATTATGTATCTGTTTCTCCTTTGCTTTGCACTTTCCAATTCTCCCCCCTTCCATGCACTTTTCCCCTCCCCTCTCCCATGCACTTGGCGTTCTCAATGTCAGTGGGCCTAGTAAGATCGCTGTTTTGTTCTCCCCTGTTCCCCTCCTTTGCCTTGTCACGCTCTAAAACACTTATGTATGAGCGCAATAGAAATAAAATATCAATATCAATACACTGGAACCTTGTGTGCTTTTCAGCTTGGCCGGGGAGATAACCTCTTCGTTCGAAGTGGTGAAGGGTGTAAGGCAAGGTTGGGCCATTGCCGCCTTACCTTTTAATATATACATCGATAAGATAATTAAAGCAATGTTGCAGAGGAGCATGGCTAGCCCAAAAATGGGTCAGTACAATAACCCCGCACTATTTTACGCTGATGATGGGGTAATTTTATCTACCACCTCTCGAGCCCTGAAAGCAAATCTGAATGTTTTCATACAGAAATTTGTGGAGTTGGATCTGCAATTTAAGATTGGAAAAACTAATAATATGATTTTTAGGCCACAGTTCTAGAAATACAGTCAAATGGATATCTATGTAGACAAATGCAAATTGGCACAGACTCTATTCTATAACTACTAAAGAATTAGATTCCATGAGAACTGCAGATGGTCCCCACAGATTGCTAAAGCTTGCTGTAATCTGGGAAAGTATAGTGGGACTACAAACTCCTTTTTCAAAAACCATGGGAGTGGTGCAACCTACCTGAAAGTTGAATTTTACCAAATTCAGGCAATTCCAGCCTCTGTCTCTGGAGATGAAATTTGGGTATATGCTAGTCCACAGTCGCTTAGCAAAATTTCAAATACCTGCAGCATTATTGCATTTTGAATATGACATTGGCCTGGTAGGGGACTTAGTGGCATTAAAGTCGGTTCTTTACTGGTTTAGCCTGTGAAGTACAGATGGTCTTGGGAAGTACTGTGATGCATTCAAACAATCATTAAGTCTGGGCTTAAATAGGGCCCAAAATATCTTGAGGGGGACGACAGTTATAAGTTTGGCCGCCAAACTTCCAAAAATTTCCGGCACCCGCGAATTGGCTATTCCCGGGGCATTCCGGCCCCACCGTACCCGGTATTTGGCCATTCGCGGGCGCTGGAAAAAAGATGCTCCCCATTTCCATTCACCCCATAGGGCTGAATGGGAAGTTCAGATGCACTGGCTCCGTTTATAACGGTGCCGGTGCATCCGACAAGCTGTGCTCAAGGGTGCCGCTCTGCCCGCCAGGTCCGACCTGACGGGGAGAAAGGCTCCCGCAAGCGCAACTCGTAGTTTACCAGTCCGGGAACTACGGTACCGGCAAGCTTACTGGTACCGTAGTTCCTGGACCAGTAAACTTATAATGAGGCCCAGTTTATAGCTTTGAAATGTATCTTGACTATATGTGCCTGCCATCTGAAAGGTCTCTGAATACCTGATTCAGGATGGGAACATTAGCCCTGTCTGGTTTGACTAAATCTTGGGGGATGGGGGGCTCAGGTGTATGCCCCCTCTGTGATTTTAGTATGGAAGCCATTATGCATTTTTTGTTTTCCTGCGTAAAACTGAAAGATATTTAAGACCATTACTCTGGGAGGCTGGGTTACGTTCCTCTAGTGAAGCATTGGAACTTTGTAGGGACCCATTCACGCATCATGTTGTATTTTCAGTAGCTCATTATATCCATTGGACCTGGATATTAAGAATGAAAACATTGGGAATTAAGAAGGAGGGTGGAAGTAATTCAGATTGTTTGCCGAAAAACAGCTTCGGTGTCTGTCCCTTTTTATGTAACTATCAGAGGTTGCGAGCTTGCTCTCTTGTCATGAACTGTTAAAGATTTGTTTTACTCTAATTTGATTTTATCTGCCTAGATTTGTGTCACCTTGGGATGAATTTATGGAAAATGCTCAATGTAAAATGAATGTCGTTTTATTTTTTTCGTGAATGGAAAATGATTTTATGTTTGTGTTTGAATATGTAGTTCTTTTACTTAATGGTGTTATACCGAATAAAGTACTTAAAAGAATATTATTATTATTATTATCATTATTATTATGGTATTTATTGAGCATGTACCCAAACTTCGCGAAGCAACAGAGTGCTTTACCATCACATGGGGAAGAATAAAGTTAGGGCGCATAAAAACAGGGGAGTGGGGAACTAAGAGGGGATGGAGGGAAAAAGTCAGCAATGGATCAAGAAGTAACCAGGGGAGGAAAACGTTGGGGTCAGATCACCCAGTATCAGGTAAAATGGGTAGTGGATGGTGTATGGACCTAAGTGTTAGGGAGGAGCCATTCCTTGAAGAGGAGGGACTTGAGCTCCTTCCTGAACTGTAGAAGCGAGGTGGTGATTCAGATGTTGATGGGGAGGAGTTTTCAGAGTCTTGAGGCATAGACAGAGAAGGCCTGTCTTCTGTTTTTTTCCTTTAGCCCCAGCAGAGTTCAAGTCTGCACATGTCTTTACATATGGTGGATTGTAAGCCTCCAAAGATGCTGAGTTTCTCAGTGAGAAAGCTTGGGGACTTCATGGTGACAGCTTTGTAGATGATGCAGCAAGATTTGAAAATTATATGGGCTTGCGGCAGGAGCCAGTGCAGTTCGATGAGGGACAAGGTGATGTGGTCGAATTTGCAGAGTCCTTGTTAAGTTGTGCTGCATCAGACAGCACGCATCTCAGGGGAGTCAGGTCAGTTGCTGGAATGCCTTCCAAAAGAGCATTGCCACCATCCCGGTGGAAGAGGATCAAGGCTTGGACAGCAGATGCAAAGTTGTTTTCTGAGAGGAAGGGCTTGATTTTATGCAGGCGAGAAAGTTGGTACCAAGCGTTTGTGTCTTCCTTTCTATGTGTTGTTTGAAGGAGAGGTGCCTGTCAATGTCGAACCCAAAGCTAGCTGGGGTATGAAGCCCTCTAGGTGCATAGCAGAGAGCCAGGTCTGGATGTTGGGGTATTCAGTGTTGTTGTTCAGCAGTAGGCATTCAGTCTTGGAGGGGTTGAGCTTCAGGTAAGCACTAAACACCCATGATTGGATCAATTGGAGGCAGACCTTAAGCCTGTGGATGTCTTCGATGGAGGATATCTTGAGGGAAAGCTGTGTGTCAGCTGCGTATTGGTGGATGTGGATGTTGTATGGAGCAAGGAGGGTTCCAAGCAGTTCCATGTGAAGATTAAATAAAAGATCATGGGGCAGAGGATGGATCCTTGCGGGACTCCACAGGAGCTTGGTAGAGTTGGTGATATGGAGGAATCCATGTGTACAAACCGGTGGCTTAACAAAGTACGTTTTGAACCAGCAGAGGACAATCCCGCTGATTCCCATGCTGATCCCCTAGCAGCGATGTAGATTGCCGGTGAGTGTCTGGTGGTATACTGTGTCAAATGCTGCTGAGAGGTCAAAGAGAACCGGGAGGCAAGGATGGCTATCATCAAGGATTTTAAGGGCATCGTCGATCACCTTGATGGTAGCTGTTTCTGTGTTTCATCTGGGTCTATAGCCAGGTTGGTAGGACTGAAGGAGGTTTTCATCTGCGATATGTTGCAGGAGTTTACTGGCTGCTGCTTTCTGAAGGATCTTACCTAATAAGGGAAGATGGGTGATGGGGCAGTAGCTGCTGAGGTTGTCAGGGTTCAGCTTTGGTTTCTTGAGAAGCGGGAGGATTTGTCCAGTCTTGAGGGTTGAGGAAAAGGTGCCTTGAGTTTGGGAACTATTGATGATTTTCAGGTACGGGAGTAGTGCTTCAATCGGAAATGTCTTGAGTACGGAGGCAGGGTGGATGTTGTATGCTCATGAAGTGGCATTGAGGGATGCTAGAATGGCAGTAAGGTCTTCCATAGTGAGTGTCTTGAAAGTTGGCCAGGTGGTTGTGGTTTTGCGAGATGGGATGTGTAGTGTGCTGTCAGCTGTAGTGTTGGTGTCTATGTTTTGGCAGATCCTAATGATCTTATTGATGAATAAAGAGTTGATGGTGGTGGCTTCCTCAATGGAGTGCGTTAAGGGGGGTTGAGGTAGTAGGTTGATGCAGTTTTTGATGGCTTTGAAGAGGGCTTTGCTTACATTATTGGCCTTGGCTATGGTGTTTTTGTATTAGTTGGCCATGGCAGTGGTGATCAGTCATCTCTGAGTAGCACAGAGTTCCTTGAGCAGGGTGAGACAGAATGCAATGCAGGATTCTCACCAAGTCTTCTCTTGTTTTCTGATGGTTTGTTTGTTGAAGTTGAGTTCTTGAGTGTGCCAGGGTGTAGAAGGTTTAGGAGCGTTATTTCACTGGGGCATGACAGTTGATGCTGGTTGTGAGGGTGGTGTTGAGTTCTTGGAGGAGCGGGTTGCAGTTGCAGTCCTTTTTAGTCAGGTGTAAATAAGCTCAGCTGAAATGGAGTTTGGTGAGATCTTCCATGAAAACCTCCACTGAGAAGTTCTTGAAAGATCGGAAGGCTTGTTCGCAGGGTTTGCTTGACTGCTGTGGTGTGACTAATGTCAAAGGGGTTTGCCAGATGGTCTTGCCAATGGAGCTGTATTGGAGAGCTGTAATGGAGGGTGGGCCGGGCAGGGCAGTGATGTTGAGGTTGAGAATATTAGTGTCTGTGGTGGTGAGTAGGCACTGCTAGTTTGAATGTAATATTCAAAAAGTTTGCGCTTTTCATTTTGTCTGAGGGGTGCAGTCCACTGTTCAGTACCACTGTGCCGGGTACCGATAGTTAAGTGCGAAAAAAAGACCAAAGCTTATGAGCCATCTGTGTGGACTGCACACCCTTATGCCCAAAGAGGGTCAATCTGTATTTCTTATTTTACTATTTGGTATCAAATAGTACATTAAGAAAAAGAAGTTGAGGATATTACTTTTCCTGTGAGTTGGGTATTTTGTGGCCCACGTGAGGTTCAGAGTATTGAGTAGGCAGTGGAGATCTTCTTTCATTGACTTGGTTGCTGTGTTGCCAGGGATGTGTTGAAGTTGCTGATGAAGATGTTGTTGGCATGTGTGAGAGAAATGGTGGTGACCAAGTCTGTGAAGTCTTTAATCAAGGACGTGTTAGGCTTGACTTGCCTGTAGATGAGGTGAACAGTTACACTGTCCATTGGGGAGAGTGGAATGTGGCAGGCAAGACTTTCACCAACCTTTTTTGGACCGTCTTGTTGTAGAATTCTGTAGCCATTGGGGATGAGGACATCTGGGATGCAGGTGGAGGTGGATGTCATCCCGGGCTCAGTAACGAAGATGATGTCTAAGTCGCCACAGCTGCATGACTTGCTGGCACACCTCTACCTACGTACTCTAACCACACAATCTCCTCTGCCCACCCCTTTCCTTACAGCCAGAGTGTGCCCACTGCATCGGGACGTCATTGTCTAACCCTGACCACGCTACTTCTATAATCCTAGCACAGCTGATGCATCCCCCCATGTCGACTGGGTGTGGTTTTGCCGGCATGCGCCTTGCTACCTATTAATAGTGTTCCCAATTTTGCTTTACTGTCATCCAGCACGTCCATCTTGCTTTATTACTGACCCAGTGAGTGGGCATGTCTCCGGGATAACCCTTCAGACTCTATTCTCATTGAAATGTACCTATTTGTAAATATCTCGTAACTAGGTAACAATTAAGTATCCAAGACTTGCAAATTCCCAAGATATCCCAGCAGAATCAATTCTCATTATTGTGTACCTAACTGTATATATCTCGTAACTGTTTAAACTTGCAACTATATGATACCTGCAAATAGCCCCCACGGTTCGATGCACTGAAATAAATGCAAAAATAAAATAAAATAAAAAATAAGTCATGTGTGATGACGAGATTGTCGATTTCAGCTGCATGGTTGATTGCTGAGTGGAAATTGGAATAACTCATGATGGAGTGCTGATGGGATCTATGGTGGCACAAGTGAAATAACTGTGATCCATCCATGATGTTGCTGTTGAGCGCTGTAATGCAAATACTATGCAAAATAGTAATTTTGTAGGAAACGTTGCGGCCAAAACTGAAAAACACCCAGCACTTTGGCCCTAATAAGATTACAATGGCTTTGCACAAAACAGAACATTCAGGAACTCATCGTACAATATTGATATTATTGGGGTTTATAATTAAGTGCAATGCATGGCAAGGTGTTGCAAAGTGCAGTGAAGGAACAGAAGACAGGGAAAAAGGAAGTGGCTGGACTGGACGCCTTGTTCAGTTATACAATACCTCCATTCCTGATGCTGCTTGACCTTGGAAGGCTATTACATCAGTTAGCATAGGTACATTAGTAAACACAGCCTATTATTAGAGTCTTATGTAGTTGTCATATGGAAGGTTTGTGTGAATGGGCAGATCTCCAGAACCTTCCTGATTTCCCGGTGGCATTCCAATGGATCATACCACATCTTTTAGCCAAAATGTGAGACCCTTTGCTCCGCATGGTGGGCTTCTTGTTTTTCTTTACTGGCAGATTATTCATGAGTTACCCAATCTCAATTTCTTGGCCAATGACATTTGAAATGTTTTTGGCAAGCAGAGCAGAATTCCTGAATGGTGAAGCACAGAAAGCTGAATGAGACACTCTGTTCAGTAGTCAGCGTAGATATGACGTGTTCTTGCATTTTAAAACCAAAATCATTCATGCCACTATGCTCGAAAACAGCTGACGTTGTGTGGATACATTTACAGTATTCCTAAATCATTGCTCTTTACCTTGCTAACAATTTTGATCTGTCAGCAACGTTGTTGGACACCGAAGCGGATCCTAAGTACTCCAATTTCTCTGGTTAAAAGTGTAGCTGTGGTTTAGATTGCTCCTTGATCTGTGTTATCTTGCCACACAAGAATTGGTTTCACAGGTCTATAGCTGTAATTGGCCATTTGTAGCAGTCAAAAGGATTTTCTTGTTCACTGGGCTTGCATTCTGATCCAGTCCTTGACAGATATTCCTGTTTAGCTTTGCTAGATGTTCATCCAAATCTAAATGCCCAGCTCACTGTGCAGGTCTGCTGTTTGTGTACAAACTGGGTCTCCAGTCGCTATCCTCTGGGCTTTGTTTTGAACCTGTGGTTCATGTTACTTTCGAGTAGGCTTTTCATCAATATACATATCTGAAACCGACTTTTTTTATAGCAACGTTTACCTGAAGTTTGACGACATATTTGCATTTGTTAACTGGTGTAGGTAGAGCGAGGCACGCCACTCGAATGGTAAGCAGTGCACCATTTGCATATCAATTATGAGCACTTGAGTATTTGAGCCATTCAGGCACTGAAGGATAATTGCCAGCCTCTCTTGTACTTCTGCGGGGCAGTCAGTCAAAGCATTAACGTGGCAGTGAAACATTGCTATATGGTTTAATATCTGGATATCATCAGAATAGAAATGGAACAGTAGGGAAAAGGTTCAGCGGCAGAGGTGTAGACAAGATAGGTCATGATTGGACAAGGCCCATCCAAAATCTGTAAATTCCTGCTAGGTATTTACAGATATCAATTTTGCAGCTGAGCAGAAGGGGTCACTCTCCAGCTCCTCCGCACATGTCAGGAACCAGACTGGAGAGCAGCTTAGCAGTTGGCATGGTGTGGAAGACTGGAGGAAAACATGTAAGTAAAAAAGCATTTATGTCTGTGTGTATGCATGGGTGCGAGGATTGTATGTATGTATGCATGTATGCATGTATGTGAAGAGACGTCAGTATATCTATGCATGAGAGCAAGCGTCTGTGTAAATGTGCACATATGCATGCAATGTGAATGGTGTGCATGTGTGCAAATTATTCTGTGAATGAGAATGCAGTATGATTGTTCTGGGTGCCCGTATGAATGAAAGAAGCTATATGCATGAGTGACTGATGGGTGAACGTGTGTGTAGGTGTGTTTGTGTGTGTGTGTGTGTGAGACATCTATTCAGGGGGATATTGGAGCATTACAACTTTTTGACAGGGGTATGGCATTTTCTACTGATATTTTTGGGCAAAACAAAGCCAACTTGATGAGTGTTGTTACGTGGAGGAGGGCTTAGGGTGTGGAGGAGGGTACTACAATGGGGCTGATAGGCTGGAACTTTTCACACTATTAATTTTGTACTCACATTAAGGGCAAAGACAATAAGATGAGTGTGGGAGGGCATGCTCCCTTACTTTTGCATGTCAGTTTTTCCTTGTGCCAAGGTCAAAAACAACATGAGTGTTCTTAAATGGTGGGGGACACTTTGTGTAGGCTGCAAGACAATGTTTTCTTATTGTGGCTTGCAATTTTTTACTGATTTTAGAGGCAACTACAGCCTGATGAGTGTTCTCTGCCAGTGTAAAAGCATTAACATGCTTTTACACTGGCAGAGTAATGGCATATAGTTAGGGCAAAGAGGTTATACAAATGTGTTGGAAAACGCTCCTGTGCATTGTTGGGAATATGGCATCAAACAGATTTTTTTTATGTCTTATCCTACAAAACAAATTGCAAACTGTGTGGATTTTTAACTAATATGTCATAAATAATGCACTGTAAAATGCACCATTTTAACCCAATATTAAAAAAAGTTCTCGAGTCCAAAGAATCCCGTCCCTTCGAACTACCTTTGTTTGTCTCAGTCTCGCTCTCCATGCTTGGTCGCAGCAGGACATTTAGCCAGGGACAGAATAAACCCCCTTATATCTGGGGGCTTTCCATAAAATGATTACTGTATTTATTACAGATTTGCTGTTACAACATCGAGACACTTTTGAGAATATCGGCTACCATGGGTAGTCCTACAATTGGGTGATAGTACACGAAGATATGCGTGTCTGAGTTGGTATTGTTAGGAATCGTAATGATGGCTTGTGTTAGTTGACAGGGGTAACACGGATTTGAATGATGCACTGCACAATACAAAGATTGGGGGTTTAGTTGTGTTATTATCAGTTTGATTGGCAGGGCAACGGTTCATGCAAAGCAAAAGAAAAAGTTTGCACAACGGGGGAACTGCCGTCCCTTGCACACTCTCAATAGCTGAAAACAGCCAGACATTAGGGAAGAGTATCAATTAGTTTGATCTAAATTAACAGACACTAGAATAGTGGTTAGATGAGGTTGTGTTGTGCATTTATGACATGCCACATATATATAGTACCAAGAATTTTTCAAACCAAGTTCTGTAATCTTCACACATTCTTCTTTAATAAGTTGCCCAACCCGTTTCGAGCTGTAATGCTCTTCATCAGTGGTATGACAAAAACAGTAAAGTATACATATATCTACTTAAATTAAACATGTAGAACCAAAAGTAAAAGGTCTCAATGCTTATAAATCACCTTCAAGGTACTGGGATTCAAGTTATGTGTGGTTCAGAAATCTGTCCTGTGGACGTGGTCCAAGGGAACTTATCCAAAGAACTGAAACAGAATGGAAAGGAACTAATGAAATAGAGCTAAGTCTAAGCGTATATTCCTGGGTTGACAACCACAACACTGTGTCTCACCTCCCCAGGGTGTGTATTGAATGAACATAAAGAGGACTTTTGGTACCACGAGGTAGGAGAGACTTGTATAAGACAGGAAATCGTTCTTCTGCATAATAAGAACATGCATGGATGTTGAGTGGTCAAAACCACTTCTTAAAAAATGTGCTCAATGAGGGATAGACAAAACCTATACAATGTTTAACATTTTTTATCAATATCAAAACATTGACCAAAAGTGTGCGACGTACACCAGCAGTTTCCAGTATGACAGTTAATCTCAGTAGTATATATGCATGTTTTCCAAATTTGATAACTTCTTAATCTGTGATGGACTGAAAAGCATCCCAGAAAATGGTTTTGAGAATGGGGAGGTAATAATCTGTTCGTTGAAGGGTGTTGCTATTTGTTCTGTTGTTTAACTAGTTGATGAAAGGAAAACCATTTGTTGGTTGTTAGGATTGTTCGACTGAGGTGTTTTTAGACTTCCTATTTGGAATATGTGTATTGTAGAACTATATTTTCCTTTTTGGTTTTAGCTATTAGGTAGTGCAAAAGCGCCATTTATAAGCAGAAACTATTGCATTGGAGTAGAGCTAGGGGGGAGATGAGCTATGTGGAGGACACACAACTTGAGGGTGTTGTTTTCTATGTATATTATTTATTTATTTTATTTATAATGAGCTGGGACATGGCCTTTAGGCATGGTAGCACAGGACAGGACAGACAAACAAAAAACAAGGATTCCAAACGAGCGGAGAACTGTACCTAGTAAAGGTTATCATTCGAATAAGAAGGTCATCAGTAATTGTTTGAAAGATGCCAAGGAGGAGGAAGACCTTAAATCTGGTGGCAGTGAGTTCCAGACGCGAGGAGCTGCCATAGGGAAGCAGCCCTGCAAGACCATAGACAATTTAGCTTTTGACTTGCCACAATATTTGTTTTACACTTAGACCACTTAAAGTAGGGATTCAATATCACAAACCATGTTTTGGATAAAACAAAATATGCAAATGAATGACATGTGAAAATTGGTGTTGTGATGATTGTATGCTGGAACGATAGATCAGAGGGTTTAGTGCTCCCTGCTGCAATCTGTGTGTGCTCGGCAGCTCATGGGTTTGAATCCTGACAAGGTCAGCTCAGCCTTTCATCCTTCCGAGGTCAATAAAAAACTTACCAATTTCACTCGGGTAATAATAATTGTACATGATAATGTTCTATGCAGAGTGCTTTGGATAGAATACATTAAGTAAAACTATATGATGACTCACAGACCATTATTTTGTATGGGAGTGCTCAGGAAATCGTTTAATTTACCCTGGGTTTGGTTTTTGATTAGAAACTGAATGATTCATAAATTCCATGCTGTGTGCTTGGAGCGGGAAGCACGTTTTGGTTTGGCAGTCAAAGGGAGATGTGTAGGTCCTTGTTCAGCTATTTCCCTTGGTTTAGAAGGGCAGATCAGATTACCAACCTGTCATTACATGGTGCGTATAGAGGAGATGTCACTGATTCATGACAGGCGATTAAATGAACAGAATCCTATTACAGTGAGCTATTTTATCTAAATGTATAACACATTTCAAAGTGAGCATCAACATGTTTTTTTACAAGATAGGATTGGGTTGGTTCCACCGCTGTAGAGTCTAACCATATTTCTGAGGTATGCAAATGTAAGTGCCACGATTCTTACCCCATCTTGAATAGAGGTTGTGGTCTGTGGCAAAGCAGCCATATCTTTTAAGCTGTGTAGAGAGTATCTCGTGAATATTAAGTCATAAATGGTAGAGCCTGCAAGGCTGATGGTCCTTCAAATTTCCACATATGCAGCACTATGGGGCAGTATGGGTGTTGGTGCTGGAGGCGATGGAGAATAGAAGAACGACCAAGAGGAAGAATTGGGTCTGCAAGATAATGCTGAGGTAGGATAGCATGGCGAAGGGGGATTACCCAGATGATGGTTTAGTAATAACCACAATAACCATAATTAATAACCAAAAGATCTCCTGAGATCGAGGTGTCGCTGGCTAATGCTGCAAGAGGCTGCTACAGAAAAGATACTGGAGAGGGAGGCCGGAGTTCACTGACTAGGTCACAGAGCCTATGCTTGGTAGAACAGCCCATAAATGCCAGAAACCAATTGATGGAGCGCAATACTGATGAAAGTCTTCTTTTGACAGAGTGCACACAAAAGGAATTGGACAGGTAATTAAAAGCTCTGAAATGGAGTTTAATTCCCATCCCGTTGAAAGTAATGACTGGAAAAATTAGAGCATGCAGGGACTTATCAAAGATCAAGAGACATTGGTTTAGTATTGCTGAATTACTGTTGTATAATCAGCCCTGATATCCTGGCCATGGCTTTACTATTTACTCTAGGAGGCAGAATGACTTCCACCTGTAACAGTGACAGGGCATGCTAGCAGAGAAATAATAATATAGACTAGAGGAAGGTAGGGATATCTGTTCTTTCAACAGGATAACTCCTCTTCCGTTAGCTTCTTGTATAGATACACTAATACCAACGATATTTCAATAGGTCTCTTATCATCTTGATAGCTTTGAATTCATTTCAATGTTAAATGCCACGCATGTTTTTCCACCAAATTGAGACACATATAACACGTATATATCTTTTAGAAAAGCTCGCTTTGTTACATACATTTGAAAACGAACGCATGTTTTATAATTTGTATGAATTCAATATTTACCTGGAGCCTTTGTGTGAAATGTAAAAACACGCTGTATTTGGTTTGTTGTATTTTATATTCAATCATATCCATTAGCAACAGGTCACTTGTCCTCTGCTACTGGCACACCTCTTCCTGTCTGTTATCTGCATTCTTTCCCCACCTGTGCAGTTCTCCCTTCCCACTTTCTCTGAGTTCTTTTCTTTGTTTTCTTCACCACCCACCTTCAATCCTCCCATCTCCAATCTGTTATTTTCTGTTATTTCTTCGGTGTCTTTCTCCCACCTGCCTCAAACCCTCTTTATGTTGGTTCCCTACCCTTCTCATTTTTGTGAAGCTCCTCCCCTCTCCCGCCCTGCTTTTTCTGGTGTGATTTTCTATGATATGTTCCCCGCCCACCTACAGTAATCTGTGCAGATCCTCCCCGCACCTTGTTTCTGTAGTGTGTTTGTGCCTGCTATCTTCCCCCACCCACCTCATTCCGCCTTGACTCTTACTCCACCCCCCCAAACTATATATGCTAAACCTCTGTCTCCTTTGCTTGTTAGAAATAGGTCACTTGACCTCTGCTACCAGCCCACTTCTGACTGGATTTTTGCTGTTTTCTTTCTCTAACCCCTGCCATCCATCTATGCAGCTCCTCCCCCTCCCTTTCTGCTTTATCCTGATGTGTGTCTGTTTGCCTTCTTCTCTCACTCACCCCAAGCCTCCTGTGCAGCTCCTCCACCGACCCTTCCCACTTGTTATGATGCTTTTTCCTTTGTTTTCTACCCAACTCCTTCCAACTCTCGGTGTAGCTCTTCCCCTCTCCCATCCTACTCTCAATGCTGTTGTTCTCTCTGTTTTCTTCCCCTAACCACCTCCAATATTCTCTGCTGCTCACGCTTTTCCCCTGCCCACTTTTCTAGTGTTGTAGTCTCTGCCCTCGCCCACCTCCAGCACTGTATGTAGCTCCTACCTGCTCTGTCCTACTTATTTGGTATCTCTCTTTCTATCAGCTTTTTTTCTGCACATTCCGCTCACACTTTGGTTCATTAGCAAAGGGTCACTTACATCAATGCCCCAGACACGCTTTGAATCATGAGAGGTAAACCATCAGCCCCCTACTACACACAGGAACTGAATATCGGCGAAAGAGTCGCCCACAAATAAGGGAAAACTGCCTAAAGTCCAAAACCTCATCTGGCCCAATCCAATTCATAGAACCTTAGAGTGCCTGCCGACAACTAACAAACACAGCAAACGCCACCTACTACTAAAACACCATACCTGAAGCCAACAATGAATGCAAAACTGTATTTAAGGCAGCCAACCAGTGGATTCGCCATCTCTTTAATCCTCTAATCCCTCATTCCATTTAGAAATTCACAACCTTTTAATTGAAAAGATCTGCAAAGTATGCCAAAACATTGATGCCAATCACATTTCACACATCACCCCATCCGTCCCAACACATGAAACAATGGCATAGATCATCTTCACTTCTCTACCCAGGGAGGACTTGTCTAATATCCTTCTGTACCTTAAAGCTATCTCCTACTCTGAGGAAATCCTACCTGCCACCATCCTCAAGACACTTCACGCTGAAGCACTCCCTCCATAGATAGCCTCAATGTATTTCTCACTCAAAGAACATGGTGGGGATTTTTGTTAAATCCTTATAGATCGACCCTTCTTAAAGCAGCTATTAAATATATGATGAATGGTGAGGCCATGGAGCTCAATATGAGAAATATGTGTTTTCTGCCCTTGTTGTCTAACTATAATGAGCTAAGTGACTGATTTCCCTTAGCTATTTGGGTCCTTTTATCAAATTAGATCACCATCTAGTCGTAGGACTATGTTGCAAATCGGTTTAAATGTACTTCCATTTAATAAACTATTGTCGTGGATAGCAGACCCATCTAAATGCATATGCGAGCTGGGTCGTATTGAGGATTTGAGGCACATTTTGTTAATCTGTGCACACTATCTAGTTCCCCAAAAGCTCTTGCTTCTATCTTATGTTAAAACTAAAAAGTTGAACACTTGTAAAGAAGCATTGAGTTTTATAATTAATTGTCAGGACTTGACATTTCTTTATAATCTCACTGTGTTTGTAACTGTAGCTTTCAACTCTGAGCTCATTGTTGATAGAACTCCATGACTTTTTATGTAGGGTGTTAGTCTGGTTTTATTTGTTTGATCTAGTTTTTAAAAGGTGCTTTGTAATGTTGTTTATACTGTTTGCAATGGGGGATGGTTCTAACTACTGGGACTGTGGGGCATTTTGCTTTTTTAGAGTATTAGTGATGTGTTTTGATTATTGTATATGGTGTATTATATTTATAAATGGAGAAATCCAAATAAAACGTATATGATGATGATGACCCAATTAACATTTCCCACTACCCTCAATACTGGACCTCTATTCCCACTTTAAAAAACAACAACACTGGACGCCAAAGAACCTTAGCAACTTACACCTCATCACACATCTTGTTTTTCTTGAAAAGTGATTGAAAACAGTCAGAGCTGCTCAACGTCAAGCACACATTTACACCAACAGCCTCCTACAGACTTACCCATATGTCCTCATCCCTAAACACAGTACAACGACTGCCACCATCCAAGCAGTAGACAATGCTCTCTGATTTCTTTATGATGCCCAACCTACCTCCCAGCACTCCTCAATCTCCACACAGGTTTTGACACAGTAGATCAACAAGCCCTCATTGACATGTTACACAACCACATGAAAATCAATGTAACTGTCCTCCATTGGTTCTCCTCAATCCTAGAAGTCTGCCATCAGTTTTTCTAGGTGGATACACCCTGATCAAACCCTACCTGTCACATACAGAGGCCCACAAGTATCCATGCTCTTTTTATTGATCTTCAAATGCAACATGGAGTTCCTAGGATCCCTCTTTTCCAGCCAAATCTTCACATCCACCAATACACAGGTGCTACTCAGACTCCAAATCGCTTTGATTAAAGACATCACCTAGGTCAAGGTCTGCTGCACCATGATACCAACCTAGATTTTCCATCATATACCTTAAACCCAACCCCATAAAAACTGAACTCCTCCTCCTCTCCAATAACAACAAACACACCCACACCCAGGTCTGGTGGTTGCCCAGAACCTAGAGGGATTCCATGCACTACTGCCACCATGCACCAAATCCCTGAATTCCACGTTGACAACTATGTTTCATTCAAAATACACATAGCATATAAAACCCAATTCTCTTTGCACCAATTCCCTCTTTTCATAAAATCAAGCCCTTTCTTCCAAACAAGAACCTCACATTCACACTATAGGCTCTTGTATTTTCTCAACTGGATGGTTGAATCTACATTTTCACCATCCTACTCATTCTAGCAGGTGCTCTACGTAGTGACTAACCAAAGGCTTCAGCAAACTTGACCACATTATGATCAAACTCATCGACATACCTTTGTTTGCCCCTACGAAATGCATTTCCTTCAACATAGCTAACACAGTAATCTTCTCTGGGAGGAAATGTCCCACAAGAAGTCAGCATATATCAGGTTAGAGCTGATAAAATGCCCCCAGTCTATGAAACCTCGTATGCATCAACATTAGACTTTCTCCCACCTACATGCAATTCAAAATGGAGCTCAAGAACTTCCTCAACAATGAGCACCTTCTTCAAGCACTGTAGACACCCTAAATATTGACTGGCTACAACTCACCTCTGCCACTGTTGCTTGATTGTATGTAACACAACCCTGCTGTAACTCATGCTCCCTTACTGTATTCCTCTTGAACCCAGTGTTGTACACCAATCCGCTGATTCTGTAAACTAGGTCCACACTGAATAAATACCCTAAATAAATAAATAATAAAATACATTATTTTCCAGTTAACGTTCAGAAGAGATCAAATGAATTTTTCATTCGGGTTCAAACATCCTCTATTCATAACTTGTATCCTTGTAAGTGGAAAATATCTACTTCTAGGTGCAAGTCTCGATGGTTGTAGCTAAATCAGTTTTATGTACAGAACCCTTTAATTAGAAACATGCATTCGTAGACCTGCGTGCAATCTTAAAGTCAATACATAATAACTTGAAGTTGCATGAAATAGGCAATTTACTTTATGCTATTCATTCACTGTATCGACAAATACGTGCACATTTTGGCCCTTAAAAAAAGCTGCACAAATATCAGTAACTCATTTTCAATTAATTGTATCTTTACCTGTTGTCACTGGCTTGCATCCCATATGCTTGGCCATTGGCAGCTCATCACATCCCACTTGTGATATGCTTCGGTAGTTTGTCTTCAGCCTTCATCTTCCTTCCTTCTCTGTATGTTTCCACCTGCTTTTTACATTTGGCGTTTAAGTTACATTTCTTCCTTTTTATTTACCAAAACGCTGTCAGGCTCTGTATTTTGGCACAGTATCAAGCAGGCAAAGTGCACAGAACCTTTCTCTAGCTCTTGGAAATGTTCCTCTTTTGGCTACTGTGGAGGTATTTCTAGCTGTATTCCGATTTAAGTATACATCATTTACAGTGGCCCCTATGCCATGTGCTGCCATGTGCCTGCTTTTTATATCATAGCAATATTCAATAAAGGTTTATTGTAGTTTCTGGTTTCAAGCAAAATTCATCCAACTCTGTCAGCTACTGCTCGGAGTTGAGCAGTCTCTTATCTAATTTAAGAGATTAATAATGTTACATCTTAAAGCATCAAGGGTGTGTGTGTGGGCGGGGGGTTCGTACATACAAATATTTCTTATTTCACAACTCATACAATTCATTTCCACCAGCCTTGATGGTTTGAGTCACTATGATGTATGTGATGCCCTATGACGTAATGATGTGTGAAAGCATGCCATGTTTTATATCACAACTCTCCGCAAGGTGAAGAGCAATAGACTGAATTAAAGACAACTCATTCTACTATTTCTATTTAAACTGTATTGATTTGTAACACTTTGCGGATGAAAACATTCAATTGAAGCATCAGTTTAATTTGGTTCAGCACCTTATGTACGTCTCATTTACAATCAATTTTACCATGTCTGTCAAATTCTTAACTGGCATCACTGCGAGCATAACTATAATGTAAAACGTAATGACATCTCAATGGCAAACACATACCATATGAATCATTGAAATAGGTCGGGTGTCTGCAGGAAATGGAAATTCTTGCTATTTAATAGTGAAGGATCTTAAATTCAACAACTTATGATGTACAGCTGGGTAATCGTTTTGTTGTACAAACTGAATGAAAGGTCTCCAGGTGTCAAGATACTTAGCCAGCTCATTCCCCATCATGGATGTGACTTTATCCATAGCTTGTTTTTCATTTTTTGGGTTTCATTTCCTCAAAAGTTGTACGACTGGGTGAAGCGTCAGCTCTATATCTGAAACCCTTTTAATGCGGGAAAGAATATCCTTCCGAAATGATTGGGTCGACATTCAGCTGCACCAAACATAAACCTATACTCACGAGGGCCTTCCCACATCACCAGCAACTAGAGGAATTTGAGGAGAACATTTTGCTTAGCCTTGTGGGAATAGATACCATTGTGTCATTCTTGGATATGCATTCTGTTTCACCTGTGCACACTCTGAGGATCTCGCAGACCTCATCCAAATATTATAACAAGAGATAACGTCTGTAGAGGTTCCCAGATATTCCAACCATTTAGTCATGTACGCCTCAACGTTGTGAGCTGTATTTATGATAGTGTATAAAGTGGAGATTCTCCAGCTGTGGGTCTCCTATAAAGAGGTCTTCAAACTGTGTTGTGTCTCCACTGCCAGACTGTTTAATTCTGCTGTTGTTGGCCCAATGTATTTTCTGTAAATATGTAAACTTAGCAGATTCATTTCATTTGAATACTTGCCTACAGTCGTCAAATGTGAGGAAGGCTCCTGCTTTATATAATCGTCCTTTGTTCTAAACCTTTAGAGAATATATCTCTCTTTTCCTTAGTATCTGTATTCTTTTAGAGGTATTGATACTGGAAACAATGTATTGCTAAATAGATTTGTGTTTCAATTTGAATGCAATTAAAATAAAAAAAATAAAAAAACTGTCCTGATCTATCTTGGCCACTTTCTGTCCATTGCCAGAATCAAGTTGACTAAAGGCATAGAGGGAAATCTAAATTCCCCGAGTACCGGGGTGAGCAATGATGGGTGTGAGGTAGTACAACATTTCCTAATCACCCTATTCCAGGGTTACCCTAGTGGCTAGGAGTGAACTGGCTACCACGGCCCTTGATCCTTGAGGGAGACATACACACTTCCCCAAACAGGCTGAGTTATCTGACTTTGCTCAAGTTCTACCCATCTTTTAGGTGAAGGGGCTTCCTTCCAGTCTAAGGTTGGTGCCAGCTGGACTGCAAACCAATATCCCCCATATCTGGAACACCCATACCGCCATTTAATTTGGATGATGTCATTTTTTACTCAGAGGCACTATGTGTCTATCTGGCTTGGATGTCAGCCCATTATTGGCAAGCAGAACGCAGTGCCCTTGAAAAGGCACAGCTACTTCACTGCTTCTAAGTGAGCACATCCTTGGAATCATTCCAATTACAACTGAGATGTGATCAGAATTCTATTTTTAAAATTAGGATTATATAGAAGCTGATGATCAATCTGCCATGGTATAACATATGGAGCACATAATGTATGTGCATGTGTCCCACTGTACATAATGCCTCATGTGTGGCACAGTGCATGGAGCCTTACCTTGAATTAATGTAATGTCAGTATACATCTGAAAAGATGTATCGTTATTTAAACAGTGTGTTGGAGTAGATTTCCACTCTTCATCCAAGTCAGTACTAGTAGTTCGTGTGATATTCAAGGTTGATCAATGCCAGGGAACAAAGTCGTTATCAAATGTAACATGAGAAAAATCAGATATTTAAGATGGGTGCATTTTCGGGAAAGCAGTTTTATTACGTGAAATCATGGTTCCAAATTATATCAACCACCAAGAGTGAAATATATTTAAGAATGATGAATGATGTGAAAAAAAGATGATTGGAAGATACAGAGATTGAACACCTGAAACTCAGATTCATTGGGCCTCATTACGAGATGGGTGGTAGCCATGGAGCTATCAGCTCCATGGCTGACTCCCATACCGTGCCCGTGTCCAGTCTCATTCAATGGGGACTTACTGGTGTAGTCCGACCCTGGTGTGAGTGGTAAGTCCCCATTCAACAGACCATTCCCCATTCCCATTTGAGCCCCCATAGGGCTCAATGGGAATGGGGAGGGCGCTAATAACGGGCTCGCGACTTGAAAGCCCGTTATTACCGGCCTGGTCCCTTAGCGGGACTCATAAGGGCGAGTGGTCAGACCACAGGTTCCTTACGGTGCCCACCAAGGGCCCTTGGAATAGGGCGGTAAGGGATTACCGGTACCTGTGGCTTTACCAGTTCCTGGTATCCCTTATTGCCCACCTTGTAATGGTCCCTTTGAGTCTTTGCATTGACTGTGAGATTAAACACTATTTTATTGTATGTTTCAGGCAAAGTTTTTTCCCAGGTCTAGAATCACTCTAGTCAAGCCAAAATCTTACCAAGTTTAAAGAAATTGATACAATTGTCAAGAACAAGCAGGTTGAAAAAGCAAACTCGATCAAGGGCAGATAAACAATGGTGTTGTAAGCAACCCTCATTATTTCGCAAAAGCCAGTGTTGAAGAAATCTCACTTCAAACAATTAATTCCAATCTAATCTAATATATTATGGGAAGAGAAGTCTTTTTTAGGACTCTTAGATCATTGTTAGAGGAACAGAGTTCTTGCCAAGGAACAGGAGACATCATGGTTAAGTCACTTAAAATACATTGGTAAAATCCTGCTGCTAAAGATCAAAAAGATGGTTTATAAGACATGTTTCACAAGCACAGACAGCCTAGTGGAATGCGATTGGTTGTCCTATACAACAGCAGGCTAAATACGAAGAGATTGAAACCAGGAAAGAGAAAGCTTCAGTGAATGTGGAGTACTCCGGTAGTAGCAATGGAGAGACACAGAGGGATACTAACGGTGCCGATTGGATCCCAAGGAGAAACAACATGCAGGCCGATTCATGGAATAATTAGCGCGGCGCAAGTGGGCAAAAACGTGCGAATCGCAGTGGAATAGCGAAAATCGCAGTGCAAGTGCGAAAATCGCACGAAAAGCAGCGCACATCGATTCATGGAAGGCCGTGCGCGAGAAAACCAGCGGATGTGCGATAAAAAAGTGCGCGGCGCATGTTGGCGCACAGGCCATCTAACTGCGTGCGCCAGGTCACAGCGAAAATCGCACAGGCCACAGCGAAAATCGCACATAGCACGGCGCACGCAACAAAAGTAGGCGGAACACGGGCGTAACACTCGGAATGGGGAACAACTTGCCAAAACGTGGGCGTCACGGGGGAAGTACAGGGCACAAGTGCGCGGAACGCCCACACGCTCGCCTACAACACGTATTCATGGAATAGAATAGGGCAAAAAAGCGCACGGTCAAACCAGCGCACAGGCACAAACACGACCGCCACAAGAAAGCAGGCGGTAGCGTCTCTGCGGCTGTAAAAAATGTGCGCCAAAAGGTGCGCCAACAAATAGCACCTATATACTGCCATGATGAATGTCCTATACTGTGGCCCTCCAGGACAAATGATGTGCAAAGGGGTACCCACAAACACGGACACCCGCTGACAAAAAATACGTGTTTGTGTATACCGGGATGCGCAGGAAGTCTCACACGCGATTTGGCCGGGTACGTGGATTTCAGGGGTGCGCGGGAAGTTCCACACGCGATTACATCAGGGTACATTTATTTCAGGGGTGCGCGGGAAGTTCCACACACGATTTCAGCAGGGTACGTGTATTTCAGGGGTGCGCGGGAAGTTCCACACGCGATTGGCCCAGTGCGAGCAGGGTACGTGTATTTCAGGGGTGCGCGGGAATTTCCACAAGCGATTTCATCAGGGTACGTGTATTTCAGGGGTGCGCGGGAAGTTCCACACGCGATTGGTCCAGTGCGAGCAGGGTACGTGTATTTCAGGGGTGCGTGGGAAGTTCCACACGCGATTTCAGCAGGGTACGTGTATTTCAGGGGTGCGCGGGAAGTACCACACGCGATTTCATCAGGGTACGTGTATTTCAGGGGTGCGCGGGAAGTTCCAAACGCGATTGGCCCAGTGCGAGCAGGGTACGTGTACTTCAGGGGTGCGCGGGAATTTCCACACGCGATTTCTGCAAGGTATGTGTATTTCAGGGGTGCGCGGGAAGTTCCACACGCGATTTCATCAGGGTACGTGTATTGCAGGGGTGCGCGGGAAGTTCCACACGCGATTGGCCCAGTGCGAGCAGGGTACGTGTATTTCAGGGGTGCGTGGGAAGTTCCACACACGATTTCAGCAGGGTATGTGTATTTCAGGGGTTCTGGGGAGTACCACACGTGAACTGGCCGTGTGGGTCCTCCCAGGTGTACGCTCCACAACCTCCACGGACCCTGCAGGCAGCCCACACCACGGGGGACTACCCTGCACCCCTGCTCATGTCCCGCAGGCAGCCCATCCACCATGGGCATGCCCCCCAGCCAACCCACATGTCACCTTGCACTACTGATCAACAATGCATGTCTCCCACCACCCCCACCCCCCAGCCACCAGGGGCACCCACCACCAGGCCCTCACTCATGTCTCCCACCACCCCCACCCCCCAGCAGTGCAGGGGCAGCCTCCACCAGGCCCCCACTCATGTCTCCCACCACCCCACCCCCCTGCCACCATGGGCAGCCTCCACCAGGCCCCCACTCATGTCTCCCACCACCCCCACCCCCCAGCCACCATGGGCAGCCCCCACTCATGTCTCCCACCACCCCCACCCCCCAGCAGTGCAGGGGCAGCCTCCACCAGGCCCCCACTCATGTCTAACACCCCCCCCACCCCCCAGCATCCAGGGGCACCCTCCACCAGGCCCCCACTCATGTCTCCCACCACCCCCACCCCCCAGCAGTGCAGGGGCACCCTCCACCAGGCCCCCACTCATGACTCCCACCACCCCCACCCTCCAGCAGTGCAGGGGCAGCCTCCACCAGGCCCCCACTCATGTCTCCCACCACCCCCACCCCCCAGCAACCATGGGCAGCCCCCACCAGGCCCCCACCCATGTCTCCCACCACCCCCTCCCCCCAGCCACCAGGGGCAGCCTCCACCAGGCCCCCACTCATGTCTCCCACCACCCCCACCCCCCTGCCACCATGGGCAGCCCCCACCAGACCCCCACTCATGTCTCCCACCACCCCACCCCCCAGCAGTGCAGGGGCAGCCTCCACCAGGCCCCCACTCATGTCTCCCACCACCCCCACCCCCCAGCAGTGCAGGGGCACCCTCCACCAGGCCCCCACTCATGTCTCCCACCACCCCCACCCCCCAGCAGTGCAGGGGCAGCCTCCACCAGGCCCCCACCCATGTCTCCCACCACCCCAACCCCCCAGCCACCAGGGGCACCCTCCACCAGGCCCCCACTCATGTCTCCCACCCCCCCACCCCCCAGCAGTGCAGGGGCACCCTCCACCAGGCCCCCACTCATGTCTCCCACCACCCCCACCGCCCAGCAGTGCAGGGGCACCCTCCACCAGGCCCCCACCCATGTCTCCCACCACCCCAACCCCCCAGCCACCAGGGGCACCCTCCACCAGGCCCCCACTCATGTCTACCACCACCCCCACCCCCCTGCCACCATGGGCAGCCCCCACCAGGCCCCCACTCATGTCTCCCACCACCACCACCCCCCAGCAGTGCAGGGGCACCCTCCACCAGGCCCCCACTCATGTCTACCCCCACCCCCACCCCCATCCACCATGGGCATGCCCCCCAGCCAACCCACATGTCACCTTGCACTACTGATCAACAATGCATGTCTCCCACCACCCCCACCCCCCAGCCACCAGGGGCACCCACCACCAGGCCCCCACTCATGTCTCCCACCACCCCCACCCCCAGCAGTGCAGGGGCAGCCTCCACCAGGCCCCCACTCATGTCTCCCACCACCCCACCCCCCTGCCACCATGGGCAGCCTCCACCAGGCCCCCACTCATGTCTCCCACCACCCCCACCCCCCAGCCACCATGGGCAGCCCCCACTCATGTCTCCCACCACCCCCACCCCCCAGCAGTGCAGGGGCAGCCTCCACCAGGCCCCCACTCATGTCTAACACCCCCCCACCCCCCAGCATCCAGGGGCACCCTCCACCAGGCCCCCACTCATGTCTCCCACCACCCCCACCCCCCAGCAGTGCAGGGGCACCCTCCACCAGGCCCCCACTCATGTCTCCCACCACCCCCACCCCCCAGCAGTGCAGGGGCAGCCTCCACCAGGCCCCCACTCATGTCTCCCACCACCCCCACCCCCCAGCAACCATGGGCAGCCCCCACCAGGCCCCCACCCATGTCTCCCACCACCCCCCAGCCACCAGGGGCAGCCTCCACCAGGCCCCCACTCATGTCTCCCACCACCCCTACCCCCCTGCCACCATGGGCAGCCCCCACCAGACCCCCACTCATGTCTCCCACCACCCCACCCCCCCAGCAGTGCAGGGGCAGCCTCCACCAGGCCCCCACTCATGTCTCCCACCACCCCCACCCCCCAGCAGTGCAGGGGCACCCTCCACCAGGCCCCCACTCATGTCTCCCACCACCCCCACCCCCCAGCAGTGCAGGGGCAGCCTCCACCAGGCCCCCACCCATGTCTCCCACCACCCCAACCCCCCAGCCACCAGGGGCACCCTCCACCAGGCCCCACTCATGTCTCCCACCACCCCCACCCCCCAGCAGTGCAGGGGCACCCTCCACCAGGCCCCCACTCATGTCTCCCACCACCCCCACCCCCCAGCAGTGCAGGGGCACCCTCCACCAGGCCCCCACCCATGTCTCCCACCACCCCAACCCCCCAGCCACCAGGGGCACCCTCCACCAGGCCCGCACTCATGTCTACCACCACCCCCACCCCCCTGCCACCATGGGCAGCCCCCACCAGGCCCCCACTCATGTCTCCCACCACCCCCACCCCCCAGCAGTGCAGGGGCACCCTCCACCAGGCCCCCACTCATGTCTACCGACACCCCCACCCCCCTGCCACCATGGGCAGCCCCCACCAGGCCCCCACTCATGTCTCCCACCACCCCCATCCCCCAGCAGTGCAGGGGCACCCTCCACCAGGCCCCCACCCATGTCTCCCACCACCCCACCCCCCAGCAGTGCAGGGGCACCCTCCACCAGGCCCCCACTCATGTCTCCCACCACCCCCACCCCCTGCCACCATGGGCAGCCCCCGCCAGGCCCCCACTCATGTCTCCCACCACCCCCACTCCCCTGCCACCATGGGCAGCCTCCACCAGGCCCCCACTCATGTCTCCCACCACCCCCACCCCCCAGCAGTGCAGGGGCACCCTCCACCAGGCCCCCACTCATGTCTACCCCCACCCCCACCCCCCTGCCAGCATGGGCAGCCCCCACCAGGCCCCCACTCATGTCTCCCACCACCCCCACCCCCCAGCAGTGCAGGGGCACCCTCCACCAGGCCCCCACTCATGTCTCCCACCACCCCCACCCCCCAGCAGTGCAGGGGCACCCTCCACCAGGCCCCCACTCATGTCTACCCCCACCTCCACCCCCCCTGCCAGCATGGGCAGCCCCCACCAGGCCCCCACTCATGTCTCCCACCACCCCCACCCCCCAGCAGTGCAGGGGCACCCTCCACCAGGCCCCCACTCATGTCTCCCACCACCCCCACCCCCCTGCCACCATGGGAAGCCTCCACCAGGCCCCAACCCATGTCTCCCACCACCCTCACCCCCCAGCCACCAGGGGCAGCCTCCACCAGGCCCCCACCCATGTCTCCCACCCCCCCACCCCCCAGCCACCAGGGGCACCCTCCACCAGGCCCCCACTCATGTCTCCCACCACCCCCACCCCCCAGCAGTGCAGGGGCAGCCTCCACCAGGCCCCCACCCATGTCTCCCACCCCCCCACCCCCCAGCAGTGCAGGGGCACCCTTCACCAGGCCCCCACTCATGTCTCCCACCACCCCCACCCCCCAGCAGTGCAGGGGCAGCCTCCACCAGGCCCCCACCCATGTCTCCCACCACCCCAACCCCCCAGCCACCAGGGGCACCCTCCACCAGGCCCCCACTCATGTCTCCAACCACCCCCACCCCCCAGCAGTGCAGGGGCACCCTCCACCAGGCCCCCACTCATGTCTCCCACCACCCCACCCCCCTGCCACCATGGGCAGCCTCCACCAGGCCCCCACTCATGTCTCCCACCACCCCCACCCCCCTGCCACCATGGGCAGCCTCCACCAGGCCCTCACCCATGTCTCCCACCACCCCCACCCCCCAGCCACCAGGGGCACCCTCCACCAGGTCCTCACAATCCCCAATCATGTGCGTAATGGTCAGCCTCCACAGCCAAAAAGCCCTACCAAGTAACCCATTCACCCACATGGAAATGGAAATTACATGTTACACCCCCAATGTTCATGAAGCTAATGAACCCATGTCCGTCACACACAATGGTTGCAATTGAATGGGAAAACACCCAACATGACATGCATGAAACCAATGAGATGATACCACACAGTGAAGTATGAAAACAAAATTGTATTGAAAAAAATAAAGAATGCTAAAGAAAGGAAACAAACTATAATGGGAATGAGAAAAAATAAGCTGCATGTCCGTATTTAAAAAAAATAACTGCAAATCAGAATCCAAAAAAATGTCGTCCAAAGTCAAATGTAAAAAAATCTCTATGCAATAAAGAACTCTGTAAAAAACTACCAAGGGTCCATCAGCCCAACTGAACAAAGGAAACCTACTAAAAAACCTAACTAAAAATCAACTATATACAAAAAGTGGAGCAGTGTCCGTCGACTCCAAATCATAATAAGAAACAAAGGAAACCTAAAACTAAAGAACTATATACAAAGGCGGCGGGCAAGTCCAGCGGCTCACTCCGTGGTGTCCCTGGCCAGGGCATCATCGAACTCCTGTTCGATGTCCCGGAGGCGGTCCAGTTCCATGGCCCCGAGGGTCCGCAGGGACGACGCCGTGTCCTCCTCCAACCCCCTGCGGATTGCCTTGAGGCACTCGGCCCGCCTCAGGGCCCTCCGCCCTGACCATTGTGAGCCGCGCCTCTTCCGCCCGCCGCCGCTCCGCACCTATGGCGTGGCCCAACCGCTGCCACACGGAAGACACTCTCTGTCCTGGGTCCTCCTGCCCTCCGGCCGATGCCTGCCCCTCCGATGTGGAAGGCCCCGAGCCTTCATGTCTCCCACCATGTTGCTGCTCTGCCTCTGCCCGTGCACTGCCTTCTGCTGCCTGCACATCCTCCGCCGGCTGGGGTGCAGTTGTTGATGTGGCCACCCCTGCTGGACCTCCGACTCCCGTCTGTGGCAGGGATGCCTCCTCCACCAGCCTGGCCACACCGTCAGAGGCAGCTCCACAGGGCACCCAGGTGACTGATGGGTGGGAAGATGGCACAGAGGACGACTGGCGCGTAGGGGGTCCAGTTGAGGAGGGGGTCGGAGCAAGCCCCATCAGACGGAGGAAATCCGGCCTGGGTGACCTGTCCCAGCAGGCTGACGTGGTCAACGAGCCATTCGAGATGACGTGCAGTCTCTCCATGAAAAGACTGCAGGTCACCTCGCATGGCCCGTTGACGCAACGCCACACCAGCCAGGACAGGTTCAACCCGGACCTGGATGGCCAAGTCCGCAGGCAGAGGAAGGCCAGTTGACGTCAGCTCATCCCCTGCCTGAAAACGGGTCTGGACGTAGGCATGCCTGCTGGTGCAAGATGATGCAGGGACAGGATCGGGGACAGAATTGCACACAGGCACCTCCGCGGCGGCCTGTGCTGCCTCCTGTCCCTGGTCCTGCACTGCACCACTAGCACCAGTGGGATCCCCACCTCCAGACCCCGTCTCTGGTGCTTGCACGGCCTCCTCCTCCACCAAATCCCCCACCAACCTCGATGACTCCGTGCCATCTTCCCCTGTTGGGCCCTGTGGGGTCCCAGCTGCCCCTTCTGCTGCCGAGGAGTCCAACTCCAACCTCCGCCTCTTGGACCTCCCCCCGGCAGCTGCGGCCTGGGACGCGGCACCGGACTCCTCACTCCCCGATGAGATGACAACACGGGAGGGGAGCCGGGCCTTGCGTCTCCGGCTGGTGGTCGGATCCCCGCCGCTGTGCTCCACAGCACCTTCTCCGCCCTCTTCATCAGTTGACGCTGCAGACAGGGAGAAACAAAACACAGGCATCAGGGCACTGTACAATGGACACATACACACATGACAGTTGCACATGAGTGGCATTGGCAAACCTCAGACATGGCATCACAATCCCCAACACACATGTCATTGCAACTCGCACACATGAGCCATACCACAGCCATATCGCAACTGCCAGCACCATCCCTACACATACAACAGCATCAGCAGCCAAAGGGGAGCCAGACATCACATGCAACACAGGAAGTGCACCACACATGTACACACACCACCACACTTGCATGCATGTCTACACCTCTGCCAAGTGTCGCACTGTTCAGACGGGCATCCATGTCACATCTGCCAATCAGGCTTCCACACACCGCTGTCACATGCATCCATGTTGCATCACTGTCGCACCCTTGTCAAATACACACACATGCACATGTACACAGTGCTCATACATGCAGCCGAAAACAACATACATGCCTGACATGACGGACATGTCTACTTACATACACATTCATCCAAACATGTGTGCACGCACAACTGCATTTGCCATGCAAGCCTACACACACAAGCACCATCCATGTCTCACACATTACAGCCCTCGCATGTGTCAGCCCCACGGCCCTGTACACCCCCACCCATACTCGACCCCATACAAACAGATGTGCAACCTGCACAATACCGAATAATCACCACACGCACTGCTCACAATCAGGATGCATGTACACTCACTGCTCGACTCCAGGCGGGTCTGCTTCTCTAGGACCTGGACGTGGAGCACTGGGGATATGCGTTCCAGGACCCCCATCTGTTCTTCCGACAAGTGGCCCCGGCGCCCCTTGGCATCCGCTGCCTTCAAGAGGCGCCGGGCCTTGTTCAGGGTCCTGGACCTGAAGTCCTCCCAGCGCTTCCTGACATGTTGTAAGTCCCGGACTGCCACCCCCTCCGCGTTGATGGCAGTCACGATGTCAGTCCAGATCCGAGTCCGTCCTTCCTTGTCGGCGCGGGAACTTCCGAAGAGGGCATCAGACTGCCCCAGGACTTGCTCCACCAGGACACCAACTTCGGTGGCACTGAAGCTGGTGCCCCTCTGCCTCTCTGGCTGGGGGTTGTCAGTGGTCACAGATGGTGTTTGCCCCGACATGACAACCCCAGAGGCAGGAGTGGGTGGGCAACTGGGTCCTGGGGCTGGGCTGTGGAGCGATGGAATTCCAGTCGGGAGTCTTCGGTTCCAGCAGGGGTGGTCACAGCAACAGCACCCCTGGCTGATGTGCAGGCAGAAAATGGCAGTGCACGTGGGCAGCAGGCAGTCAGGCAGCAGCAGATGGCAGGTGGGAGCGTGCTCGGGGTTCTGGGGGGCAGTAGTTCGGCCTTCTGGGCAGGAGCGTGGTCTTCCGTGTGCTTACGCGTGGCCAGCTTGGTACAGAGTGATTTGGCACGTGAAAATCCTGCACGTCAGCGTGAAAATCGAGGAAAGGCCCTTAGCGCGTAAGCGCGTCAGCACGCATACGCGATTCTATTGGACCAAAGGCCCTCAGCGCGTAAGCGCGTCTGTGACGTGACCCGCACGGGTGTTTCCCACACATCATGTGATGACAGAGCACACGTGGAAAGACTGCACGTCCGAGTGTCATCGCGTGTAATTGGAGAAAAGTGCGCGTACACGCGATTGGCCTATATACGTGTATATCAGGGGTGCGCGGCCACTTACACACGTAAGTACTGTATCCCGGGGTGCGCGGGAATTTCCACACGCTATTGGACTGGGTAGTGGATTTCAGGGGTGCGCGGGTCCCACGCTCGCCTACAACACGCGCAACGCATAAATATGCGCGCTAACAAAATAACAAGCGAAGACCCAGGATGAACATACCGTTCCTAGCAGCAGTGGGCGTGGGCTACCAAAGGAGGAGGAGGAGGATAGTCAGGGCCAGAATATTCACACCCAGAACCAGCCTTTTCGGGATGCCTGATGACCAGGTGCATGGGAGGTACAGGTTTCCACCACACATTATACTGGACCTGGTGAGTGAGTGGGAGGATGACCTCACATCACCCACCCTGTGCTCCCAAGCACTCAGCCCCCTGGAGAAGGTCCTCAATGTACTGCACTTCTTAGCCACTGGATCATTTCAGCGGACAAGTGCCATTGTGGGTGGTGTATCACAGGCGACCCAGTCACGCTGCCTACACCAGGTCTTGAACATCATCACTGCACGCCCATCAGTCCGCAGGCACATATACCTGCCCAGAACACCTGCAGAAAGGCATGCTGCCGCCCTGGATTTTTACGGTGTGGCACGATTCCCCAAAGTGCTAGGTGCCATCGACTGCACCCATGTGGCTCTACGTCCCCCCAGGGCATCAGAGCACATCTATAGGAACCGCAAGCACTGGCATTCCATCAACGTGCAGGTAGTATGTAATGCCAAGGGAATCATCACCTCAGTATATGCCAACTATCCCGGGTCAACCCACGACAGCTTCATTTACCGAATGTCCACCCTAAGCCGGGACCTAGAAGCTGGGCGGCATGGCGATACATGGCTGCTTGGTGAGTATCAATGCCACTGCACATGCATGCATGTCAGATACTGAGCAAGGTCACAACCCCACCAATGATACCAATCACCACCTCCACAGGGGACAGTGCCTACCCTCTCAGCCCCCACATGATGACGTCAATTCGGAACCCCACCACGCCACCCGAGGTAAGATATAACACAGCCCACATTACAACCCGGGGCATAGTGGAGCGCACATTCGGAGTGCTAAAGTCACGCTTTCGCTCCCTTGACCGTTCTGGCGGCCAGCTGTTGTACGCTCCCCCAATAGTGTGCAGGATCATAGTAGCAGCATGTGTCCTGCACAACGTTGCAACACGCCGGGGCCTGGCCGTGGACATGGTGGTGGCACCACATCCCCAACCACATGCACAGCCGCTGCGCATGGGAGGGGAAAGGGCACGGGGGAGGCAGCCCGTACACAGCTAGTGGCTAATTACTTCACATAGAAATCACACCCCTGTGGAGTGCACACTGCCCTGGCACATTCCATCTGACAATCAATGATGACTCAACCTGACACTGATCCTGAATGTCTGGAGAATGAACCGTGAAAACCATATCAGCCTGAGATTGTTCACCTGGAAGTGTCACAATGTGTGCATCCCTACCCACACAGAAACCACCAATGCAGTTTTGTGAAGTAACACATTCAAGCAGCTAAAATGAATACCCACTTGCAAAATTCAACAAGAGGACAGTGCCATGTCAGCCAACCCAACCCCAGCACCGCCACACGACACACCGTGCCATGTCATGCTATTTGCAGGTAAACAAAGTAATCCCCACAACATGACACTAGTGTCACAATGTAGAGTGTCCCTATTAGAAACTTGCAACACCTGAAATGCTCACAGTAATGCCGGACCAACAACAAACTTGAGCAGGTACTACCATTAACATGACATCACAAATGTTAAATATTAGTAGTCTCACCACCTGGAAATGCCTGCACTCCCACCACTACCAACTGTGCAGTGTTGGCGCCATGTAGAGTTGCAGGTGCACTGCTGCCAACATGGACCCCATCTCCAGACTAGAGGGCCTTGTGTAGACATGAGGAAGGGACCTGCAAATTGGGAGGTAGACAAAGAAGATGAGTTACACATCAATGCAACATGCAGTGTACAACACAACAGCAATATGCACTAGGAATGTATACACAGTATTGACTAGACTACCCACACATGTAGTGGGAGTCCAATGTCACCATGTACGTCAATGTCACTTGGGCACACCCTTTGCAAGCCCATGGAAACGGGAAGCAGGAGGGGTGTGTGTGACTCAAACCCAAGCATCTGAACCAAATACATTACAAGCCTGCATGTGCTCAGCCACAATGCAGCGTATGCCCACAGGAACCACGGAAGCCAACAAATCGTCCCAAAAAAATTGGGAATAAAATAAATAAAAATAAAAATAAAAATAAAAATAAAAAAAAATCAAAAATGGCCATTGATGGGCCCGGGGGGGTTGGGGAGGCCAACCAGGAGGTCCGAGGACAGGATGCACACCAGAACCCACCTGCGTGGATCCTGGGAAAAAAAAAACACCTCCATGGGCTCATGGCCCACACGGCTACCCTATTGTGGGAGTATCACTGCTGTCGCTATTATCACCCTGTGCAGCTGCATCCGGAGGTGGTTGCACTATGGGAGGCAGCCCACGCAAGGCCCTAGTCTGCTCCTCCATGGCTGCAAGCATGCGGGTGTGGTAGGTCTGGTTCTGGAGGATGAGTGTGCGGAGGTCCCCATGCAACAACTCACGGGATGCCCGGACCTCCGCCCTCGTTGCCTGCGTCTCAGCTGAGAGCGTACGGGTGAGACGCTCCAGCTGCTGTTCTGTCCTTTGGTGTGTTGAAGCCTCAAGCTCAACAAGAGTTGTCCTGAGGTGAAGGAGCTCCTGCCTCAGGGCTTCCCTGTGGCCCTGGGACTCAATGGAGATGGCCTCCTGCAGAGTCGCCAGTGCCGCCCGCCTGTCCCTGTTGGACCCCAACATGTCCTCCCTGTGTGACTGGCAGATGGAGTCGGTTGCCTGCTCTAGTCGCTCCATCAGCCTTTCAGGGGGGACAATGGAAGTGGCCACCCTATCCATGGCCTGAGCCATCATCTCGGATGATGCTGCCTGTTGGGTTGCCATACCGTAAATGGATTGCTCCCATGCGGTATTGCCAGGTGGCGTACGGCCACCACGTCGGCGGGCACCACACCTGTCTGGGGCAAGGCGAACTGCGCCTTGCTGTGCCGGCACTGCCTGAGGCTGCAGGACTGCATTCCCCCTCTGATCTGCTGGCCCAGGAACAGGATCAGATGTCGCGGAGTGTGACCCTGCATCCGTAACCACCAAAGGCGTAGCTGCCAACACTGACATCCCCATTGAGGGTTCTGACCCTGGTGCAGGTGGGTGGGACAGAACAGAATCCCTCCCTGGAACACTCACCTGCGACGGCACGTAGGTCTCATCCAAATCAACACCTGAGTACAGCTTGGGGGAGGTGCAGCCAGAGACACCCCTTGAGAGCACGACCTGCAGCACTTGTGGGTTCTCACCCACCACCACACCACGTCCCTCACTGGTGGTTGGTCGGCCCTCGGACCCCTCCTGGGTCTGCACCATCTCCACAACCCCAGCAGTATCAGGTGCGTCTTCCCCTGCAAAGACATAAAAACAAAGAAATGGAAACAGGCATTAGCACCATGGCACACAATGAGGGCTGAGAAGCAAGAGAACCAGTACTTGATTGACACATGTCCCACATGACTAAAACCCTCCCATGCATGCACCCTCACTGCGTATGAAGGGCAGGCAAATGGCACACACTGATGACACCAAGATGGAAGATGAACACATTTTCTGCATGCTGCCTGGCAGTGGCATCACACATTGGCCTGTGATTGCCAGGTGAAACACACATGCCATCACACAGATGGCATGTACCATTGCTATTGAGTGAAGATGGAGAGGAGGGCAGCACCTATTCATTCAGTCCAGTTCCCGCATGTAATAGCTTTTCTAATTCAAACAGGTCAGATTCTTCACCTGGAGCTGCCAGTCCGAAATGGTCCAATTGCACAGGGACATGTTTGAACAAATGATATCCAGGTAACAAAGTCACTCCACTTTACCATAGCCATGTCAGACATGTGACTAGAGGACTGCGACATGCCTAGTAAAAGTGGTGGAATGCAAACAATCTGACTAAATGAACAGTGAAAAATTAAGCAACAATGTTGTGGCAAGGTGACACTTCAAGGGCAACTGGCGTGCAGTTGGGCTAGATGTCTACTGTTGGCAGAAGGGATACTGCTATGGCCAAATGCAGCTGCGCAGGATGTATTGCATGAAGCACATGGCTGACCCATACGACTCAGGCGCACACACTCTCACCTGCCACACAAACAGAAGCCCTCACACACACCATGCACATGGATGACACACACATGCATGTGCACTCACCAGACAATGCCTCGTAATCAGCCAAATCTCCCACGCCTTGGATCTGTTCCTCTGTGACGTAGGTCCCAGCGACTGACTCATGTGGAGTGAGTTCCATGTCTACTACTGGAGACCCACCTCCAGTCACTAGAGTTACGGCATGACTTGAGGCCAGCTTACTCTTTGCCCTGCGCTTTAGGTCATTCCAGCGCTTATAGCAATCATTGGCTGTGCGCCTCACGATTCCAAGGGCACTTACGATGTCCGCAACGGTCTGCCAGTGTGCCTGGCGTTGTACAGGTGTGGTCTTGGATCCTGCAACAATGACCATCTCGTTGTCATGTGCGGACACATACTCGACAAGTGCATTCAGTTCGTCATCCGTGAAGCTGGGCTGCCTGGACGGGCCGGACTGTGTAGCCGTGTCTGGGGCGTCAGCCTGTGCCGGACGAGCACTCTTCCTCTTCCGCTTGGAAGGTGATGGTGATCCTGAGTGTCCTGCGCCGCTCTGGACACTAGGGGCAGGAGCCCTGGTGGACTCTGTATCAGGAGTGTGGGATTGCAAACTCAGCATGGGAGTTGGTGCAGGCATTGGCTCTAGTGTGATGGTGTCAGGGGGAATGTCAGCAGCATGGACTAGGACCGACACTGTCCGGGCTGGGTGTGTGAGGGCTGGGGTGGATGGAGCCGCAGCTGCCCCTGCAGCCTCTCCGCCCTGCCTACTTGGTGCAGCAGATGACCTTGCTGCCCCAGATGCACGTGGCATGGTGACATCAACGTGCACCAGCGCACGTGTCATAGGCCTGCTGACCTGGAAGTCAGCCATGGAGTCAGCCAGGTCTGGTGCCACAATGGGCTGGTCCAACAAGGGCTGAGCATGGATGGTGTCAGCCACATCAGCCTCAACGGGAGGGGGGGATTATGGGTGCCCTTGACTGGTCCTCCACACATGGGGGGACAGGCTCACCCTGCAAGTAACGACCACGTCCCCTACCGGATCCACCACGGCCACCACTTGTGGCTCTTCCACCTTTGCCACCCTTATGGAATCCTCGCCTCCCAGCCATGGCACTGATGTTAATGTGCGTATGGGAGTGGCTGTAAACTATTGTCCTGGGCAATTGGGGGTCAAAGGGGTTGGGTACCAGATGGTAATTGTACCCTAGTGCTCTTGCAAGGCTGATTGTAACCCCTGGGGAAAGATGAGGGGTCACGCTATGCACAGGAGCCCCAAAAAAGGGAGATGACGTGCACGCAACCCCTCCTAGACCACGTGTGCAGAAAGAAAAACCTGCACTACGCTGTGGCACCCAGTAACACAAGAATGAACGTATGTGTGTCACACGCAGCCTAGAATGACCTCTGAAGGGGTAGGCTACACACGGGGCAAGCACAGATGTTCGATACGTGCGTGACTCACCGTCTGCCAGGTAAAAGAGCGTGAAAAAGGAGCGCGTTTGGTTGGCAACACCCCCGCCAAAAGAAGATTTGTACGCTGTCTGAGGAGACAGGTCAACAGTAGAAGGGAACACTGTTTGAGGGAACAGGCCCAGGTAAACCAGTAAAAGAGAAAAAAGAGAAAAAGCTGTCAGAGGTAACAGGGAATACGAACTTGAAACGCCGTGAAGTAAATCGCGTGTGAAACGACAAGAAGTACAGAATTCACCCACTCGCTCTCCACGAAAAGCACGTACAAGGAAATGGTGTTCTACACGTACCTTTTATACAGGCCCACACGTCCAGCGTCACTTACGCGGCGTGTACGCGCTAGGGCCATTTCCACCAATTACACGCTTTGTCACTTCTGCGTGTAGGGCCATTTCCACCAATCACACGCGATGAGACTCTGACGTGCTGTCCAATTACACGCGATGACACTCGGACGTGCAGTCTTTCCACGTGTGGTCTGTCATCACGTGCTGTGTGGGAAACACCCGTGCGGGTCACGTCACAGACGCGCTTACGCGCTGAGGGCCTTTGGTCCAATAGAATCGCGTATGCGTGCTGACGCGCTTACGCGCTAAGGGCCTTTCCTCGATTTTCAGGCTGACGTGCAGTATTTTCACGTGCCAAATCACTCCGTACCAAGCTGGCCACGCGTAAGCACACGGAAGACCACGCTCCTGCCCAGAAGGCCGAACTACTGCCCCCCAGAGCCCCGAGCATGCTCCCACCTGCCATCTGCTGCTGCCTGACTGCCTGCTGCCCACGTGCACTGCCATTTGCTGCCTGCACATCAGCCAGGGGTGCTGTTGCTGTGACCACCCCTGCTGGAACCGAAGACTCCCAACTGGAATTCCATCGCTCCACAGCCCAGCCCCAGGACCCAGTTGCCCACCCACTCCTGCCTCTGGGGTTGTCATGTCGGGGCAAACACCATCTGTGACCACTGACAACCCCCGGCCAGAGAGGCAGAGGGGCACCAGCTTCAGTGCCACCGAAGTTGGTGTCCTGGTGGAGCAAGTCCTGGGGCAGTATGATGCCCTCTTCGGAAGTTCCCGCGCCGACAAGGAAGGACGGACTCGGATCTGGACTGACATCGTGACTGCCATCAACGCGGAGGGGGTGGCAGTCCGGGACTTACAACATGTCAGGAAGCGCTGGGAGGACTTCAGGTCCAGGACCCTGAACAAGGCCCGGCGCCTCTTGAAGGCAGCGGATGCCAAGGGGCGCCGGGGCCACTTGTCGGAAGAACAGATGGGGGTCCTGGAACGCATATCCCCAGCGCTCCACGTCCAGGTCCTAGAGAAGCAGACCCGTCTGGAGTCGAGCGGTGTGTGTACATGCATCCTGATTGTGAGCAGTGCGTGTGGTGATTATTCGGTATTGTGCAGGTTGCACATCTGTTTGTATGGGGTCGAGTATGGGTGGGGGTGTACAGGGCCGTGGGGCTGACACATGCGAGGGCTGTAATGTGTGAGACATGGATGGTGCTTGTGTGTGTAGGCTTGCATGGCAAATGCAGTTGTGCGTGCACACATGTTTGGATGAATGTGTATGTAAGTAGACATGTCCGTAATGTCAGGCATGTATGTTGTTTTCGGCTGCATGTATGAGCACTGTGTACATGTGCATGTGTGTGTATTTGACAAGGGTGCAACAGTGATGCAACATGGATGCATGTGACAGCGGTATGTGGAAGCCTGATTGGCAGATGTGACATAGATGCCCGTCTGAACAGTGGGACACTTGGCAGAGGTGTAGACATGCATGCAAGTGTGGTGGTGTGTGTACATGTGTGGTGCACTTCCTGTGTTGCATGTGATGTCTGGCTCCCCTTTGGCTGCTGATGCTGTTGTATGTGTAGGGATGGTGGTGGCAGTTGCGATATGGCTGTGGTATGGCTCATGTGTGGGAGTTGCAATGACATGTGTGTTGGGGATTGTGATGACATATCTGAGGTTTGCCAATGCCACTCATGTGCAACTGTCATGTGTGTATGTGTCCATTGTACAGTGCCCTGATGCCTGTGTTTTGTTTCTCCCTGTCTGCAGCGTCAACTGATGAAGAGGGCGGAGAAGGTGCTGTGGAGCACAGCGGCGGGGATCCGACCGCCAGCCGGAGACGCAAGGCCCGGCTCCCCTCCCGTGTTGTCATCTCGTCGGGGAGTGAGGAGTCCGGTGCCGCGTCCCAGGCCGCAGCTGCCGGGGGGAGGTCCAAGAGGCGGAGGTTGCAGTTGGACTCCTCGGCAGCAGAAGGGGCAGCTGGGATCCCACAGGGCCCAACAGGGGAAGATGGCACGGAGTCATCCAGGTTGGTGGGGGGTTTGGTGGAGGAGGAGGCCGTGCAAGCACCAGAGACGGGGTCTGGAGTTGGGGATCCCACTGGTGCTAGTGGTGCAGTGCAGGACCAGGGACAGGAGGCAGCACAGGCCGCCGCGGAGGTGCCTGTGTGCAATCCTGTCCCCGATCCTGTCCCTGCATCATCTTGCACCAGCAGGCATGCCTACGTCCAGACCCGTTTTCAGGCAGGGGATGAGCTGACGTCAACTGGCCTTCCTCTGCCTGCGGACGTGGCCATCCAGGTCCGGGTTGAGCCTGTCCTGGCTGGTGTGGCGTTGCGTCAACGGGCCCTGCGAGGTGACCTGCAGTCTTTTCATGGAGAGACTGCACGTCATCTCGAATGGCTCGTTGACCACGTCAGCCTGCTGGGACAGGTCACCCAGGCCGGATTCCGCCGTCTGATGGGGCTTGCTCCGACCCCCTCCTCAACTGGACCCCCTACGCGCCAGTCGTCCTCTGTGCCATCTTCCCACCCATCAGTCACCTGGGTGCCCTGTGGAGCTGCCTCTGACGGTGCAGCCAGGCTGGTGGAGGAGGCATCCCTGCCACAGTCGGGAGTCGGAGGTCCAGCAGGGGTGGCCACATCAACAACTGCACCCCAGCCGGCGGAGGATGTGCAGGCAGCAGGAGGCAGTGCACGGGCAGAGGCAGAGCAGCAGCAGCAGCAACATGGTGGGAGACATGAAGGCTCGGGGCTTTCGACATCGGAGGGGCAGGCATCGGCCGGAGGGCAGGGGGACCCAGGACAGAGAGTGTCTTCCGTGTGGCAGCGGTTGGGCCACGCCATAGGTGCAGAGCGGCGGCGGGCGGAAGAGGCGCGGCTCACAATGGTCAGGGCGGAGAACTCCATGCGGAGGGCCCTGAGGCGGGCCGAGTGCCTCGAGGCAATCCGCAGGGGGTTGGAGGAGGACACGGCGTCGTCCCTGTGGACCCTCGGGGCCATGGAACTGGACCGCCTCCGGGACATCGAACAGGAGTTCGATGATGCCCTGGCCCGGGACACCACGGAGTGAGCCGCTGGACTTGCCCGCCGCCTTTGTATATAGTTCTTTAGTTTTAGGTTTCCTTTGTTTCTTATTATGATTTGGAGTCGACGGACACTGCTCCACTTTTTGTATATAGTTGATTTTTCAGGTAGGTTTTTTAGTAGGTTTCCTTTGTTCAGTTGGGCTCATGGACCCTTGGTAGTTTTTTACATGGTTCTTTATTGCATGGAGATTTTTTTACATTTGACTTTGGACAAAATTTACTTGGATTCTGATTTGCAGTTTTTTGTTTTTATACGGAGAGCAAGCTTATTTTTTCTCATTCACATTGTAGTTTGTTTCCTTTCTTTAGCATTCTTTATTTTTTTCAATACAATTTTGTTTCCATACTTCACTGTGTGGTATCATCTCATTGGTTTCATGCATGTCATGGTGGGTGTTTTCCCATTCAATTGCAACCATTGTGTGTGACGGACATGGGTTCATTAGCTTCATGAACATTGGGGGTGTAACATGTGATTTCCATTTCCATGTGGGTGAATGGGTTACTTGGTAGGGCTTTTTGGCTGTGGAGGCTGACCATTACGCACATGATTGGGGATTGTGAGGACCTGGTGGGGGCTGCCCATGGTGGCAGGGGGGTGGGGGTGGTGGGAAACATGAGTGGGGGCCTGGTGGAGGCTGCCCCTGCACTGCTGGGGGGTGGGGGTGGTGGAAGACATGAGTGGGGGCCTGGTGGAGGGTGCCCCTGCACTGCTGGGGGGTGGGGGTGGTGGGAGACATGAGTGGGGGCCTGGTGGAGGGTGCCCCTGCACTGCTGGGGGGTGGGGGTGGTTGGAGACATGAGTGGGGGCCTGGGGGAGGCTGCCCCTGCACTGCTGGGGGGTGGGGGTGGTGGGAGACATGAGTGGGGGCCTGGTGGGGGCTGCCCATGGTGGCAGGGGGGTGGGGGTGGTGGGAGACATGAGTGGGGGCCTGGTGGAGGCTGCCTCTGGTGGCTGGGGGGTGGGGTGGTGGGAGACATGGGTGGGGGCCTGGTGGGGGCTGCCCATGGTGGCAGGGGGGTGGGGGTGGTGGGAGACATGAGTGGGGGCCTGGTGGAGGCTGCCCCTGGTGGCTGGGGGGTGGGGGTGGCGGGAGACATGAGTGGGGGCCTGGTGGAGGCTGCCCCTGCACTGCTGGGGGGTGGGGGTGGTGGGAGACATGAGTGGGGGCCTGGTGGAGGCTGCCCATGGTGGCAGGGGGGTGGGGTGGTGGGAGACATGGGTGGGAGCCTGGTGGGGGCTGCCCATGGTGGCAGTGGGGTGGGGGTGGTGGGAGACATGAGTGGGGGCCTGGTGGAGGCTGCCCCTGGTGGCTGAGGGGTGGGGGTGGTGGGAGACATGAGGGGGGGCCTGGTGGAGGCTGCCCCTGCACTGCTGGGGGGTGGGGGTGGTGGGAGACATGAGTGGGGGCCTGGTGGAGGCTGCCCATGGTGGCAGGGGGGTGGGGGTGGTGGGAGACATGGGTGGGGGCCTGGTGGAGGCTGCCCATGGTGGCAGGGGGGTGGGGTGGTGGGAGACATGAGTGGGGGCCTGGTGGAGGGTGCCCCTGCACTGCTGGGGGGTGGGGGTGGTGGGAGACATGAGTGGGGGCCTGGTGGAGGGTGCCCCTGGTGGCTGGAGGTTGGGGTGGTGGGAGACATGGGTGGGGGCCTGGTGGAGGATGCCCCTGCACTGCTGGGGGGTGGGGGTGGTGGGAGACATGAGTGGGGGCCTGGTGGAGGGTGCCCCTGCACTGCTGGGGGGTGGGGGGGGTGGGAGACATGTGTGGGGGCCTGGTGGAGGCTGCCCCTGCACTGCTGGGGGGTGGGGGTGGTGGGAGACATGAGTGGGGGCCTGGTGGAGGGTGCCCCTGGTGGCTGGGGGGTGGGGGGGGTGGGAGACATGGGTGGGGGCCTGGTGGAGGCTGCCCCTGGTGGCTGGGGGGTGGGGGTGGTGGGAGACATGAGTGGGGGCCTGGTGGAGGGTGCCCCTGGTGGCTGGGGGGTGGGGGTGGTGGGAGACATGAGTGGGGGCCTGGTGGAGGGTGCCCCTGCACTGCTGGGGGTGGGGGTGGTGGGAGACATGAGTGGGGGCCTGGTGGGGGCTGCCCATGCTGGCAGGGGGGTGGGGGTGGGGGTAGACATGAGTGGGGGCCTGGTGGAGGGTGCCCCTGCACTGCTGGGGGGTGGGGGTGGTGGGAGACATGAGTGGGGGCCTGGTGGAGGCTGCCCATGGTGGCAGGGGGGTGGGGGTGGTGGGAGACATGAGTGGGGGCCTGGTGGAGGCTGCCCTTGCACTGCTGGGGGGTGGGGGTGGTGGGAGACATATGTGGGGGCCTGGTGGGGGCTGCCCATGGTGGCAGGGGGGTGGGGGTGGTGGTAGACATGAGTGGGGGCCTGGTGGAGGGTGCCCCTGCACTGCTGGGGGGTGGGGGTGGTGGGAGACATGAGTAGGAGCCTGGTGGAGGGTGCCCCTGGTGGCTGGGGGGTTGGGGTGGTGGGAGACATGGGTGGGGGCCTGGTGGAGGCTGCCCCTGCACTGCTGGGGGGGTGGGGGTGGTGGGAGACATGAGTGGGGGCCTGGTGGAGGGTGCCCCTGCACTGCTGGGGGGCGTGGGGGGGGGTGGGAGACATGGGTGGGGGCCTGGTGGAGGCTGCCCCTGCACTGCTGGGGGGTGGGGGTGGTGGGAGACATGAGTGGGGGCCTGGTGGAGGGTGCCCCTGGTGGCTGGGGGGTGGGGGGGTGGGAGACATGGGTGGGGGCCTGGTGGAGGCTGCCCCTGGTGGCTGGGGGGTGGGGGTGGTGGGAGACATGGGTGGGGGCCTGGTGGAGGCTTCCCATGGTGGCAGGGGGGTGGGGATGGTGGGAGACATGAGTGGGGGCCTGGTGGAGGGTGCCCCTGCACTGCTGGGGGGTGGGGGTGGTGGGAGACATGAGTGGGGGCCTGGTGGGGGCTGCCCATGGTGGCAGGGGGGTGGGGGTGGTGGGAGACATGAGTGGGGGCCTGGTGGAGGGTGCCCCTGCACTGCTGTGGGGTGGGGGTGGTGGGAGACATGAGTGGGGGCCTGGTGGGGGCTGCCCATGGTGGCAGGGGGTGGGGGTGGTGGGAGACATGAGTGGGGGCCTGGTGGAGGGTGCCCCTGCACTGCTGGGGGGTGGGGGTGGTGGGAGACATGGGTGGGGGCCTGGTGGAGGCTGCCCCTGCACTGCTGGGGGGTGGGGGTGGTGGGAGACATGAGTGGGGGCCTGGTGGGGGCTGCCCATGGTGGCAGGGGGGTGGGGGTGGTGGGAGACATGAGTGGGGGCCTGGTGGAGGGTGCCCCTGCACTGCTGGGGGGTGGGGGTGGTGGGAGACATGAGTGGGGGCCTGGTGGAGGGTGCCCCTGCACTGCTGAGGGGTGGGGGTGGTGGGAGACATGAGTGGGGGCCTGGTGGGGGCTGCCCATGGTGGCAGGCGGGTGGGGGTGGTGGGAGACATGAGTGGGGGCCTGGTGGAGGGTGCCCCTGGTGGCTGGGGGGTGGGGGTGGTGGGAGACATGAGTGGGGGCCTGGTGGGGGCTGCCCATGGTGGCAGGGGGGTGGGGGTAGACATGAGCGGGGGACTGGTGGAGGCTGCCCCTGCACTGCTGGGGGGTGGGGGTGGTGGGAGACATGAGTGGGGGCCTGGTGGAGGGTGGCCATGGTGGCTGGGGGGTGGGGGTGGTTGGAGACATGAGTGGGGGCCTGGTGGAGGGTGCCCCTGCACTGCTGGGGGGTGGGGGTGGTGGGAGACATGAGTGGGGGCCTGGTGGTGGGTGCCCCTGGTGGCTGGGGGGTGGGGGTGGTGGGAGACATGCATTGTTGATCAGTAGTGCAAGGTGACATGTGGGTTAGCTGGGGGGCATGCCCATGGTGGATGGGCTGCCTGCGGGACATGAGCAGGGGTGCAGGGTAGTCCCCCGTGGTGTCGGCTGCCTGCAGGGGCCGTGGAGGTTGTGGAGCGTACACCTGGGAGGACCCACACGGCCAATTCACGTGTAGTACTCCCCAGAACCCCTGAAATACACATTCCCTGCTGAAATCGCGTGTGCAACTTCCCGCGCACCCCTGAAATACACGTACCCTGCTCGCACTGGGACAATCGCGTGTGGAACTTCCTGCGCACCCCTGAAATACACGTACCCTGCTCGCACTGGGACTATCGCGTGTGGAACTTCCCGCGCACCCCTGAAATACACGTACCCTGCTCGCACTGGGACAATCGCGTGTGGAACTTCCCGCGCACCCCTGAAATACACGTACCCTGATGAAATTGCGTGTGGAACTTCCCGCGCACCCATGGAATACACGTACCCTGCTCGCACTGGCCCATTCGCGTGTGTAACTTCCCGCGCACCCCTGAAATACACGTACCCTGATGGAATCGCGTGTGGAACTTCCCGCGCACCCATGGAATACAAGTACCCTGCTCGCACTGGCCCATTCGCGTGTGGAACTTCCCGCGCACCCCTGAAATGCACGTACCCTGCAGAAATCGCGTGTGGAACTTCCCGCGCACCCCTGAAATACACGTACCCTGCTGAAATCGCATGTGGAACTTCCCGCGCACCCCTGAAATACACGTACCCTGCTGAAATCGCGTGTGGACCTTCCCGCGCACCCCTGAAATACACTTACCCTGCTTGCACGGGGCCAGTCGCGTGTGGAACTTCCCGCGCACCCCTGCAATACACGTTCCCCGCTTGGCGTTTGCTGTTTGCCAGCCCGGTGAACTGGTCCAGGGTTAGCGCAGCCCTTTGCGATGATTTAGCGATTTTGATGGCTTTTCCTTGCGCAAGGGCGTTCTTGGGGGCGTTACTGGCGCTGCTCCAGGGTCGCTGCGATTCTCTGCGCCACGGCTGGTTTGGAAGCCTAAAATCCATGAATACGCTGTGCGCGGAAATCGGTTTAGCGCACGTGCCTGGCGCAGTCAATCGCACGCGGACACTCTGCGCCAGCAGCTTGCGACACTTTTCTGCGAAATTCTATGAATTACCCTGATGGTCTCCAGATTACAATGAATACAATTAGTTTATTAGTTTTATGCTTACTTGATTTACCATTTTCATTGGCAAAGCAGTAGTCTTAGGTGAAAATGGTCTAGTAATGATCAAATACTCTTTTCCAAGCGATGATAACAACTGTGCATGTCAGAGGGTCAGTTATGGCGTTGACTGTTTATTGCAGTAGTAGCTGTCACAGATAATAGTATCTGGGTGGGTGTGGAGTACCTCGTGTAACCTTTCTTTCCCGCATATGGTTCCTCCCACTCCGAAATACTGTACTTCCTTGCCAGTCGAAAAATGTAATTGAAGAGCCAAAGGTTGGGCCACTATCTATGCACCATGGATCGAGTTTGACAACCTGCCTTTACCTCCAATGTGTGACAGCACTCACACCGAGAGCTTCCACCTTTGCCCTGAGTGTCGCTGTCTCTTGTAGTTCAACAGTTTGTGTTCCATCCATCACAGCTAGTTGCAGAAAGTGGATTTCTTAGGCTTAATATACTTTTTTCATGAGGTCATCATGCGGTTGTGCGATTCACGTACTAATTCGTCTGATTGGTGATGTTTAGGAACTTCACGTGAGTGTTTATCACATGGTGTCCTGCTGGTCTGTTGTGCTCACTTTTAAAGCATAGCTTTCATCTGATCACACCTGATCACCATAGAACATTGTTTATTTGTCTTTTATTAATGTTCCAAGATGGTGTCCTTTTAGTGTAGTCCCGCTGGGGCAGGCCAGTTCGCATAGACCATCTAGGATAACATGCATATTTGATAGGCACAATACCAACTGTCACTACTGTAGTAATACATGTTCAATTGTTACCAAAGGTTGAACATAGTTTATTACAAGGTGCCCCCTTCTTTCCTGGTTTCCTGGACTGAGATTCCATGGAAAATATATAGAGTGGTGTCATTGTATGACATGTCAGCGTTCTGATGACATCGCATACAATACAATACGGGTCAATAGAGTACATCATGACAACACACTACTGTTTAAAAAAATACTCTTTATTTATTGCATGTATTTACCCAAAGTGAGTACGACAATTATCTGTTTCACGCAGCTGAAAGTAACCAATACTCTTGCACGTGTACTTCAAGTTCTCTCTTGGAGGTTTGCAGAGGTCTCCTGCGTTTGTACCTCGTCCCGCTGACATTTATTAAGTTACATACACGTAGGTGGCAGCTACATCTTTTGTAGCAATCTTAGATTTCATTTAGATTCTGTCTGTTGCATATCATTATTAAATTCCTCAAGCCTTCCTCCCCTGGTAGCAAAACAAGTGATGATTATAAACGTGACTGGTGGTCACCTGTCCAGTAGTAATAGAGAACCATCACAAAACAAAGTATTTCAAATATCACAGTACCATGCATATTGTATATCGGGTTGCAACTGTAGCTACCGATGTGCATTGGAATGGATTTGGAGATTTTATTTACTGCATAGTACAGTGAATGATTCCTGCATATTACAGTACTTAATACTATGCATGGATGTACACATGTTTGGTATTATCAAACTACAATAATACTTCCCTAGCATTGTGAGAATTGAAAAATTGTAACAATGATTTACTAGTAAGGGGTCATTGCAAAGAAAGGGGGGGTAGTGATTTTGTTATGCATAAAACTGTGATGAAATGCTCGAATAACTTGTGCATGTAGTACCAGACCAGGTGAAATTGCATATGCATAGCTACTGTCTAGATCAATAAGCATACCCATATTAGAGCGTGTATCCGCTCATTGTCAAGGTTAACTATGCCATGCACCACACAACTGAATTGGCCTACTCCACCGTTGCAACCAGCCAAAATAGTGTACCCCTCTGTTAACAACTCTGTACATTGTCTGCTTAACCATGTCACGATGTAAACATACAAATTTATGTCCAAGCGAACAAGCCTACCATGGTGCCGGTTAAATGATTCTAGCCTTTTGGGCAAACTGTATTAGCGGTTTCTGTGATATCTACTGACTTGATAACTTGATTTAGCCTTCTTTTGCTGCTCAACCTAGCCCCCGACAAATTGTATTGCTGATCCTGCCGATTCATCTTGCTACCTGAATCGAATTGATTGAATTGAACTAGCCTATCTTGTTGTTACTTCCAGCCTTCTAGAACGCTGTATCAGCTGACCTGGCTTTTCTAGCCACTGATAAATTGTTCCACCCTATTTTTGTTGTTTAGCCAACAGACTGTATTTGCTGACACAGTTGTTATATCTAGCCCTGCTGATAAATTGCATCAGACTATTCGGTTGCCGCATTTAGGCCTCATAACGCCCTCAGCGTATTTCCACCTCTAACGCTTACACACTCAAGACACACGGGACTAGCTCAGCCTGTTGTGGTTATTAGACTTGTCTAACTAGAGTGGGCACTAACCCTTGTAACTGCCGGTTAAATCCAACCCACTGGCTCCCCCAGCAGCCCCTCATTACGAATTGCATTTCTCTTGCCACCAACAGTGCTACTTTAGCATGCCTACCACAGTCCACCTTGTAACACTAACCACTCTATTTATGGTCCATAAGCCACTGTGCCCTACCAGCTCTCCCATCCGTACTTCCCTGTGCCCGACTAGCCCTACAATGACCATAACTGCTATTATGGATGCTACTCAACATAGTTTCTTGACACTGAATCTCGCCGGCTCTTACCCTTGCAACACAAAATGCAGGAACATCAGAATCAGGTCCAGACTATCCAAACTCTTCAAACCCCTTTCCAGACTCACCATCTCTAAAGCAAATATGAACTATTCTTCTCACCCAAACACTACCAACTGCATTGCGTGGCGCCTCACCCCAACACCTTTGACACCCGCCACATGGCTGAAAAAGATCCCAATATACCATCACTCAAAGGGGCCCTATTAAATACCAGGTCCATGGTAGCACATGCAGAAATTGCAGACTTGATCTTGGGTGATAATCTTGGCTTTCTTGCCATAACCGAGACATGGTTACATGCTGCAGCTGGCCCTATACTAACGTTAGCAGTGCCCGATGGCTACACCATTCTCAGACAAGATAGACCTGAGGCCCGAGGTGGAGGCATTGCTATCATTGCCAAATCTAGCCTCTCCATGAAACTTACCCCTTCCCAAAATGTCCAATCTTGTGAAACATTCACAGTCAATATACCATTGGTCAACTCCCACACACTAACCATACATCTGACCTATAGACCACCAAGTCCCATTGGAACATTTGAGGAGGATATCTCTGCCATTCTCTCCAACAATCTCAAAAATACATCGCAAGTGCTACTCCTTGGCGACTTCAATCTGGGCTTTAATCATCCTCTTGATAAACTCGCAACAAATACTACTACTATCCTGACTGAACTCGGCCTACTCCAAAAAGTCTCCACACCTACTCATAATAAAGGAAGAATATTAGACTGGGTGACTGTTCACAACTGCCAGGCTAACATTACGTCCATTTCCCCACAAACCTAGACTGATCATTCCCTCTTGTCCGTCACACTCACTACCGCAAGACCTCTCCCAATCACGATCCCCACCAACCCTCCCACCTTAACAAGAAACAAAAAGAACATTACTGCAGAAAGACTTATCCCAGCTATCCTCCCCACTCTTAAGTCCCTTCCAGAAAATACTGATCCAGGAACACTGGTCGATGAGTATAAAAAAATGATGGTAACATCACTAGACTTAATTGCCCCGCTTAAACTGAGACCTAGTAATCCCAAAACCTACCTGAACAAATTGGTTCACCCCATACCTAAAAGACTTAAGGCAAATAAAAAGACTCTGCCACACTCTACAAAAAAGAAATATGCCTGGCCAAAAAAGAATCATATAACAGCCGGATCACTCCAGCTAACTCTAGTATGAAAGAGTTATTTACGATTGTTATAAAGAGCTAGAAACCCCTATCTCCATGCCAGACACGTGCACTAATGCCAAAAGCTGGTGCACTGGCATCCAGCATATGCTCTCTAACAAAGTAGCTACCCTCCAAAATAAAATAGCCCAAAAAAAGCATCCTTGAATTCATCTGTGAACTCACCAACTCCCTACATTCCCCACACCAACATCCCACCGTCTCGCCCCATTACTCCCACTACACCTAACACTTCATTCACTCACTTTAACTTCTCCAAAACATCAATACTAGAGGTTGAAAAAGTAATACTTTCACTCAAACCCTCCAACTGCCAGGGCAACCGCTGCCCAGCCCAACTTATCAAAGATGCAGCAAGAGATCTAGCTCCCTTTATCTCTAAGCTCATCAACGCCTTCTTTGCAACCGGCACCATTCCCTCTAAACTCAAACATTCATGGGTGCTCCCTCTAATAATAAAACAAACCCTTGACCCCTCGATCCCTACCAATTACTGTGCCCTTTCTCTTAAAAATCCTAGATAAGGTTGTCTACATACAAATCCAGTAGTACCTGGAATGCAACCACCTCCAAGGAGCACGCCAATCTGGCTTCCGCCCACAACATGGAACAGAGACTGCTCTCATTGACCTGAAGACCCAAATCGATGAACTAAGGGACAAAGGGAAATCAGCCCTCCTCCTCCTCCTTGACCTTTCGGCTGCATTCGACCTTATGGACCATAAGGTCTTAAGGAGTCATCTAGACTCAGCTGCCCACTTTTCCAGCGAGGCATAGTCTGGATTGAGTAATTTCTAAGCGAGAGGACTATGCAGGTTGTCTCCCTCAGCTGCTGCAGACCCTATCCCCATCACCTGTAGGGTTCCCCAAGGATCCTGTGTCTCGCCTACGCTTTATAAAAAATTCACCAAGCCCCTTTTTCGACGATCTAGACAATCTTGTTATCACCTACACAAACTATGCGGATGATACACAGATTCTCCTCTCACTTTCAGGGGATTATGTTAAGGATTTGACCTTGGTGAATAGAGCTTATCTCATCATCCAGGCATGGATGGCTACTCATGGTCTATGCCTGAACGATGATAAAACAGAGATTATTATCCTGGGTACCCCTTCCAACCTCAACAAACTAAGCGCCAAATACACCTCTTTCATAATCGAAGGAAACATCATTAAAGTGGCCAACAAGGTGAAAACCTTGGGATTCCACATCGACTCAACCCTTTCCTTCACAAAGCAAGACAATTCTCTAGCCTCTACAATGCTGTACACTTGTTAACTTATTAGAACTAGCAACCCTTCCTATCCAACAACAGCTGTATCATCCTGGCCAGAGCCCTCATTCTGTCCAGGCTTGACTACTGCAACACCCTCTACATTGGCTCTAACAAAGCAATCATCCAGAAAATCCAAACACTCCAAAATAACGCCCTTAGAGCGGCCCTTGGAGTGGCTAGAAGACCACATTTCTGAGATTAGGAGACTAAACAACTGGCTCTCCAGCTACAACAAAATTAAACTAAAAACTGCATCTCTTACTCATAAATATTTGAATAACGCTGTCCCTAGCTACCTATCAGAGAGATTCCACAGAAAAACCTTCACTAGACCCTCTAGACTAGCCTACACTAACTGCCTCCACGTCCCCAGATTCAAATTATCTAAGGTGGGAGGCAGCAGTTTTCCTATCAAAGCACCCCCGCTGTGGAACTCTCTGCCACCCTCTATCCGAGAAGATCAATCATACCAGAACTTCAGAAATAACTGTATCTACTGGCTGAAATCCACCAATCTCTAACTCTAACCCCTGGCCACTTGCTCGCTGTCACTTATAATTGTGAGACCCGTCCTAACGTGGTATGCACCATGGAGGCCCAATACCGCCATTTACATCTGCATTTTAGAACCAGTCCTCCTGAGCAGCTACCATATGTATTTTTCTGTAATGTATATAATTGTTCATGTTATGTTTACTTTGCCTTCTAATACATATGTATCCAAAATGTATAATTCATCTATTGTGTAACTTAGTTGAGAATCTCCTTGTAACCTGGGCACCCTGATACCTTTTGGTCTGGTGCGCAATACACATGAATAAACAAACAAACAAACAAACAAACAAACAAACATAGAGCCTCATTACGACCCAGGTGGAAAACCATGGTGCTAATAGCACCATGGTCCATGCCGGTAACTTACCGACTCTGCCATGGAGAAAGGGGGAATTACCACCCCATTACAAGGTTGGTGGGACGGTAATTCCCCCTTCCTCCATGGCCCTTCCCCATTCCCATTTTTGCCCCATAGGGCTCAATGGGAATGGGGAAGGCGCTAAGTACGGTACGGCAAATTGCGGTGCCGTACTTAGCACCAAGGTCTCTTTGCTGGTCCCTACTTTAACGGCTGGTGTAGACCAGCCGTTAAGGTCGGGTCCCGCAAAGGGACCTCGTAATCAGGCGCTAATGGGTTAACGGCGCCACAGCCTTTTACGGCGCCGTTAACCCATTAGCGCCAGGGTCGTAATGAGGCCCATAGACTCTTAAAACTATCAGAATCTCTTTTTTGATGTTCAATTTTTGTGTATTGTTTACCCTTTGCCCCATGTTCAATGTGTGTGTGGATTTGCATTCTAATAAAAAGGATGTCCACAAGGAAATATGTTTATACATGTTTAACTTTACATTTTATTATCATCCCAGCAGGGGGCGAGTATGGTGGCCTTGTGTCCAATCAGGAATCTCAGAACGGGGTCTTTGCCTCATGGTAAAGCCCCCCATTCTGAGCATCTTCAGAAGCAGGTGACTGCCATTTTCCCCACAGGCAAGAAGGTAAGTGCCCTCCATTGCTCCCCCGATTCCCTTTCCGTCCATCACCAATTTCCACATTCCTAACTCACCCCATCACCACTACACTTACTTGGCACTCCCCTGTTCCTCGTCGGCAACAGGACACTCAGTGTTGGTTGCTGTGCATTCCCGTTGCAGCAATGGCCAGCCTGGGACAGTTATAAGGGACTATGTAGCGACTATGACAAGAAGGGACTTAGGGACGTCCATTGTGGCAATCTTGGCTTGTAGTTTTTTTCAATCTGAGAAATGGCAGACATGTTAATAAAAAAAAAGATCTGTCCCTTTCTGATCCTTATTGGCAACATGTATTGTTGAGGATTTCCTGGAATAATTATTCCTGCTCGAATTTGAACTTCAGCAGAATAAGGCAGTAATTGAGCAGAACTAAATGATGTTTCTAATTCATTGAAATCCAAGGTCTCCCAAAAGTCTGGACCAGGAAAAACTTCTCTTACGACCCAAAAATTATTATAAACCTTTTTGTTTGCAATTTTGCAATTTTGATTTCCTGCACACACCTGCTGGTAATCATATGTTTAGAGTCAATCACATCAAGTCCAGATTCCTACTTACTTATAAAATTAAATGTGGGAATTTTCTGACAATCCTGTAATTTCCTAGGCAATCTTTTACTGTAGAATCTTCTTTCTTGAGTTAGTTGAATATTTAGAGAGTACCGGTTCCTTAGGTTCATTGAGATGAATAGGGAGGAGGACAGTTTAACTCCATTCCATTGTAGTGGAATTAAATAGCTGATTTTGTCTCTAGAGTTATCCACCAGTTGACCCTGATCCTCATTAGAGGTCTGCAGCAGATAAAACTAGTTTTTATTCAGCGAACCACTCAATATTTGGAGGACAATTTATTCTCAAAGATTCTAGGGAAGTCCCTTCACTATCATATTGATCATTTGAAGGTAAGATATTGGTGTCTGGGACTAGAGTGTTGTGAAAATACATCTCCACTCATTCAAGATGTTTATAAATGAACTGGCAGGTGCCATTCAAACTAAAATAACAGTCACTTCTCTTTGGTTTTAGTGGGTGGTCAGTCTGGGTCCAAAGGACCTGGTTCACGCAATATATTAAAGGTGAAAGCCTCCAAAGTAAATTTATTTTAAATAAAACAGATGTGCTCTGAGGAGACACGACTATGACCAGATGAGTCTATGTGACCCGATTTTGATTCATAGTTCTGTAACCCCATCTACTGTGCATTCCTTTCCATCAAAATTATGTATTTCCTCAAGAAGATCTTTGAGGGTAATACAGTAACTTTTCAATCTTCCTTGATTCAGAGTTTGAGGTACTTCTCAAGATATTAAGGTTGCCTGAGACCGTGTATCTTTGAGTGCCAGTAAGTCACACTGTCTTTGAACTTGCATAGTTGCGAAAAAAAACTTGCATCTTTCTTCTCCAATTTACAGAGAAAGTGTGAGTTAGTGGATCATTCGGCCTGCATTTTGTTGATGTTTGGAATTTCATGAGGTTGGCCATGGCCAACCCCCTCAGGGAAATTCACTTCAGGGTCAAGTTCATGTAGTTTGGCCAAGGACTCAGTGGGAATGAAAATGCATTAGCAAATCAGCATTGGTGCAGGAACTCCCTCCTCTTTCGTTGGGTTCCGGGTCACCATTATCACTTGGATTGTGATACCTAGAAAAAGGTGGAGAGGTAGGAAAATCCTTTTGTTTGAATGTCTCTTGTGACATTCTCGGGATTACTTCGTCTTGGTTCTCATGTTTAAGGATTTATTTTCTACTCTCTTTAAATGCAGGTCCTTTGTCAGACTTCTCTTAACTCAGATTATCTGCTTTTTTGGAGGAGACATTACATTTGGGATGGAAGAAATGTTTTTGAAAATAATTGTCATTTTCTTCTCCTCACTAAACTTCAGTTTCTTATTTTTGTCTGGTTTTATTTCATGGAACAAAGAGCATTGACCTTTGACCTTTTCCATATTTTTTGCAAATTTAGGGGTATTTTCGTGTGAGGTAAAATAAGATTTGTCTAAGGCTTGGCATATCTTTTCTGTCACCCCTGCTTTCCTCTTCTTCTTTTACATTTTCAACTGTAACTATGTCCTCTAGTCATTTTCCACCATGACCTGTCAATTCATTCTAGCCAAGGTTGTTGTTGGCATTAGAAGCCAGATTTCCCCATTGGGATCTCAAGATTTGAATAACGCTCTCTGTCAAATGTTTAGCCTGTTGCTCAAGCTGTGAGAATTGTTCTCTACTCTCTGGACTACTGGATGGTATTGCTCTCTAATCTTCCCTAGAATGGTAACCATCTCTCATATGAGAGTAGAAATTCTGGTAGCTGTTTTATGTGTGCTTGGTCTCTACTCAACCTGGCACTGACATCTGTCATCTTGGAATCTAGCAGGAGGAGGTCATGTTCTTGGTAATTGGTTCTAGGAGGTAGTGATTGGCCTATTTCCACAGGAAGATTCAGGCAAACTAATCCAGGGTTCTGAGTATTTCTCTTGGAAAGCAGGGCATATCTCTTGCCCAGGATATGGTTTGAGCCTAAATACTGATGACTAACGTAGGTCACTGGTTTTATGGGATCAGCATTTTTCATGCTAGGTGGATGAATAGTTGGCTTGCTTTGAATAGAGGGTCTTGTCTGTCTGTTAGGATTCCTAAAAGCAGAAGAATTAGTCTTTCCCCACCTTGTCTCTAGGCCCAACTGAGGAGCGCTTTTCACCTCAGCTACCTTAAGGGTGGCTGATCCCTGCTCATTGTGCTCAGAGAGGTGCAGCTTCACCTCACTATTGAGGCCCAACAACGCTGAAACATGTGTATGGGGTTGCTGTTGGTGCTCTTGTTCAGGGAGGAATTGCCATAGCATTTCGGTGCTGGACTGCCCATGTGGGTGGGACAAAGACTGATATGCAAATGGATATTTCCCATTTGTGAAAGGTACAGTGAGCAAAAAGCGTGTGCTGCAAACTCTCATCTCAGAACAGGTTATCATGCCATGTTCTTTCAGGAGAGGAGCACCAGCTACCTTTTTTTGAAATATTTGCAAGGAACTTGGAGTTGGTCACGCTAAGTTACCTGGCGGCAACCAAACATGGACTCCCTGCTCACTGTGCTCAGAGAGGTGCAGCTTCACCTCACTGATGAGGCCCAACAAGGCTGAAACACGTGTATGGGGTTGCTGTTGGTACTCTTGTTCAGAGAGGAATTGCCATAGCATTTCGATTCTGGACTGCCCCTGTGGGTAATACAAAGACAGATATGCAAATGGATATTTCCCATCTGTGAAAGGTACAATAATCAAAAAGTGTGTGCTGCAAACTCTCATCTCAGAACAGGTTATCATGCCATGTTTTTTCTGGAGAGGAGCGCCAGCTACCTTTTTTTGAAATATTTACAAGGAACTTGGGGTTGGTCACCCCAAGTTACCTGCGGGCAACCAGACGTGGGCTCCCTGCTCACTGTGCTCAGAGAGGTGCAGCTTCACCTCACTGATGAGGCCCAACAAGGCTGAGACATGTGTATGGGGTTGCTGTTGGTACTCTTGTTCAGAGAGGAATTGTCATAGCATTTCGAAGCTGGACTACCCATGTGGGTGGGACAAAGACTGATATGCAAATGGATATTTCCCATCTGTGAAAGGTACAGTGAGCAAAAAGTGTGTGCTGCAAACTCTCATCTCAGAACAGGTTATCATGTCATGTTCTTTCTGGAGAGGAGCACCAGCTACCTTTTTTTGAAATATTTGCAAGGAACTTGGGGTTGGTCACCCTAAATTACCTGGGGGCAACCAGACATGGACTCCCTGCTCACTGTGCTGAGAGAGGTGCAGCTTCACCTCACTGATGAGGCCCAACAAGGCTGAAACATGTGTATGGGGTTGCTGTTGGTACTCTTGTTCAGAGAGGAATTGCCATAGCATTTCGAAGCTGGACTGCCCATGTGGGTGGGACAAAGACTGATATGCAAATGGATATTTACCATCTGTGAAAGGTACAGCGAGCAAAAAGCGTGTGCTGCAAACTCTCATCTCAGAACAGGTTATCATGTCATGTTCTTTCTGGAGAGGAGCACCAGCTACCTTTTTTTGAAATATTTGCAAGGAACTTGGGGTTGGTCACCCTAAGTTACCTGGGGGCAACCAGACATGGACTCCCTGCTCACTGTGCTCAGAGAGGTGCAGCTTCACCTCACTGATGAGGCCCACCAAGGCTGAAACATGTGTATGGGGTTGCTGTTGGTACTCTTTCAGAGGGGAATTGCCATAGCATTTCGATTCTGGACTGCCCATGTGGGTAATACAAAGACTGATATGCAAATGGATATTTCCCATCTGTGAAAGGTATAGTGAGCAAAACGCATGTGCTGCAAACTCTCATCTCAGAACAGGTTATCATGCCATGTACTTTCTGGAGAGGAGCACCAGCTACCTTTTTTTGAAATATTTGCAAGGAACTTGGGGTTGGTCACCCTAAGTTACCTGGGAGCAACCAGACGTGGACTCCCTGCTCAATGTGCTCAGAGAGGCGCAGCTTCACCTCACTGATGAGGCCCAACAAGGCTGAAACATGTGTATGGGATTGCTGTTGGTACTCTTCTTCAGAGAGGAATTGCCATAGCATTTTGGTGCTGGACTGCCCCTGTGGGGGGGACAAACACTGATATGCAAATGGATATTTCCCATCTGTGAAAGGTACAGTGAGCAAAAAGTGTGTGCTGCAAACTCTCATCTCAGAACAGGTTATCATGCCATGTTCTTTCTGAAGAGGAGTGCCAGCTACCCTTTTTTTGGTACAGGCATTTGTTTGGGGTTCTTTTCTTTGTTTTTGATGAGAGTTGTTGGGTCTGCTTCTTCATAGAACATCATAGCCTGCCTGATTATCCACTTGAGAATTCATGAGTCGCTGAAATCATGAACGAATTAAGTTACTGCATACTTTGCAAGTACATGAAAGAATGGAGTTTGCAAACATTGACTTTTGGTGTCGACACTCAGAGAAACTTGAGCCACTCCATATTTGAGTTTTTGAGAACTCCCTAGGAGATTGATCATCAGCACACACCAAATTATTGGCTGCCTTGCAGACTTCTTGAGGATTTCTGTGAGTTGAAACATGGCCACCATGTAGAGAACCATTTGTAATGATTTTGATCTTCCATCTCAGCAAAGAAAGAAGAGAATGTACATTTGATTATTTATATCTGGTTTCAGTAATGTATCAATCCAAATTATGCCATCATCTGTTTGTGCAATTCTAAATGATCCCAAACAGAATATGCTGCATTTTGATGGTAGGAAGTAATGAAGCATGTTATATCCTTAATATGCTTCATTGGGTCTTTCACAAACTGTAATTGTGGTTTCATTACTACACCTCCTCACTTGAATCCAACTACCCTCATCAGAGTCAGTCTCCCTACGTGCATATTTGACCCCCATGACATAATGGTTGCTGGGAGGTTTACTTCATATACAATTCAGGGGATACTCTCTTGTCAATATTTCCCATTAGTCTACTGGTTTAAGGGACACACAATCTTTCTGTTTGGCTGAATAGTAGGGTAAGTCTTCAAATTGTCACTCAGATGCAGTGTTGCCCTATCTACCTAAGGGTTCTGGTGTATTCCTATAATCCTTGGCATAGATAGGGTATTTCTAGGTTGCAATTTATGTTTCTCAATTTCAGCCAAATGGAAGAAATGGCCTCTCTACTGAATCATATACTATTGTTTCCATAACTCATTTTCATATCTTGAGAGCTACTTCTCCCTTTTGGGATTGTTCTGTTTTCCTTTCCTGCCCACTCCTGAGAGTATGTGTGCCACTCCCCTCTACTCTCCTCTTAACATCTCTATAGTCCTCTGTATCTGACAGGAAAATCAAGTCCTCCTGTATATTTTGTAAGGTGTATTGGTATGCCTGCCACCCCTTACATCTTGACTACGGCTACACATGCTAAAATCACCAGTATGACTCTGGCAAGTTCTGGACAGTGGAGAGATAGTCTGAGGATTCGGAGACAATCTCACTTCTTCCCTAAAACATATAAGTCTGCATATGTTTGATTGTGATTCAAAACCCAACTCAATATCTTTGATTTCTTGTCTCAATTTAGCATTACAATCCATTTCAGTTATCATTTGCTGTTTAGTGTGTATTATCATTCCATAGATTCATTCAAACTAGCTAGCCTTGTTAGTGTCAAATACTCTTGTTTTGGAAGTCATTGTTGTAGCTCTTTCTGCAGGGAACATTTTTCTTTTTGATAAATATTATTTCTTCCACTGACAGAAATTGATGGGACTGATAGTCTGCGAGATAGATAAATCTTGCTCAATCTATTGCATCATCAAGTTATTTCATTATTGCTTCTGATTCTTCTCTCAACTGTACATTCTTTTAGATTCCTTGCATTAATTATTGCGCAGCCACCTTCTGGGATTGTGCCTGTGTCAATTGTTAGGTGGGCTGACATATTTCTTGAACTGTTGCATCTTCTATTGTGCTTATTGAGCTGTTTGTTTATTGGTGATTTTTATATTATTACATAGTTGATCAAATTCACCTTGGGAGTATATATCCTTTACCATAGGTTGTGCATTTGTCTCTTTACTTTCTTTTAATTGTATTTTAATATTCATCTAATTAGCCATTGGTATAAGCAGCTTTATCAGTTATGTTGGCCTTTAACTAATGATGTGTCTGTAGACACTGACTATGAATGACATTAATGAATGACATTAATATTTAAAAGTTCACATTCTAAGCATTGTTTGGCTTCTCTGCACACTATGATTTTATTCTGTACTGCCTCTGCTACACTGTGTTGTTTCTTTCGTACCTATTGCTCATTATCCAGAGGTTTATTCAACTATTTGGCTTCTTTCTCACACTGGGCATTAGTTTGTTTGATGAGTATAATGCTGTTGTAGGTTTTCTGGGGATTTTCTGTAAGTTGGGGGCAAGGAAGGAACATTATTAGCCAACCTGTCCTCCATCATCTTACGGTACAAGAAAAGGTGGGTAGAAAAGTTAATGATTCATTTATTTTCCTCCATAGCTGTGGCGGCCAAGTACAAATTATTCAAGGCATTGTGTAACAGTCCTTCTGGTGCCCAAATATCTAAAAACATTTTTTATTTCACCTTTCCATGACTGGAGATCCTGCACTGACCATTTTCCATGCATGAAATAACTGGCCAGTTCATGATCAAAAGCCACTTCCATATCAGCCCTGACATCCTGTGACATCATGGCTGAATTTCAAATCTGATTACAATTATGATTTAATATATATCTAAATCACTAACTTCCAATCAAAAAAATCCATCTAAATTATTTTCCTCTATTTAGATACAATATCCTTCAATCTACATTTCTACACATGCCAATAATAATCACAACCTGTACACTCTTATGCAATTATACAACAGGCACCCCCTAATTCCATGAACTAATCCAATGACATATGCATGTGTGATTTTGGGCACATTGTGTCACTCAATACTTGAGTGCACAGACATCAGTCATGTCAGCAAACTAGAATCCCGGCATAACAAGCCCGCATTTCCTCTAAGATATGTTTTGGACAATATGTTAATATTTTGGTTGTTCATTAAGTGGGCACCCCAATCTCAGTCACCATAATATACACTTCCACAACACAAGCAATTCTGGTCAAGAAACAGGTCATTTACCAATGTAGTTTATTTAAATAGAGGAATTAAAGGTGGACCTCCCACTTAATGTAGGGGAGGTCACCAAAATGTTACACAATAACAGGTAGATTGTCTACAGAAAAAAAAACATTAACATGCCTTCTTGAATCTCACTGTTTCTGACACATATATATTCATGTCATTTTCAATGCTGTCTATATCTTATGTTCTCAATAAGACTAGACATTCTAGTTGTACTTCTACCACTTGTTGGTCAGTGTATCAAAATATTTGACTTCATAAAACACATCTCCAAATTACACATGCAGCCACGTTTAAGCATGAATTACACAATTGTTGTCAGGATAGTCTCCGGTGTCAGGAAAGTGTCCTACCTCCTCACCTGTCTCCTCTTGAATCGAGGATGAAGTCTACTTCTTCCTTCCTTTCTTCTCCTCTTCTTCTTGGTGACCTTTCTTTCTTTGAAGAGGTAAGGTCTGTCTCGGGGGAAAGCCACTATGTCTGCCTGGAACTGACAGACTAGAGGCCCCATCCCTGAAACAGCCAAACAGGGGACAAGCCTGTTAAGGCAGAAAAACCCATGAAAGGTTGCAGAATAGTCAATATCCAGAATGACTTAATTCCTGAGCAAAAAGGTATTTGAAGAGTCTGAGAAGGTGTTCTGAGTAGGTGTCCTTGATCCATAGGATTCAGATGTCTGTGAAGTCAATCTGGTGTTGAGCACACAGTGAGCAAGAGAATCGTATCCCAGCGTGCAGGAAGAGGGCGAAGAATATAGGTATGCGAAGGACTGGGGAACCAGAGAGCTAGGAGGAGGAGAAGAGAACCAGGAACAGGAGAGACCAGGGAGCGAGCAGAAGCAATGAGGTGCAGGCTAAAGAGGGAGATGTAAAGGACCCACATGGGTGTCACAGAGAGCCCAAAGGGAGAGAAGCAAGGAGAGAGCATGAGGACAGGAACAGCAACTGGTAGCAAGCACAGCTGAACGAAAGTCAAGTGAGGCACCTATACTAGCTCTTACCCCAAGAGGAATCCAGATGTTTGCAACACCCCGTGTCCAGGAACCCGAATGAAGTTATTCATTCAGGTGGTGGCCATCTTCGAAATGACTAGCGCGTTGCAACATGTACAGGAATATCATGATGGGCCATCAATGGCAGAGTGTCCATCGGCTCCATAGATGCCACAGGGATACAAGAGTGACTTCATGCCCCCTTGTATACTTAGTGGTTCCAGGCTTTCCTGGGTAAAGTCTATGAAATCTTTGAAGCAGTAGGGGGGCTTGTATGTAGGTACTGGCATCCCATACATTCTCAGAAGGCAGTTAGCCCTTCCACTGCACCAGATACTCAACCCCAACCTTGCAAAATCTTCAGTCACAGATCTGTGACACTTCGTATTCCTTCTGTTCGGATGCGGCTTGAACGCAATGCTTAGCTTGGTGACGTAAGGAGGGATCAGGCACCCAAGAACGAAGAAGCGAGGAATGAAACACTGGATGTAAGCGACTGAGGGATCTTGGCAGCTTGAGTTTGAAGGCTTCTGGGTTGATCTTAGCAGAGACTTTGTATGGCCCAATATACTGAGGTGAAAGCTTAGATGGATGAACCCACCTCGGCAGATACGTGGTGGACAACCAGGCCTTGGTCGCTACATTACAGTCTCTCTACATTACTCTCTGCGATGAGTGTCCGAGCGTAGTTTGTTTCGTTCTTTTCTTTCTTTAAGACTCTGATAGGTGAGGTTGTGTGCGTTAGTGATCTCTGACAGCAAAGAATCTATAAATGGGATCTTAGATGAAGGAGTAACTGAGATAGGTAAACTGCAAGGGTGTAAGCCGTAGGCGCAATAAAAGGGACTGAGTTTGGTAGCGGAGTGTATGGTGTTGTTTTAGGAGCACTCAGCCATTAGCAGTAATTCCACCCAGTTATGTTGTCGAGAGTTAATGAAACACCTTAGGTATTGTCCAACGTGCTGTTAAGGCACTCCATCTGCTCATTGGACTGTCGGGGTAACCAGATAACAATGCCCTCTGTATACCTAGGATATTGCATAGGGTGCCCCAAAACATCGAAGTTTACTGGGAACCTCGATCAAAGACGATGCATTCCAGCAGATTGTGAAGGCGAAATATTTCCTTGAAGAACACCTTGGCCATCCCAGAAGCAGTAAGTAATCCTGGAAGAGGAGTGAAGTGAGCCATCTTAGTGAAAGAGTCAACGGTGACCATGATGGTAGTGCAACCTTGGGAGAGCGGTAGACCAACCCCAAAATCTGTAGAGAGATGGCTCCACAGGCTTATGGGAACCAGACTCTTCTCCAAAAGCCCAAGAGGTATCTGTGTTCAGTACTTGCTTTGAGTACATATCGAACAGGCTTGGGTATAAGTCTTTCCATCAGAACGAAGAGTCAGCCACCAGATGTGTCTCCGGATAAGTTCCAGTTTATTGGTGAAACCTCTATGAGCAGCCACCTTGGCTTCGTGACACAATGACAAAACCAGCCTGCATAGGGAAGCTTCAGGAACATATAGCCTGTTGTCAACAAAAACTCGACCCTCTTTCCTTTCAATGTCGAGCTTAATATTTTTGTTGAGTTCAGGAGGTAACACAACAGAGGCTTCCTTCACCTCTTGGTGGAAAGAAGTGATGAGGTTGATGAATTTGTTTCCGTCGTAAAATGTATTCTTGAGGCTTACTGAAGGAGTGGTTGGCAATGTTAAAATGGGACAAGGCATCAGCAAGGACGCTTTTACTTCCAGGGATGTAAGATACTAAGAAGTTATATTGGCCGAAGAAGTGCACCCATCGGGCTTGACCGGGGTTAAGACATTCCATCTGCTGCAGGACTCTTAAGGTCGGTGATCAGTATGGATGACAAATGGGTATGCAATACCTTTCAGCAGATGCTGCCACTCTTCACATGCCAGTTTCATTGCCTGAAGCTCCTTCTCAATAACAGATTAATTTAACTCACTCTGAGTTCAAGTCTTATATAGATAGGCCACTGGATGTTCATTGCTTCCACTGCTGCCGCAGAAGCATCGGATTCAACAATGAAGGGACGCATCTGGACCGGTTGGTGCAAGACTGAGGCTGAACAAAACAGTGACTTCAGGTGTCTGAAAGCAGCTTTCGTTTGTTTGTTCAACTGGAATATGGCATTCTTCTTCAAAAGAGATGTGATGGAAGAACAACTCCAGACAAACCAGGGATAAATTTACGGTAAAAGTTGGCGAGTCCTAAGAACCTCTGACCGTCTTTTTCTGAAGCAGGATATGGCCAGTTGAGTATAACAGAAACTTTATTGTGATCCATTTCAATTCCTTAAATAGACAATATTTATCCTAGATAGGTTACCGTGGTGACTCTGAACTGGCACTTTTCCGGCTTAGCAAGGAACTGGTGGTTCCGAAGTTATATCAAAACCTTCCGAAATTGCTTCTGGTGTTCAAGGTATGAGGATGAGAAGATGAGAATATCATCGAGGACCTCGATGGTATACGATCACAGAGTGGAAGAGCAAATCGGAAAAGAGCCTGTCCATAAACCTTTGAAAGACTGCCTGGGTGTTCAAAGCCAGAAAGGCATCACTCAGTATTCATAATGTCTGAAAGGAGTCCAGAAGGCCATCTTCCATTCATCATCTGCTCAAAAGGAAAGAAGATGGTAAGCACTGATAAGTCCAGCTTTGAAAAGACTATGGCTCCCTGAACAGCCTCCAGGATGTTCCTAATGAGCGCCATGGGGTATTGGTCACCAATGGAGACCCTGTTGAGCCCCCTCTAATCAATGCAAGGTCTGAGATCTTGCATGTCCCTCTTGGGAATAAAGAACAACGAGGCTCCCACGGGCGAATGAGTGGGTTGTATAAGTCTGTACTGCAGGTTGGAGTCCAAGTATTCCTTGAGTGCTTTCTTTTCTGGCAAAGCGAGCGGGTACATGTGTCAGAACAGTACCAATGCCTCCGGGGAGAGTTCTATCGCACAATCTTCAGGACGGTGAGGAGGAAGATCCTGGAGAACCTTGTCAAGAAAGACATCAGCGAAATCAGTGAGATCTTGCAGTATGCAATGGAAGCTGAAAGTGTCGGCAGGCAAAGAGGGCATGGCCTTCACAGGCTAGTTTGTCGCCTTCTGTAAGCATTGTTTGATGCCATAGGTTGAATTAAACTCCAATAGGTTCTTGGCCCAGTCTATGGTTGGGTTATGTTTCCTTAACCAAGAGATTCATAATATGAAGTGGGCCGCTCTCATGATATCGAATTGCAGTGCATCATGGTGTTGGTAGATTGACACCTGAAGCTCTTCTGTGGTGTGTGTTATTAGACCCGAGCTGAGGGGTTTCCCATCCACTCCTTGAAACTTTTGGTCCTCCTTTCTCTTGAACCTTGGGATTCCTTCCTTGGTAGCCCAGATGGTGTCAATGAAATTACCACGACTCCACAGTCAATTAGAGCCAGAGCGTCTATCCTACTCTGGTTGATGGTAAACTGAATGGAGACCACCACTAGTCGGTTGTTCTCTGTTGGTGCGGTTACAGACAGGGTGGTATAGGGACTGGGAATATGACCTTGGTAACCCGTCCCTCTTAGGGTCGAGGTTGGTCATTTCTCGCCCGACAAGGAGGTATCTCAGGGCAGTCCCTGAACAGAGTATCCAATCCGCAGTACATACACAACCCCTTCTCCCTTCTCCGCTTTTTTCTCTTCAGGTGTTAGGGATCCTCGAGCAGCTCCTATTTGAATGTGTTCATCCCAGGGAGGTCTGGAAAGAAGGGGTTCAAAAGACACCGGTTCTGACGTCCGGGGAAATGAACTTCTACCCTTCCGTCTTTCTGCTCGTCTCTCAGCTATTCGGTAGTCTATTTGCAGAGTAGTAGAAAGCAGATCGACAAACGAGTTAGGTTGGGGTGTACGGGCAAGACCATCTTTGATTTCTTCTTGCAGACCACTTAGGAAGATGGTGTAATGGGCCGACTCCGACCATCCAGCATCGGCGTCTATGCGCTTGAAAGTGGTAATGTAAGAGAGGATATCTCTGGACCCCTGGTTGATGTCCAATAAATCCTCGCTAGCGGAATAGACCACCTCTGGTCTTTCAAAGGTTTGCTTCAGCAGGTTCAGAAAGGCTCCCTAATCCTGTAAGACAGGATTGGCTGAGGTAACTAGAGGAGTTGCCGAAGCGAGTGCCTTGCCCACCATGTTAGAACCATGTAACCCACTCGAGCATGGTCCGATGCGTTGGTGCCGGTGCGGAAGGTAAATTGAACCACACATGCCTCAATTAATTCCTTGAATCTCTTCGGGGATCCGTTGAATTTGCCAGACGCCAACCCCATGGTAGGGAGATCGCAAGGATAGTGTTCTCTGGTGGATAACAATTGCCATAGCACAGTATTCTCGGGCTTGAGGTCCTGGACTTCTAGGGTAAATCCTTGCAATGCCATCAATAACTCCTGCACTTGTTCTGTGGTGCAATGTCCACTTGTGGGCATTGCAATCTGTCAGGATAGTGTCAGGTATCAGGAAAGTGTCCTTCCTCCTCACCTGTCTCCTCTTGGCTCAAGGATGAAGTCTTCTTCTTAGTTACTTTTTTTTCTCCTTCTTCTTCTTCTTGGTGACCTTTCTTTCTTTGAAGAGGTAAGGTCTATCTCGGGGGGAAGCCACTATGTGTGCCTGGAACTAGCAGACTAGCAGTTCCGTCCCTGAAACAGCCAAAGAGTGGAAAAGCCTGTTAAGACAGAAAACCCCCTGAAAGGTCACAGAATAGTCAAAATCCAGTACGATACTCCGGATTGGAATCCGGAGCAAAAAGGTATTCGAAGAGTCTGAGAAGGTGCCCTTGATGCGTAGGATTCAGATGTCTGGGAAGTCAATCCGGTTCTGAGCACATCGTGAGCAAGAGAATGGTATCCCAGCATGCAGGAAGAGGGTGGAGAATCTAGGTATGCGAGAGTCTGGAGAACCAGAGAGCTGGGAGGAGGAAAAAATAACCAGGAACACAAGAGAGCAGGGAGCCAACAAATATGAATGAGGGACATGCTGAAGAGGGAGATGCGAAAGACACACTCATGAGCCACGTAGAGCCCAGAGGGGGAGAAGCAAGGAGAGAGCAAGAGGACAGGAACAGCAAGGCTGGTAGTAAGCACAGGAGAAAGACAGCCAAGTAAGGCATCTATACTAGTGTCCTATACCAAGAGTCATCCGAAGGGTTGCAACGCACCGTGTCCGGGAACCCAAATGAAGTTATTCATTCAGGGGGCAGCCATCTTGGAAATGACTAGCGCGTTGCAACAGTTACAGGAATAACCTGATGAGCCATCAATGGAGGAGGGCCCATTGGCTCCATAGACGTCAAGGGGAGACCTCCAGTAACACCAGCAATGTATAGAATCAGAGAACTGTTAATTGTCTCACATTTCCAATGCATATGTGGTTCTGTGGGCTGCTGACGTATGCCTGACATTTAAAATATGCTTACTATAGCGTGCATTAAAGTTGTACAGGTTTTGGGTTAGAGCCGTAACATTTTCAGTTTAGAATGCAGACTATTTTGGCTCACTCACAGAAGTGTTAGGGAGAATTCTCCAGAATGGCTAATTTCCCTTACCTACTGAGTCCCTCAGCAGCTTTGCTGGATTTCTAGGATTTATTTTTGTGTTTTACATTTTTGTGTTCATAGACTGTGGAGTCTCACCTACTCCACAGGCATCATCTTTGTACGGTGTGTCACACAGCACCTTTAGTGCAGTGACACAGCGTTGTCTTTTAGATTTCCCACTGTTAAACTACATTTATTTGGACTGACTACTGTCTCCCAGAACATGTAAAGTTGCCATTAACTTTACTAGTCTTTTTAAATTCACAGAACCAGTACAAACTATCTTCCATAGAGTACTGGAAAGGGTTAATAGTTATCCCTTTTTGTCTGTTTCTCATGTGTAGGGGAGGACTGGTCCAGGAGACCCCTCTCGCCTGCGTTTCTTCCCCAGGTGAGGGCTATGGCCCATTGGGCGTTCCCTCATGCCACCCGGGCCCAGGTGGTGGAGGGCTCACCCACTGGAGACATTGCCCACACGTATCGAATGCCCACATGTATTGATTACAACACAAATTTAGCTAGGCCCAAAAACCATTCTTTGCCCGGTAAAGATGGTGTGAGCTCAGCACACTGTAGCGCGGCCCCCACCCTTGGAGAACATCCCTGTTGCCGCAGCACCCTGGCAGATCCGCTGCGAGCACGTTCCCACGAACAAAACGGACATGAGCTAGCGTAATGCCCTAACATTGTATCAGTTCACCTCCCGCAGTGTATCATCGCTCCTAGCATGACCCGGCCAGCAGGCCTGGGAAATGAAAAGAACAGTAATATGGTCATCAGATGGCAGACAGTCTTTATGCATTAATATCAAGACCTCTTGCATTATTTCTTTCTTCCACAAGATACAAACGCCTGTAGAAGGTATTAAAATGAGAAAGTATGCTCCCATGATATAAGCTATGGCAAGCTCGCACCATTGCAGGTGGATGCCGATGATAAAGGAACGCTCCAGGGATCTGTTCGCTGCGTGTATCACTGGGAAGCCTACCTCACGTGGTTCCGCGCCATAACCAGAGCTAATGCTGCTAGAGTACACGAGAAAGCGGATGCAACTATACTATAAACCCATGTAAAGAATGCGCGAGAGTGCTCGTATCATGTGTGAATGTCTGAGCCCCTCATATGCCACCACCGTCACGTACAGTGGCGGGTTGTTTTCTATGTACTCCACTTATCTAACCACTACCTCATTTACTACGAATGTATATGAATGTAACTGAAACACTGTAGCTGCTAGAGTCTAATGTACAAATATGATGCTCGAACTGGGTATAATCGAAACGCACCCAGCAAAGGTTAAATGCATGTTTTGACGTGATTTTAAATAAGTATTGTAGAAAGTGTTCAAATGTTTGCGATGTCTTTGCTTGTATTCAGCAACACACGAGGGAGATACCTTTGTGAAAACGTACAAGGTCTCGATGTATCCCCCTCCCTCCCTCAGAAGGCTGCCAAGACATGAGAACAGAGCCCTGCTCTGCGTTATCACGCCTCCCCCGACCCGACTGGAGCCGCTTCAAAGACTTGTGGCCCCACTGCAGCACCCAAGGCCGCGGCCAGCCACCTGCATTATTTACAGCACAGTAGTAAAACTTAGTTTAAACTCAAGCACCCCCTCGTAAACCCCACAACCCACCATACTGTCTCAGACTTATGGCCCTGTGCAATCAGGACACCCAACACTTTGACAACACACAGCGAAACATCCATCACCACTTCTAACAAGACAGAAAGACCTGTACCACCAGCCCCAGTCCCTGAAGCTTAGCCCCTCGACCTACGGTCCCGGTCAACAGATCACAAGTAACCAGGCCACGATATATTATCTCCAGATCCCTCACAAGGTGCATTCCTCCTGTGTTGCATTTAACCTATTGAAAGATTTACTAAAGAGAATAGAACTGTAAATGACTGAATGATTGCAGTGTGCATGGCAGAGGGCAAGTAAGTCAGAAAAGGCATTCATCTCTGCCACAGGCCGCCTCGGCACACCAACACCGCCCGGATGAACTCGAGCCGACCTGCCAGGCCCAGCCCAACCCACGAGGGTGACCAGTGACGTCCTCCAGCCAAGACCAACCACACCGCAGCAGCACCTATAGTTAGTCGTCGCCACCCAATCCCAATGAACTTGTGCCCCCTATAGTATGTAGGTTTTGATGACGTTTTTTGTAAATATATACGCCTGTCTTTGCTATTGTCAGACAGAGCGCTCTCGGAGTTTGCAGAGTTCTTTGCATGCCCAATTCTGATTGATAAACTCCCACTTACGCTCACCCGCACTCTGTCTTGGCCTTATTCCCATTTTGGGAGAGTCCTTCATTGTCTCTCATTGCGGGGAGGATCGTGCTGTTTGGGGACGCTTGCTTTCAGTGGTGACCCCGATAGCGTGATTTTTATTTCTTCCTAAACTCCTTATAACCGTCCCCGTTTTGCACGAGAATCTCCGGTCGAAAAGGGATACGCACGGTGAGCCGGCTCCAGGAGGCTGCCCGCCAACGGCGACCGGTACACTAAGAAGTGCGCACTCAATAGAGAGGGGGTACGGGATCCCGGTTGAAAAATCCCCTTTGAGTACCGCTCGCCGGAGCCGGGGCTGACTGTTGAGCTGACGGCGACACTGCCTGGACGGACCCAGTTTCGGAGAGTGTCGGTTCAAGACGGGCACGTGAGTACTGAGTGCGAGCGATCTTAAGGGGAGCGGGGAGTGAAGTGTAGGACAGGAAACGAAGAGGGGGTACGCAGATCTACTAAAGATCGTCTTAAAATTTCCTTGCTTTTTCTTTGCATATGGCCATTAGGATTAAGAGGTGAATAAGAGATAAAAGTGACGGGAACCTAGCTCCGAAAGGGGGTGGAAGGCGGCGCCGCATAGTGCTATATTGACTAGTACTGGGAATATATGAAGACGTGGAGTATAAAATAAAAGTGTTCAGCAAAAGGGGACACTGAGAGTACATTAGTGACCGCTATTACTTTCTTCCTTTTTCTTAAGGGTAGTGGGGGAGAATAAAAGAACTGTGATTAGCACAGACTTGGGGAGACAGTAAGAGAAACAAAGTCTTAATAGAAGGAGGGGAAAACAGGTTAATACCTATATATATATATGCGCATCTAGATATTCAAATAAGGCGATTAGGGACAGCCGGCTAGGGAGGAAAGGGAGGGCAGCTTGAATGGTGAATGGTGCCAAGAGGTGTGTGCACCTCGTATGTGCTAGAAGAGATTTTGACGTTGTGAATGTGTGAACGATTGTAAGTGCATAATAGTTAAATGGTCATGATAAGTGTGGTCGGATCAAAGTTTTTTTTTTTTTTTTTTTTTTCCTTTTTCCCTCTCTTCAGACAACGCCAATATAGTGGAGTGAGTGAGTACCTTTTTTGATTTCCAGTCTGACGTTGTCAAACCAAAGGATGGGTTGCTCTTGTATGTGCCCCTCAAAAGAAACATAATAGACATTGTGTACGGCCAGTTTTGTATTGTGCAGATAGGGAGGGGGACAGCCCAAAGGGACTCAACATTGAACGTGAAGTAAAATATAAAGAATAGTATTGATACGACATTTACATTGTAGTTGCAAACACACTAGGCACATCAGCACTAGGAGGGCATAGAGATGGGGGCTGAAACACCCTTATCACATATTTGTAAGAATCTCCCGGGGTACGTGGAGCGGATTAAAAAATATCACGACCAATGGGTGACCGAGCTAAAGGGGGAGGGGTTACCTCAGATTTGGCCCGAGGGAGGGTCGTTTGATAAAAGTGTCCTGGATACAGTGGCCACATGCATTTATCTAAAATACAAAGGAAAGCAGCTGCAAAATAGGAGGGAAATATTAGATCTTTGGAGGTTATTTGAAGAGATACCACCGCCTAAGACACCAGCACTAAATTCTGATCTCCCGTCCACCACAGACAATCCACTGCTAATACAGAGAGATGTCAAAGAAGGCTCAAGTGTAGCGCCACCAGTAGAGGTAATAAGTTTGTACCCGATAATAAAGAAGCCTGTGCCCGCAGAGGGGTACAGTGATCCCACTTACATACCTCCCTCGAGAGATACTACACCTCTCCGGCCCACGGCACCTCCGCCATACGAAAGCACGAGGGAGCGAGCCCAGGCAGGCGCACAAAGGGTGGATATAGAGAAGCTCACAGATGATTTAGAATCAAGACTGATGATAGCAAAGGATGAGCTCTCGAGGATAAAAGACATATGCGAACGAACAGCACTAGATGCAACTAGATCAGGGCGCACGTCTAGAGCGCTAGGTGAAAATAGAAAGCCCGAAGAGGGGTGGAAAAAGGGCGAGATTTTGTTCAGAATTGAGGAAGAACCAACGCGAATAATAGAAATAGGGCCCGGAGAGGGAGATGTTGCAAGTGAAGAAAGGAGGGGGGGAATTAGAGAGGAGTTGCTGTGTGACATAAGGGACGAGGTAGAAGAAAGCGACAGGTTGAGTATGGCGATAGGAGGGGGAAGCGAAGGGGGGGAAGGTACGTGTTCACTGAGAACCCTGGACGATGAGTGGACGGGGCGACTAAGGAACAGAGTGGGAAAAATGGCATCACTAGGGACATCAACAGATCAAACGGGTCCGGACGGAACGACAAAAGGAAGGCTACAGCTCCCATTGATACACAGGGGAGGAGGGAGGCCTAACTATATCCCATGGGCACAGATGGATAAGGCCAATTTATTAAAGCTATTGCCCCCGTTGTCAGGAGGGGCAAGTAAGTGGATATATGCCTTTGAGAAACATACTGCCGGAGTACCCCTAGCCATAGGAGATGTAAAAAGTCTACTCGTATCAGCAGTAGGTGACCAGGCTGACAGGGTATGGGTTAAGGCCGGTTTCCCGGGAGTAACGTTAGACTGTGACCGCCATGATGGGGCATCCTTTAACACGGTGCGTGCCAGGGTGTGGGATGCCTTACGCGAAACATTCCCAGACACACCGGACTTGCAGTCAGTGATGCAGTGTTCAATGAATGACGGGGAAGAGGCTATGGATTACATTTTTCGGGTCCAAGAGATGTGGAGAGCAGAAACGGGCACGCCCTGGCATCAATCGACATCTTTATTTTATTTTATTATAAAGAGAGGGCTCCCAAAGGAAGTGCAGAAGGCGCTTGACAAGATAGCAGGTATTGAAGCAAAGGGATGGCCTGAAATTCAAAGCATAATAGTACACCATTGTAAAAGAATCAAGGAGAGGGAGAAGGAGGTGGCGCAGAAAAGATTGGCAGACGAGGCGAAGTTAGTACAGTCAAAGTTAGTGAAGGTTGCAGCAGCAGTAGCCGCGCTCCCACACAGTAGGGAGGGAGATGAGGAGGAGGATGGGCTGATAGCACTCCAAGGAAGGGTGGCAACTAATTGGGCAGGATCAGCACAGCGGCAGTGGACTGAGCAAGAGCAAGGTGGAAGCCCGCAGTGGCAAGAGTGGACCCCTCGAGGGGGACGAGGTGGGTACAGGGGCCGGAGAGGAGGCGGACAGGGGTATGGAGGAATGGGGGGAAATGGATGGCAGGGTCCCAGGGGCCCCCAAGGGAGTTGCTGGAACTGTGGCCGATGGGGACATTACTCCAGAGAGTGCAGAAGTAGACAAAACAATGGGTTCCAGGAGGGGGAGAGTTATGGTCATCCTCACCCGGGAAGCCCATACGGTCTCCCAATGGGACAGCAGCAACTAAGAAACCCCGGCCAGGGTACCACGGGCCAGCAACAAGGACACCAGTATAGGACACAGAACCACCCCCAAAACAATGACAGCATGCAATACACGCCAGGTAACCCTTTCGCGACAACAGCAAACGGGGCCCCCGCGTCAGCGCCTTACAGCGGCACGTCGGTAGTTTCCGGAAATGTCTTTAATGAGGGAGGGGCGACGAGATACCCCGCATAGGACAGCCCACAGAGAACACTTGCGTGTCCAGTCCTATCCACCACCTACAATGCAGCAGAGGAACCATTGGTAGGGGCGCAGATAGGAGACAAGCAGTTTATATTCATGGTTGATTCGGGAGCGGAGAAATCATGTATCAGAGAGGGCCGATTCCCGTTATCTAGCAGGAAGTTAGAGACGCAGGGGTTCTCTGGGGCTGTAGTTGAAGTTCCTTACACAGAAGCTTTGGATGTGACAGTGGGAGGTAAGACTGTGAAGGCACCCTTATTATATTACGAACATTCCCCAATTAACTTGCTAGGGAGGGATCTCCTGAGTAAACTCAACATGACCATATCATTTACCGAGAGAGGGATAGTGTGTTCCACACCCGGGATATGCCCCTTGCGTGCAATGTTGGTAGTGCAAGCCTACACAACCACGCAGGAAATACGAGGGCTGCCACAAAATGAGGAAATGTTTATAAAAGGGCTGAAGAGTCTGGCCCTCATAATTCCCGAGCTGAGAAGCATGGACTGGAGGATCCCGGCGGAGTTCCTCTTCCGCCCCATAGTATGCCCCAACGCAGCACCAGGATCAGTGGTATCGTTAGATTTGCACGCTGTGCAAGTGTCAGCAAAAAGAATAGCTGTGATCGGAGTGGACGAGGAAGGGTGTGAGTGGCGCACAGTGCTATGCACAAACGCCAACATCGCCCTGCGAGAGGTAACAGATGAGGATCTCTTCTCAGACTCAGAAGGGGATGGTGAAATAGTGATGGAAATAGCGATGCCCTGTGATATTTTAATACAAGCAAGGGAGACTCCCGTCCAATTGATGACAGTGGTAGGAGCACCACCGTCGTTTTTTGATGACGACATGAGGCTCGTACCAAACAACTTATGGACAACAGGCCCCCATGATGTGGGACTGTTGCATGGAGTACAGCCTGTGGTAATAAAGCTGAAACAAGGAGCAATTTTACCACGAGTTAAACAATATCCCCTGTCTCGTGAAGCTGAAGAGGGGATAAAAGAGACAATAAACGCCCTTCTAGCACAAGGGATAATAGTGCCTTCAAGCTCCCCATGTAACACTTGTATTTATCCGATCAGAAAAGCAAAAGGGGGGTCTTGGAGGATGATACAGGACTTACGCCCCCTCAACGATGTAATTCAGAAGGAGTTCCCTCTAGTCCCGAACCCCGCATCAATACTGTGCAGCATCCCGAAAGAGGCATCACATTTCACAGTAGTGGATTTGAAAAACGCATTTTTCTCTATTCCCCTGGCTGAAGAGAGTAGATACCTTACCGCCTTCACACTGGGGGGTAAAAGGTACGAGCATTGCAGATTACCACAGGGTTACTGCGAGAGCCCGAGCATCTTCAATCGCGTATTACATGAAGACCTAGGAAACCTATTAGTTGAGAGCACCATTATTCAGTACGTAGATGATTTACTAGTCTGCGCACGAAACGAAGAGACATGCAGAACAGATTCCATAACTCTATTGACTTTGCTGGCCAACAAGGGGTACAAGAGGTCCTGTACCTAGGACAGCTGATTTCGAGAGATGGAAAAAGAATAATACCAGACAGGGTGGAAGCCATAAGATCAGTACAAGAACCCACAACAGTAAAAGACATGCAGAAATTTTTGGGAATGTGCAATTACTGCAGAGCATGGATATTAGATTATGCGGCATACACTAGGCCCTTATTACAAGCATTAAAGGTGGCTCAACAGGAGAGCAGGAAGGTGGAATGGACGGAAGAGATGAGTTCCTCCTTCCAAACACTGAAAGAGTTGATTTCAAGCGCCCCAGTACTCGCAAACCCTGATTATGGACGCGAGTTTTACCTATTCTCCCACTGCAAGGAAACACTGATGACAGCAGTCCTGACACAAAAAACATCCTTAGGGCACAAGCCATTGGCTTACTATAGTGGCACTTTAGATGCCGTGATGCAGGGCCATTTCGCGTGCGAGCAATCACTCGCTGCAGCCGCATTCGCGATTGAGAAAAGTGCCACAATAGTAATGGGCTGCCCTGTAACATTGTTTGTGGAACATTCATTATTTGCCATACTCGAGAGATCAAAAAGCACACTGACCACACAGCGGGCAACTGCCTACGAGATTATACTGTCCAGTGCCAACATCCATATAGTGAGATTAGTGAGATGCAAGACAGTGAACCCCGCCACATTCATTACAGAAACGGGCACGCTCGAAGACATGCAGAACCACGATTGCGCAACCTACACAGGAGAAAGTGGGGAGGAGACAGTGGTGTGTGAGAACGCTCTAAGCGAAGGGGAAGTGTACTTTGTGGATGGGTCCGCATCTATTGACACGGACACGGGAGAAAAACACGTTGGCATGGCAGTGGTGAGGTTAGAAGACGGTGAGTATGAAACACTGGTACAATATCGTCTCCCATCACATTACTCCGCGCAGGCAGCAGAACTGATTGCACTCATAGAAGCACTACATGCAGCAAAGGGTTGTGCAGTGACGATATACACAGACTCAGCTTACATGACAACAACGGTACATGGAGGCCTAGCAAGATGGGGGCGGAGGGGCTTTAGGAGGGCAGATGGAACACCTGTACAGCATGCAGAATTGTTAAAATAATTAATTGAGGCCCTGCAACACCCCACTGCAGTAGCAATAGTAAAATGCCAAGCACATATGTCCAACACAGATGTTGTGTCTTTAGGGAACACGGCAGCGGACGCTGCCGCCAAAGAGGCTTCCTATTTTCAGAAAAATGACGCAGGTGAATACATGCTTAAGGACAAAACAAACGAAGAGCCCCCAGAGGGATATAATGTCATGCCCATACCACAAATAATAGAATTGCAGGAAGGAGCCAGTGCAGAGGAAAAACTATTGTGGACAAAGCGAGGGTGCAGCAAGTCAGGAACAGACCTGCTGTGGAGGCAAAATAACTCGGGGAAGGTGGTAATGCCAATTCAGCTACTAGAGATTGCATTTCAACAGCTACACTTCCCTGCACATAACACCAAACAACACATCGCAGCAGAAATACAGGAAGAATGGTTCGTGCCCTGTCTCCAGGAGCACGTGTCTCGTTTGGCAATGGAATGTACAACATGCCAAATATACAATTCATGGATGACATTACGTACTCTCCGGGGAACAATCCCTAAGCCCATTGGCCCATTCAAGGAACTACACATAGATTATGCAGATATAGGGGAAAGGTGTAATGGTGCACGGTACATGATTGTGGTCGTGTGCCCATTTTCAAGGTGGGTGGAAGCAGGACCCTGCGCGCGACCTGATGCCAAGAGCGCCGCCAAGTTCCTAGTAAGGGAGGTATTCCCGCGCTGGGGAATTTGTGACGTCATCCGCTCAGACAATGGCACTCATTTTGTGAATGAGCTTTTTAAGGAAGTGACTGCATTGTTGGGAATAAAACATAAATTATGTTCAATTTATCATCCTCAAAGTAATGGCATAGTGGAAAAAATGAACGGATTGTTGAAGGGCAGGTTATCAAAATTATGCTTCTCATTGAAAAAGAATTGGATTTACTGCCTACCGCTTGCGCTATTTGAGTTACGAAACCAGCCAAGCAAAGACCACCATTTGTCCCCGCACGAGATTGTGACTGGGAGACGGATGAACACTGCACACTCACCACTGCGCGAACACTCAGACGCTCACAGAAGCGCCGCGATATTGGGAGATGAGTTCACAGACTATTTAAAGAAACTGACAAGGGCAGCGCGCGTGATAGCAAAGCAATTGTCCCCACCCTTCACTAGAGAAGAGGGAAATGTAACAGGCGCTGTCACGGAGCCGGAGCAACAACTACAGCTAATGCCAGGCGACTGGATATATGTCAGAAGTTTTGTGCGTCGGTGGAATGCACCACGATTCCATGGCCCATATGAAGTAATATTTTGCACACCTACGGCAGTAAAAGTCAAAGGGTTGAGGTACTGGGTGCACTTGACCGATGTACGGAAGGCATATAGCAACGTACAAGAGGAGGTAGATGGGGAGGCACAGACAACAGCAAACGCTGCAGCTGAGTAGAATGACTGAATATGAACTTGCGTGTATGTGCTGGTACTGAATTTGAAGAAATGCACAACTGATAAAGAAAAAAAAAAAAAAAAAAAGAGGAAAAATGTTGTTTTAACATTCATCTTGTTGAGTGTAAATATATATACACATATATAAAATGGAATGCTGAACTATGAACCTGTATACACCCTTGTCTGTGAATACCCCTCCCCGTATCCCCACCCGCTTCCATTCCCCGTCACATGTATATTGGCACTGTTGGTGCCAACAAAAATGTTTACATGTATGCACTCAATGCACTTTTATATATAAAACAGGAGCTTCCATGGCATCTAACGGGCAGCCTGCAACGGACAGATGTTCTAGAATTAGAGAATGGTTAACTGCGAAATGTATATATTCGTATGAATGTGGACTATCTGCGTGCATTATATTGTTCTTTACACTATTATTCGGTCTGGTTACATACTGGTTCATAGCGTTCATCTCTATCGAGATGAACGAGGGGGGAGGGAGTAACACAACTACTGGTACCAATACAACTGCAAGTGTCAATGCAACTACAAGGGAAGGTGATTTTTTGAGATGGGATGGAACTAAACTTGTGTGGGGCTACTATACTACGTCATCCAATGTTGGCATTTCACACGATGGAGGGCCAAAGGGTGAAAGACAAAACAACACTCTGTCCCCACCTGAGATGTCCAATTACAATGCTCACAGCTTAAACGACCGAAATCCCTCTGCCATATCCTGGTTGTATAATACCCCCACCAGCCAACCTGCCCCCACGGCCATAGAGAATCAAAGAATGAGAGAAACACATGAAATATTATATGATGACTGGGTGAAGGGGGGCGGGAATGAGAAAGGGGGGTCTAGTTTGTTTCTTGCCCAGGGAATCGGGAAGAATATGAGGAATAAGAACAATAGACGGAAGAGGGAAGCAGGAAGGAAGAAGTATGATGAGTACTATGGGTTAGGTGTAGATAAGATGGAAGACCCGCGACACCCCCACCAGACAAATAAGTGGTATGCAGACATGAGTGCCACAGCTAGACAAACAACAAACGAGAGCTGTTATGTTTGCTCCCTCATCCCTCACGCATCAGGTACACCCAAAGTAATGTTACCCAAAGAGTTGCCGATTATAGATGCCCAATGTCTCCTTCATCTCACGTTATGCAGAATTAAGAACACCTTCCAGGCACATGAAGTGACTTTTCAAATGCTGCAGAACGAGAAAACGTGCTACCCAAAACCGTCAGGGGTTGTATGTCTGAAAGAACCATTTTTTGCAATCGAAGGGACACTTTTTTCTGATAACAAGTGGAAGAATGAAGAAGTAATGTGTAAAGCTGAAGCACTGAGGGGTGTGGCACCGGAGAAATTGCAATGGATAGAAGAAACATGCACACCCGTATGGAGAGAACACATTTCAAAACTAACCTGGGTTACGCCCATCGAAAAGCCTTTCAAGTTGCAGAATGAAATAGACTATGAACTATGTTTCAAAGGAGAGGGGAGAACGTCCATGGGGACAAACAAGAAGTGCAACAAAACCCTCACTATCCCAGACCTAAGAAAAGGGACTGCGGCCCTTATGGACACGTATTGGGTATGTGGAAAACAGTCATACCTACACCTCCCCCCGTCGTGGAGTGGCAGCTGCTCAATGGCCACTCTGCACTCAGCTCTAATGGTGATACCAGAAAGCCACATCGATGGAAGCAAAAGGACACGGGAACGCACACAACAGAGTGTGGCTCAACCAACTGCAGAACCACAAATGTATGTTCTGTCTTCTGGAAGCAAGGAAGAGGTGCTGACCCGCAACAGACGAGCATCAAACTATATATCAAAGGCATCATCAGAACTATTGGCCCAGATCCCAGACAAATATCGATTATTCAGCTCAGCAGAAACATTTTTTGCCTCGCTCGTATCAAGTGTCCAAGCAAGGGCTAACGCAAAATGGCTCCAGATAACCCGCTGGGAATTAATTCAGCTGGCAAACGACACCGAAGAAGGTTTTAACATAATAAAGGTCGAACTAAGAGCCTTGCGACTGATGACCATGCAGAACAGGTATGTCCTGGACCTGTTGACGGCGATGGACGGCGGTGTTTGCCGAAAAATAGGAAGTGCCTGCTGCACTTTCGTACCTTCTGAAGACGCAGAGAACGGCTCCCTGTCCCATGTGATCGAAGCAGTCCATAACCTAGGAGAAAAAATGAAGATGGAAGGCGGAGCGGTTCGATAACCTCTTCTCCTGGGTCCCCTCATGGCTTGGAACAACGATGAAATTTCTGTTGCCAGCTGTGGTGTTCCTGCTTTTGATTTTCTGCCTGTGCCAGGTGGGTCTTCGAGTCTGTGCTAGCGCAGTACCAAATGGTGCAATGATGATGGTGACAATGGGCAACTCACACGGTACAATAAAAACGGTGCAAGAAGCACAAGTACAAACAGGGGTAGACAACACACCAAGGTACCAACTGGTGCCCATGTACCATGACAAGGATATTGTAGATAAGCTTTGGCACACCACCATCAAAGAACCCCGCATACTAGAATGGTACGAGGAAGTGTGGGTAGATTTGGAAGGAGATGGTGGGTGCATATATCTTACGTGTACTCCAGATGAATACGCCAGGAGAGGTGAGAGTTTAAGGGGGGTGTGCAGAGCATGGATGCCTATCAAAGGAACTCCTGCATGGGATGAGGCGGTGATGGACGAAGCAGAATGTAGGAGGATAGAGGAGTTAAAGAATTTGTTACTTAAGTAACGAAAGGGGGGAAATGTAGGGGAGGACTGGTCCAGGAGACCCCTCTCGCCTGCGTTTCTTCCCCAGGTGAGGGCTATGGCCCATTGGGCGTTCCCTCATGCCACCCGGGCCCAGGTGGTGGAGGGCTCACCCACTGGAGACATTGCCCACACGTATCGAATGCCCACATGTATTGATTACAACACAAATTTAGCTAGGCCCAAAAACCATTCTTTGCCCGGTAAAGATGGTGTGAGCTCAGCGCACTGTAGCGCGGCCCCCACCCTTGGAGAACATCCCTGTTGCCGCAGCACCCTGGCAGATCCGCTGCGAGCACGTTCCCACGAACAAAACGGACATGAGCTAGCGTAATGCCCTAACATTGTATCAGTTCACCTCCCGCAGTGTATCATCGCTCCTAGCATGACCCGGCCAGCAGGCCTGGGAAATGAAAAGAACAGTAATATGGTCATCAGATGGCAGACAGTCTTTATGCATTAATGTCAAGACCTCTTGCATTATTTCTTTCTTCCACAAGATACAAACGCCTGTAGAAGGTATTAAAATGAGAAAGTATGCTCCCATGATATAAGCTATGGCAAGCTCGCACCATTGCAGGTGGATGCCGATGATAAAGGAACGCTCCAGGGATCTGTTCGCTGCGTGTATCACTGGGAAGCCTACCTCACGTGGTTCCGCGCCATAACCAGAGCTAATGCTGCTAGAGTACACGAGAAAGCGGATGCAACTATACTATGAACCCATGTAAAGAATGCGCGAGAGTGCACGTATCATGTGTGAATGTCTGAGCCCCTCATATGCCACCACCGTCACGTACAGTGGCGGGTTGTTTTCTATGTACTCCACTTATCTAACCACTACCTCATTTACTACGAATGTATATGAATGTAACTGAAACACTGTAGCTGCTAGAGTCTAATGTACAAATATGATGCTCGAACTGGGTATAATCGAAACGCACCCAGCAAAGGTTAAATGCATGTTTTGACGTGATTTTAAATAAGTATTATAGAAAGTGTTCAAATGTTTGCGATGTCTTTGCTTGTATTCAGCAACACACGAGGGAGATACCTTTGTGAAAACGTACAAGGTCTCGATGTATCCCCCTCCCTCCCTCAGAAGGCTGCCAAGACATGAGAACAGAGCCCTGCTCTGCGTTATCACGCCTCCCCCGACCCGACTGGAGCCGCTTCAAAGACTTGTGGCCCCACTGCAGCACCAAAGGCCGCGGCCAGCCACCTGCATTATTTACAGCACAGTAGTAAACCTTAGTTTAAACTCAAGCACCCCCTCGTAAACCCCACAACCCACCATACTGTCTCAGACTTATGGCCCTGTGCAATCAGGACACCCAACACTTTGACAACACACAGCGAAACATCCATCACCACTTCTAACAAGACAGAAAGACCTGTACCACCAGCCCCAGTCCCTGAAGCTTAGCCCCTCGACCTACGGTCCCGGTCAACAGATCACAAGTAACCAGGCCACGATATATTATCTCCAGATCCCTCACAAGGTGCATTCCTCCTGTGTTGCATTTAACCTATTGAAAGATTTACTAAAGAGAATAGAACTGTAAATGACTGAATGATTGCAGTGTGCATGGCAGAGGGTGAGTAAGTCAGAAAAGGCATTCATCTCTGCCACAGGCCGCCTCGGCACACCAACACCGCCCGGATGAACTCGAGCCGACCTGCCAGGCCCAGCCCAACCCACGAGGGTGACCAGTGACGTCCTCCAGCCAAGACCAACCACACCGCAGCAGCACCTATAGTTAGTCGTCGCCACCCAATCCCAATGAACTTGTGCTCCCTATAGTATGTAGGTTTTGATGACGTTTTTTGTAAATATATACGCCTGTCTTTGCTATTGTCAGACAGAGCGCTCTCGGAGTTTGCAGAGTTCTTTGCATGCCCAATTCTGATTGATAAACTCCCACTTACGCTCACCCGTACTCTGTCTTGGCCTTATTCCCATTTTGGGAGAGTCCTTCATTGTCTCTCATTGCGGGGAGGATCGTGCTGTTTGGGGACGCTTGCTTTCACATGGAACCTTATTTCGTTCCCCTTTCTTTTAGATTTGGCTGGTGGCAGTGGTATCTACAATTTCTTTTCCTACCACAGGCTATGAAAATAGCCTTAGTACTGTTTTAGGCTATGTTAGTAGCCTCGAACTTTAATCCGCTGGACCCCTTTTAATTTCCAGCTGGGTTTATTTGCCATTTCTTTTTGTAAAGCTCTTTCTCGTGTTTTACTCTGCGCACCAAACCAGGTTTGATTTTTTGTTTGCCGTCCTTTGGCTGGCTTCTGCACAGAAGCCCTCCTTAGGCGCCTGAGTGTCTGGGTGGACAGGATGTGAGGGAGGAGTTTTAGGCCCCCTGTACAGGGTCTCCTTGGAGACCCAAGTCACACTCTTGTTTGAATGGCTAGGTGACTGTCCTGCCAGGACAGCCACCCTGCTCTGTGATTGAACGCCAGGCTGTGTGAATGGGGGAAAACTTCATAAAAAGCAGGTCTCTGGGACTTGGAAGGCAGAGTCGCCACTAGAGCGAGAGAACCGAAGAGAAGCTGAAGGAAGAGGACTACTTCAACTACTGAACCTCCCGGTGAAGCCCTGCTGCTGGTCTGAACCTCCTAAAACTTCGACGACAGAGAAGATCTGCAAGGAATCTTCTTCCCTTGAGCTGGTGGGTCCAACCAGTTCGCCAAACACCAAGCAAGGCCTCCCTCCCCTGGTCGAATTTGCTGTGCACCGCTCCAGTGAAATGGATAGCCAGAAGGACTGGACCCCATTTGGGTTTTAAGGAGCACAGTTTTTATTTGTTGCTTTGCTCTGCTGCTGGTTTCTCCCCTCGGCAGTGCAGGACCCTCCAGTCTTCCTCCTTCTTGTCAGTTCGACAGTCGCTTCAGGAACCGTGTGCCTGCAGCACCTGTCAGGATCTTCTGCCTCAGCTACAGCATTCTTCTTCTACTAAGGTACTGTTCAAATCCGATTGTTCGTTCCGTCCGACCGCGGTGAAAGTGTTTGAAATCTTTTGCTAATCCGAGGGCTTGTCCTTCTCTACTCTTTTAAATAACTTTCCTTCCGACCAACTTTGTTTCAAACTCTTGGCAAAGACTTAACCGCAAACTACTATGAACCATGTGATCCTCTGCAAAGACTCTGACCCTTTAACATTGGCCCAGGCCTATTGATTTGAATCCTAGTTGTAGTACGGCTTTTCTAGATTGCCCTGTCTACTTACTTGTTGGTGTTGCTAGATTTTGAATAACCTTGCCTTTCCCTCCCTTTTTCAATTGCTGGAGTGCCATTTTGCTAACACTTAATTTTGAGCTTAACTTGTCCCGAATTCATTGGGTGATGTGTTGTGTATTAAGATTGTGATTTCCTGCTGATTTATACTAGTGAACTGGTTTATAACTGATGGTGTAAATAAATGCATATTCTTTTACTCAGAAACCTTGAATCAGTGTTTGTTCGAACCTTAGCAATTGCTGTCCTTTTTGTAACTTCTGATACTGCTCACTTTACTCTGAGGCAAGTCTGGCTGCTTAGCCATCTCTACCACTTTACTGTGTAGTACAGGTTTGTACCAAAGGTGAATTTGTACTTGACCTTGTAGTCTTAATTGTGTGTGGTATTCCCAAAGGGTACTGCATATGATTCTGCCTAACAACAACCTAAAAAATGTGTCGCACACGGGCGAGTACCGGATTGAGTACCGCTTACCCTCACTGTTTCCTGCCTGTGCTCCTGCTTACGCATCTGTGTCTCCAGTGCCGGACTGTTGGACATTGATTTTTGCAGCTGGTAGTTCTACTTGGGAGGTGATGCGAAGAACTAATCAAAATTAAAAAAAAACTTTATTGCAACTGTTGTCAACAAAATTGAAGTGACAATGTGTTGTTAGTTTGTTTGTTTTCTCAGTTGATTTGGGTGTTTGGTCTCTTTTACATCCTGACTCACGAGTAAGTGCCCCTTTTAGCCCCCCCTCAGACCTCAGTCTATAAACAGCTCTAAGTATTTTGTTTTGGCGTTACCTTGCCGTTCTATTTGATACTTTCAGTCTCCTTGAAATGTTGATGCGGGGTCGGCTTTACTCATTAAAAACCGACATGCCATCAACGGTAAATGTTGGCAATAGTTTTAACGGTAACCAAAATAATTTACAAAAAAAATGTCTTCCTATAAATCTATTGTTCTGACTCCTTGCCCCATGACCCCAAAGGGTCCCAGTACTACCATGTTTCATCCTGTGTGTCTGTCAACCCCTAATCAAAGTGCTCAGTTGCACACCCAATTTCCACGGTCACTTAAGTCACTCAAGTCTAATAATAACAACGATCTACCACCTCAGCGACCTTTCATTAGAACTGTGGCTGATCTAAAGACACCATGTGAACTCTCAGACAATACTATGTTAAATTCACCTTGTCACGCTCAACCAGTAATAGTAGACCGAACCATTCAATCATCTATGTCTACTGATTACAGTTCAGACTCTAATGACCCTAATGAGAATCAAGAGGTCTCTCTCTACGCGAGTCAGTGTGAATCCCCAATACCGATCCACAACTCGCAGAATTCTCACCAAAAATCTGACGTGTCTCTACCAGCTCATTCATTGTCTGCGATATCATATGTACACCCTACACCGCGTCGTCCCTGTGCACCTCCTCAAGGTGATTCTGCAGTGGCTCAATCTCTGTTGTTACAAACTACATTGACAGCCATTAATACCACACTAATGTCTCTGTTTAAACTCTTTGAAGTATTGAACTCTAAAATAACAAACCAAGAATCTAAGTTAGATGGTTTGTTGTTATGGACACAGCAAGTAAAACTGGCGCCTCCACTTCACCCATGCCCAACAGAAGGGACGCTGTGTGGTGATTCCTCTAGCACTCGGATGGTAGCTGACCCAGTCCCTTTAACATCTTTGCCCACGCCTTACCTGGCGCTGCCCACTATTGCGCATATTATCACAGTAAGTCCTCCAAAACCGACTGTTCCCCCAGTTTCCTCTAATCAATCGTGGGTGAGTGTGCAAGACTCACCAATTTCTAACCCTATGTTGGAAAACGTTCTGCCTGTAATGAACCCCACAGTCCTGGATGAGTGTCCCTCTGTAGTTTCTTCGAAATTTAGGAAGATTGTCAAAACCAACGCCAAAAAAAAGACTAAGAACATGCCTGCTGCACGAATGTCAAAAGCCTCAATACATGCCTTTTTTAAAAAAATTACTATGGTCCGTCCTGTAGCTGCAGAAATAGTAACACCTCTTCCAGCCTGTCCTGTATCTACAAATCTTGATGAACATGCTCTACCTGCAGTACCTGTGATTTATGACCCATTAGACGCCCTAGTTGAGGCTCTTGAATCTGACCATACTGATAACATTGATGATCCGATCTGGACTGACACTCGGGCTACATCTTCTGCTCATCAGTTACCAACTCCTAGCAATCATGATACTGAATTACAACGGTCTGTTATTTTGAGTGAAATGCGTCGCACACTGGACGCCTACATGGATGAGCGTTGCCCGTCACTGAATGATCACGCTTTCAATCCAGCAGTGGATTCCCAAATCAAATCAGTCTCTTGGACTTCCCCGGTGGTTCAATCTAAAACTTCTCCACATCGACCAAATAATAGAGGTCTGTCTATATCTAAACACGTTCCATGTCTGTCTCTAGAACACCAAAAATACACCGCGGAAAGAAACAACATCTCATTCAATAATCTTGAGACGAAAAATGTCAGCAATAGGCAATCTCGCCACCTTATTACTACTGTGCCAGCCTGCCACACGCTAATTTTGAAATGCCGTGATGGCCCCTATCCTAAATTCAATCTAAACAGGCAAAGTGTCTTGAATATTTTTGGCGACGTACTTGAACTAGAAGACCTAACATCACACGATATAGCTCAAGTCGAATATATTTCTGACACCACTACAGCAATTGTGAGACTATGGATCCCCTCAGGATTAGTCGTAAATACTATATGGCTTGCTAAAATGTCTCCATTTGAAATGGGTTTCTTGTTGACACAAGACCCGGAGCGTATCACAAAACATGTAGATGCCCTTTCAGTTCACCAATCTCAAATTTACATGAGCTCCCGGGATGACATGCAGACATCTAGATATTAACCATCAACTACACTACAGCCTCATGTCATTAAAATAGCTTCCTGGAATACTCGTGGCCATTCGCATTTACACACTTAATTAAAAATACTAGCAGACTATGCTATAATTGCCCTGCAAGAGACTTGGTATTTGGAATCTCCAACCTGGGACAATTTTGATGTCATTTTATTATCTGCAAAGCTGGGAGCACGTGGTCGGCCCTCGTCAGGGTTATTGGTGGCTGCTAATAAGAAATTGGGTTTTAAAGTCGAAGCCTGGAAACATGTCAGCAACTATATGCAATTGGTGAAAATTACCTGTAAAAATCATACAATAGCCCTTGTCAACATCTACCGTAACCCGGTCGGGTTATCAGACGTGGCTTTCTTTGAGGGCTTAACAGGATTCATTGATTTGATATCAGTCAAAACTGGCATCACTGACTCCCTTATCATGGGCGATTTAAACATGGATTGTTTATCCCTGGCTAATAGAAATAAGACGAGGGCTGTTACCACGTGGTCCCGCATTATGTCTGACTGCAATATGTGTATGGTAAATGGCTCTGCAGATAGTGACATCCCACCGAATCCAACATGGCAGTGAGGCATTAGTCAAAGTACCATTGATTACATGTATGTTGAGCGAACCATGTTTACCCGCATCCTCCTGTTTGACATAATACAGGGGTCTGTAAGTGATCACCATCTTCTCTCCCTTCAGTTAGCTTGGACGCCTATGAATTCCCCTAGACAATGGCTTGACCAGCATTTCATGGTCAATAATACCAAAAATCGGCTCAGATGGACGCATGGAAATCTTATGAAGTTCACGCATGCAATTCATCAGTATGATAAATCATCTAAACTGATTGAGTATATTGATTTTCTTGATCCATTTCGGCATACAATTGTCCCAAATCCAAATGTAAAAACTCATAAGCATACATTTGACATACATTTGACTTTGCAATTAAAGCTCACAAGGCCGAATATCGCAAGGAAAAAAGAGTAATTCTTATGACAAATAACGCTAACATTAATGCCAACCTAAAAACAGCTAAATGCAAATACATGAATTGGATTCGAGGACACCGAGCCAAGCTTTTCCAACAAGACGGTGAAGTGATGCTATCTGCAATTTGGTCTAAAAACTCAGCAGAAATATGGCGATATCTTAATCAAAAACCAAATGTAGCTCAAGCCCATGTGCAATCAAATCCTGTAACAGAGGCCGTTTGGGTATCACATTTCTCTGATCTCTATAGTGATCCAGAATTTGATACGAACGATCACCAGATCCAGTCCTCTAAACCCTGGGACATTCATTGCTCCCCTTATCTTCTTGAAGCAATGATCAAAAAATTAAGCTCATCACGAGCTGCCGGTCCCGATGGCCTCCATAATGTCATCTTGAAGGACAATCCAAGACTTTGGGCTTTAAACCTTCATGCAATCTTTGTACAAGTGTTGACCAATCGCAGACTCCCAGCCTCTTGGCTAAGTTCTGTGATAGTCCCTATCTATAAGAAGGGTGACCGCTCTGATCCTCGTAATTACCAGCCAATAGCCCTGCTAGATACCCCAGGTAAACTGTTTGCAAAACTAGTATTGTCAGAGTTCAATAAATGGACAGAAACCTGTGGTAAACGTGATCTTCACCAAACGGGTTTTGTTGCGGGCATGGGCACCTGTGTCAATCTTTTTACGTTGAACACAATCAAAGCCCTCTGCCAGTCTCATAAGCAGTCAGTCTATTTCGCATTTATTGACTTGCACGCTGCATTTGACTCTGTTTCTCGTCCCTTACTATTGGCGAAATTAATAAGAGATAATTGTCCATCAGACCTCTTTGATATCATCCATGCATTTCATGGTGCAACCTCTATTCGCGTAAGGCTTACTTTGGAGGGGTTGCTATCTGCTCCTATTAAGACCGCGCGTGGCTTAAAACAAGGTTGCCTATTAGCGGCAGCAATTTTTAACTATTTCATACATGACCTGAGTATTTCCTTTCTACAGATATGTTCTGATGCCCCTGTCTTGAAAGGGTTTAAAATTACTAACTTGAACTATGCTGATGACATTGTCCTAATTTCTAAAACGCCGAAGGGCCTACAGAATTTTATAGATGCGTTTAACCTGTACCTATGTAAGAACCAACTGGTGGTCAAAACTAAAAAAACCCAGATTGCAGTCTACCAAGCTAACAAACTTAGTAGGTCCAGGCTAGCGTGGTCAATAAATAATACACCACTAGATATTGTTCCAACTTACACCTACTTAGGCGTTGATTTTGGTGGCCTAACCAATTCACGCAGCCAGATAGAGCGCATGGAGGCAAAGCTGACCGCGACCATTTCGCAGACCAGAATAATATTGCACAAATTTGGGAAATTTTCCATTAAACCGGCAATAGTTTTCTGGACTGTAAAAGCCATCCCTTCGATTATATATGGAGCGGAATCCATCCTGAATTGTCAAAATCTTAGAAAATCTATTCTTGATAGATTCGAGGGAAAATATTGGCGAACGGTGTTATATTTGCCGAACTGTGTTCCCGGTCCTTGGCTGCGTTATGAATTGGGACTCGTCTCAATGCATGCTATCTATACATGGCGTTGTTGTATGTTTCTGCGTAAATGCATAGTGGCTTCTCAAAAAGTTACTATTCTGTCGATCATCTCTGGCTTTATGCTAACATCGGATAAATCCTTTGTAAAACTATGGATCGACTTCTGTTTAGAAGCTCTTGCGGTCGCAAGCATACCAATAGCCTTGATAATATCTAATCCCACAAAGGCAAAAAATCTTTTTTACCAACTAGACTGGATTAAGACCTTAGAGAAATGCCAAAAATACCGCCAACCATGTAAGTATCGATTCTGGCCCAAACCGGTAAAAAGTTCAGAGTCTTATCTACTAAAATTTCCATCACTAGCATTAAGATCAGGTATAATGAGGGCACGATTTGATCTATGGCCCACTCATCAAGTTCAAGTGAGACGCAATTTGAGACCTCGAGCACTTATGTCATGCAGATTCTGTAATGATTCCACCACGATTGAATCTCTTGAATACTTGGTCTGCAATTGTGCCCAATTATCTATCTTAAGAACAAAACATTTTTCAAAGGTGATGAGTACGTTAACAATCATTGCCTATGACATGCGCTGGTCTTTTTTATTGTGTTCTAACAAGCACTCTGTCAAGGTGGCCTTAAGTAATTTTTTGATGGCCATAAACTGGGACATTTCTACCTGAGAGGCGGTTCCAATCTCAAGCAGCGACCGACTTAAAGAGGGGTAACTGTTTGCTAAGTCATCTACCAGATAAACTGTGTTTTATGAATGTTCTAATTGTGATGTAATAGCTACCTGAGGGGTGTAGACTGACTGATATGTACCAATATGTCTTTCGTGATGTTAAAGCAATAATAGTACTGTCGCTGTTTGAGTTTGTACATCCTAAATGAATTTCAAATGGAAATGTTTTGTTGGGTTTTAAAATGTTTGAATTTTGTATATTGAAAAGTTGTTTTTAACAGCTTAATCGATAAAAAAAAATGTGTTTCCGATTGTATTGAATAAATACAAATACACCTTCCCTTTCAAATCACATATGAATCCCATTGTGTATTTTCAGAATGAGGAGCTGCTTGGGGTTTATCTTAACACTATTTTAATGGAATTGAAAATGACTCCTTTTAACTTGCTCCCATTTTGGTATTTAGTTTAAATACCAATGGCCTTCATAGAACATACATTATCAAATTGATCCTGACTAGGCTATGGTACAACATGCTTTGAACCATGATCTAATGACTACTACATCTGTGAAAACACGTTGGGTACCTCTTATACAATTCTACACTGTCACCAATGGGAAACTATCTGTTTTATACAGTGCTTACAGCACAGAACAACATGCAAATCTCACTAGGCTTTACATTTGATGGGATCACTGCTGCATTTCACACCAATATAAAGTCATTTGCACCAAAGGAATTAAGGCAACATTTCTAGGGGTCTTATCTGTTAAATTTAGAGAGTTGTTTTATTTTGAGGTTGTACTCTTTCTTTTAAGGACTCTCACAAATTTCCAAATGGTCAGCTTTATTGCCAACCATGTCACTTTAAATGGGCAAATTTGCCGTTGAGGCTCGGTTGTACCTCTAATTATATGTTCACTTTAGATGTGAATCTTGTGTGTAGAATACATATTTCATACTCTTAGAATTGTAACATTTTTTTTAAGCTCTTCCCTCGAAGACTCCCAAAGGTGGGAGGGAAACTTTTCTCTAGGTGAAAAACCAGGACAACTTGAAGTCTGTACAATATTGGTTTGTGTGAAATGAATACAAGTATTATACAAACGAATAGAACATTTGCTTTTTTCAACATATTTACACGTTAATACATTATATAACATCCAAAATTGTCAATTCAAATAAATGGTCAACTTTCAAACATTTTTGTCCTCTGACGTAAAGTTTAAAATCTGCATTTACATATTTTTTTTAGGTACAGTAAAAAGGTGCTCCTTTGAAAATCATTGCAAAACCCTATAAAATAAAAATATGTTGTTTGACTGTTCTCACTTTAAAGTGAATCTCTTGTAACACAGGCTGTGTTCCCTTGTTAGCTAATTATATTTTTCATTGATTCTGGCCTCCTTGTACGTTTAGAAATTAAGTTCCATTTTCAACTGGTGCATTCTGTATCTCCTGTTTCACTTGACTTTGATATAATTCCAGTCTTTGCGTGGAAAGTACTCAAAGGCCCAATATGTTGAGTGTTTTCCCTCAGGTGTGCAGGTGATTACCTGCATCCCGGAGGTGCATCCTTTTCATGGTAGTGAGTAAGAGGAGGAAATCCTCACAGACACGATGCATTTTTATGGTGCCCCTCTCACTTAAACTTGAAACACTCTCCATTAGTCTTTCATTTTCCTTATAATGTGTCATCTGCCTCATTCTTAAAAGGAGCATCTTAGTTTATAGTTTTTTCATCATCAGTTTGATTTAACAAAAGAGTATTGGGTACCATTTATTTTGTCATATGTACATCAATAATGGCCAAAATAACATCCTGATACTTCATTAAATACAAATACATATATCACTTTGCTAAAACTCTTGAATCAACTCTTGTACTCAGCTGCCGCAAATATTGAGTCAGCTTCCTTCTTAGCCTCCCCCATTAACCCTACTCCCCACAATAAAATATATTACCTCACCACACACACTCTCAGAAATCTTCCCTATCCATGTCCCACCTGCCAACAACCTTCTTGCATGGCACCCCAGAAGTAAAATCAATGGCATTCGTTTTTTGAGATTCAAGAGCAACCTCCCATGGCCTCAATAAATCAGTTAGTTGCTTTGAGAAGATTTCCCTTAGGCACAGAATGATGGACAAACTACATTTCACCAGCAAAAACAAAACTGAACCAATTCCAGAGTAGGCTCTGCACTGCTATGACCCATAGTAACCTTATCATGACGAATCTCCAATATCTTCCTTGGAAGGTTCCTTCAACAGGCAACTACCATATAAGTCTCCATTTTCCAGTGTTCGCTCTTGTGATACACATTTTCCATGTTTGTTAACATGTACGATGCAAATGGCATGGTGTTACGAGTATAAGGTATTCTGGGTGCATTTTTATGGGAAGAATCCAGATGTGATGGTGTATGTGGAATGAAAGTTTCACTCTTTTGCACCCATAGGCACATTTCTTACATTGGGACATGTATTCTCTGTGGCAGAGATTCTGGTTTCTGGTGACATTGGTGTGTGTTTGGGGCACATTACCCAGAGGGTTTGATTTGTGCTATCGTATTGTATACAAGATGCTTTGTAAGCATGTACCAATCAAGGTTTTTATCCAGCTTTATCTTAAATGTGTCGTCTTAGTTGGTCTCTAGGTGGTCTATTTCAATGGAGTGGTGCTCCCAAAATGCTTCTGATGGGAAATATGAACTGTCGTGGGTGGGTTCAACGTGCTCCATGGGATTCCTGAAGGCTTCCAAGGGCCAAACCATGCCAAAGGTCCCAATGTAGGGTTTGAAGCCTACTGTCCAATTGCAAAGCCATGAGATTTGAGAGCAGATCTTCAAAAGCCAATCAAAAAGCCTAATATATTCAAAAACAGGTTTGAGGAATTTTGGGAATAGCAATTGATTGTGTGACCTTTGGCTCTGTCTTTTAGCTCGAGCTTAGCTTTTAAACATCTCTTTAGTGCATCACTAAACATAGTTAGCACACCCTCATGTGAATGACAACCCCCATATTAGGTCCTTCACACATGTGCTGTTAAAAATGTGCCACCTTGAGTTTAAAATAGGAGTGAAGAAACAATGCCACGAGATATGGCACATTCCCCCGCATCCCAATAAGGTTTGGATACAGTCAGAAGGGTGAGAGCAGATTAAAAGCAGTTGTTCTGCTTCTGCATTGTCAGAACATTATTATTATTATTTTTATTATTAATAATACTTCTACTACTACCACTACTACTACTACTACTACTACTACTAATAATAATAATAATATCTTATTATTAAAGCATGTACACCAGTGGTAGCACCTCGACTAAGTGATGTAGCATACAGGCACTGGATGGCCAATTCAAATGTCTGCAGGAAAGAACAAACATTGTCCAAAATGTGCCACTGTGTAGATGATAGAAAGGCGACATCCAGTTCTGCTAAGTCTATTGCAGTAGCCGTTCACATCATTGCACTGCTTTTTCAGATGTTCCCGCATATAAATGTTTGAATTCCACTGAGAATATGAATTGCAGTTTTCAGCTGCTTTTCAGGGAGATCTAGGTACAACCGCAGATTTCCTAAGATTTTCTGTGTACTGTAGGAGTGGAAGTGCAGATCTCCTGGACCACACCATCTTATCTAGTTACAGGTACTGATGTATGAAGCTGGCCACACAAAAGGAAACTGGTAAAGCTGGATATATGCATATTTTTTTGCCTGTCCTCAGGGCAGCCACTGCATTAGCTCCACTGTCAGCTGCCGCAAAGCCTACTTGAAACCAAGGGTAGTCAGCCAATATGCTGCAAAATTCTTTCTCCCAGAGATCAACTACTCGAACATGCTGTCAAACCATTCCACGAAGAAGGTGATCTGCTGGCGGATCACATTTGGAGGCTGCTGTCTCGGGCTTTCCTAATAAGAGGTATGAGAGAATGTGACCTAGTACACAGTGATGGGCATCAAATCTGTGCCTAGAACACTATAAGGATAGTTCATGGGCAACGCATTTGTCTTGGAAGCAAGACAACGAAGGGCAACACAGGTTCGAATCCCGATCCTGCGCATAGAAACCATCCTGGTATTAAGTGTGTTATAAATGAAAATTATAATTATAATAGAGTTGCTTACCATCACAGTGGCACAATGCCATTCCTACTGCTTCTACAATATGCTCATCGAGGTATTTGTACATAAGATCATAAGAAGTATTGCTGACTTGGGATTTCCCAACAGGGAACAAGCCAATCACCCATCTAAAGCCATGGTTTCTAGAGATGCATAGGGCAGTACATTTATTGCCAACATTACACCAAGGCTGTCATTGAATACACAGCACTTTTGTGTATTTTGGGAAACATTAAAAAGCCTCAGCAACAGTGGGTTAGCACAATGAGGGGACAATACAATAGTAGTATGTTGTGGAATCTGCAGATAAAGATGGTGTTCTGCCAGTGCTTGTGAAACTCTGGGAATGAGCCAGATCCTCTGGGATAGTGCTGTGAACTGGTGGTGCAAATGTGCCCATTTTCTCGAGTAGATGGGTGGTGGGAGACTGTTCTGTCCCTATTTATGTTCCCCAAGCATGAGGATGATACCAATTCCTATGGGACAGAGAAGAGGTGCTCAAATACCAGCTTCCCTCACAAGACGCTCCTCTTGCATCTATGGCAGGTGGCAAAATGATATTGTTGCTTTTTCCATCATCAAATAATTCCAAACCTCTGATTTGTTTGGGAGGGTGGAGCTTAACTCTCCTCCTGCTCGGGGTCTACTGTCTGTACTTGTGCACTTCATAGTTGATGTTGCGTGGGAACTCATGACTGAGGATGCAGGAAATTATTTTGGCTCATAACTGCAGACCAATTCCATGTACGAATAAGGGGCTGTTTTGAAGCTTAGAGTCTCTTCTTCGATCTGATATCAAATTTACAGCAACAATTCATGCTGCATCATGCGGACAGCCATATTAGAAAGGAGAGTACAACAAATGATATATTATGAATGTAGCAAGTTTCTGCCAGAAATTATTCAACAAAAATATTCTGCAGTCAATAATATTTTGGCCCCCACCCATTTCTGGTCACAAGTATAGAAACCCTTGAAAGAGCATAAAACCTATCATATCACACCACCACGCTTACTCTCCCCTCTACACCACCACTCAACTAGAACACAGAGATACTATGACACCATTCGGTATAACTGTTCTCATATCAACATCTCCCGCTCACTCCACATCACTCTAAGTAAACATTGCTGGTTTCACACCCCCCAGCCAGGCGTTCTCCTCAGGCCTAACGCAGCCACAATCGGTCTGGATAATTCGGGCCAGAGCGAACACATACTCCTGATCTCTCAACCACCACACATACCGCTAAGAAGCAGCAACCACATGAATTCCAGACCAGCCGCACACATACCTGGTGCGCACATGCACTTTTTGGACTCTCTCTACTCTCTCTACTGACCTGAACTTCGGTTCCCAAGGGCGTTCAACCTACCAGCGCCTTCAGACCATACCAATGGTATGTAAGGCACTATAAAAATGCAAAATAACAATAACAATAACAATCATCCAATGAAGATTGGGGGCTGTATTCATGTGGAGTTTCTGACTCAGAGTATGAATATGTAATTATGACATAAGCATGGGAATATCTGACACTTTAAAAAATGTGACCACAAAGGGGATCGGATTTTGACATTGGAAAATCTGCAAGAAAGAACACTGCCTGGGGTTACGATTATGGATGAATGAATCAGAGAGATACCAATTTAAGGGCTGCAGAAAGGCAGATTCATGTTCAGGAATATGTAAAGAAGGAATCTGAGGCTGTCCTAACTTCCTGGAATGAGTACTGGAGAGGCCTTGCTGAATGGAAGATCTCTATTGAAAAAGGACCAGGCTATTCCTAAAAATGAAAAGATCTTTTCAGAAGTAAGTTTGAGAATTTCCCAAAAAGAAATTATATATGCTCTCTACAGCTAATTTCCTGCTAAGTCCCAGAAAACAGGTGGTTTGGAAAGGTACTATTAAAATACGTTGATTTAAATATGAAACAAACAGTGCAATCTCACTGCATGTAAAATTAAGTGGGATGTCAACTCAACTGAAAATACAAATTCACAACATAGCCAATGAAGATTTTTCTTGATAATGTGTGTTCTGTGCAGGGCATAGCTATTTAGTAAATAATGGTAAAGAAGAGAACGTTTAAATATGTCATGTACGTAGACCTGTTCAATATAATCTGAAAACCATTTTCCAGTGATGGGTTGGGTGAGTTGAAATTGTGTGTGTTTTACATCAGTGACACTGTTTTCCTAAACTAAAAGCTGCAGGGGTCTGATACAATTCACTATGAAGTTACTTTAAATTAATCACACATACTAGCAAACTTCAGCACCATATTTACAAGTGAAGGGGGCATGCAAGAGCTCCATCATAACTGCATTTGTTGGTAGCATTTTGGGAAAGCACAAAGCCCTGTATGTTATGTGAAACTTTATATGCAGTTTGAAGATGCTAACATATTACAGAAACTACTATATTTTGAAGAATCCTGTTACTATTAAGACCTATCTGCTGTCTTGGTTGCTACTTGGCGCATTTAAGCTGTATGGCGGGTAAGTGGCAGAATCAAAATGATAATGTTTTAGCTATTCAGACCTCTATTTCTATATAGAGTTGCTTATGGAGTTGAATGCTTGTTTATAAGAAATAGTGAGATAAAAGCAGGAGATCTTTTTCGTTTTATAGGGTAAGCTGTCTGTGATTGTGTAACATTGCAGTGACTTTTCCTGCATAAAGCTGGGCCCCACCTCTGCCTTGACCAGAAGCACGGAAACTGCTCTCCTGAACATCCGTGAGGACCTGCTCCTGAACCTCGATTCCAACACTCCCTGTGTTCTCATTCTGCTCGATCTCTCCTCTGCCTTTGACACTGTCAACCATGCCATCCTGCTCAACCGTCTCCGTGATAACCTGGGTATCACTGGTCAGGCTCTGGCATGGCTGACCTCTTTCCTTTCCGGTCGACCCTCCCAGGTCCAAATGGGCTACTTCCTCTCTGACATCTTTTTCTCCACCTGTGGTGTCCCCCAGGGATCCAACCTCTCTCCCTGGCTTTTCAACCAGTATCTGGCACTCCTTGCCCACCGCATCGCCGCTCTCTGCCCCCACTTCCAGTGCTATGCGGACGATACCCAGCTCATTTTCAGGCTACCCTCGGCCTCCTCCTCTCCTTCCTTCATCTCTGACTGTCTGTCTGCTATCCAGGAATGGTGTGCCGCCAATGACCTCTGCCTTAACGCCAGTAAGACTGAGATTCTACTCATCGGCGCACCCACTCCCTCCTTCCCTGCAGCTCTCTGGCCGGCCTCCCTTGGCCCCCTTCCGGCCCCTACCTGCAAGGCTAAAAACCTCGGGGTCATCTTCGACTCCACACTCTCCTTCTCTCCTCATATATCTGACGTCTCTAAGAAGTCACACTACCAGCTGCACCTCCTCAGAGGTATTCTTCCCTTCCTCTCCTTCCCCCAGAAGCTCACTGTCTCCCGAGCCCTGGTTCTCTCAAGGCTGGACTACTGCAACAGCCTCTATCTTAATCTGCCTGCCTCCACTCTCCGCCCTCTGCAACTTATCCAGAACAGAACTGCGAGACTTGTCCTTGGCCTCAAGCCCAGGGACCGTATCTCTCCAGGACTGAAATCTCTTCACTGGCTCCCAGTGGCTGCGAGGATTAAGTTCAAAACCCTCTGCATTGTCCACAAGGCCTTCTGGGGCCTGGGGCCTAAATACCTTCAACTCTCTCTTCCTAAATATCTTCCTTCACGAGCCCTTCGCTCATCCGTCTCCAACTCCCTCATGGTCAGCCGCTTCTCTAAGCAACGAGCTGGGGGTAGATCTCTCTCCGCAGCAGTGGCCTCCCTCTGGAACAGCCTTCCTGCCTCCCTGAAACTTGAGGAGAACCATCTCCGGTTCCGGAAGCACCTCAAAACCTTCCTCTTCGCTTCTGCCTTCTCTCTCCCTCTCCCCTGCTAAACCTTCTTAACTCCCCACTGAATTCTGCACTAAACCTGCATCTGGGCCACTCTCAGCGACCTCGGTCCAGGGCCCAGCCACTCTCCACTTGTACTGCCTCCCTGGCTCCCCCTGCACTGTGGGACTGTCACTGTATCCCTACAGCCCCCTTCCCAGCACTTCCCAGCACTTGCTCTGCACTTACCTCGCACTTGCCACCAGCTGGCCCTTTTTATTTATCATTTATTATTTATTTTTTATTACGCTACTTACCTTGTACTGCACTTTCCCCCCACCTCCTCCCCCTGCACTTTCTCCTTTTCCCCTTACCTCTGCACTTGCGCGATCTGAATGACACCTGGCCTAGTAGGATCGTTTGTCTGTCTTCCCCTTGTTTCCCTCCCTCCCTGCCTCGTCGCGCCTTGAAACACTTGTGTATAGGCGCGTTACAAATACCATATCATATCATATCATATATCATTATATCTCACATTTAATTCATTTGTTTAAATACATCTGAGTTTTTATCAAACCACCTGTTTCTTGCCCAGAATAGTGAGGTGTGACTGTGTAACTAGGAGGCATTAGATTACGGTGTCCACTTGAAGTAGTAGTCATACAATCATCAAAATCTATCTTCCAACGTTTTCCATTGTCAACTAGATTCTCTGTGTCTGTGCATGTGAATACAATCAGCAGGCACACGCAGGGTGTTATTAAGATGAGTACCTTTTCTTCTGATAAGCAGTCAGTATGGGGTTGCCTGGCATGCAGCAATACTCGGGTGCATGACAGGCAGCCAACTCCCAGTCCTAAACACACACTGTTACAGGAGTGGGATCGACAACCCCCGCCACCAGTGCAATTAGTAGGGCACCCAGCACACAGAGGACACCAAGACAGTCATAAGATAATATCACCACCGGATGGCAAGACTAGTAACACAACTAGTGCCAAGAAGCAGTGCCTGTGCTGAGTGCTGATCTAAAGAAGATGACCTTTCTGAGGTGGTGTTTGCAGTTGTTACACTAGTTTGTTCATGCTATTAGTATTGATATTTGTAAATCACACAAGTAGTGGACAACTCAGCCCCATTGATCCAGTGAGAGTTGTATATGAAACCCCAAATATGTTTACACTGTGGCGTGCAGCGATGAGGCACAGTCATGATAGAAAATAGTTGTGCACTGGCACTTATTTATTTACACACTTAGCATTGTTTGTAGCGGGTTAATCCAGAGAGGAAGGCAACACACTAGGTATATCCAGAGTCACAACCAACGAACCAAGAAGTTAGGCTTTACCATAGGTATCATTATTTTAATTTTATAATTCTCAAAGTATCCCTCTTGGGATAGGAAAATTACAAAGATGGCTCCATGCGTTTTTTTAAAATGTAGAATTTATACTCAGGTGAAACTGTAATTACGCTAGGATCTGTGACTGGTGGGTGCCACATTTACAGAAAACTGTAAACCTACTTTGGCATTCTGTACATGAAAATTAATGCTATTACATGTGTGATACAAAGGCAAGTCTAGTGCGGAAGAAATTCAGAACTTCAGATTTTACAAAGAGAACGCATCTTTTATATGACAGCCTCTTTCAGAAGTTTGACCTCTTGATTCTTCTAAAGTAGAGTGACATAACATATAATGTAGAGCATAAAGTCCTTTAATGTAAATTTCTTCATCAAAGGCACAACCCCACATTTGATCAAAGGTCATCCTTCTTCTGTGTATCTGTTTGATATAGACAATTCTATTTCATCTTTGCCTGTCTTTGCCACTTAGGGGTCGGCCGCCTGATGCAAAATCACTCATTCATTTCATGTACGCTTTTAGAAAGGTTTTTTTTTCTGCCTCTTTCATTTATTTCTTATGGGTATTTTAATTTGAATATGTTTTCATTTTTTAATGGAATAGTTAAATTAGTCGAAGAGGGGCAGCAGTGTGATGATGAAAATGTTCTGCCTATTAAATTAAAGTCATTTTACTAGTAGATGGCACCCTGGGAGCTGCTAAAATAATTGTTATTTTTTTTTTATTGTTGGCTTTTTCCGTGCTTTACTCCTTAGGGCATTTAGTGTTTTGCTGGACCAGTGTAATGTTATTTGCAGGCAACTTCCAAATTGGGCTTTTTCTAATATGCTGTAGCATGTCTTTCTTTAATGAACAAATAGAACAGCAGCTAATGGAAAATATGAAATGAGTTTGTGCATATCGCTTAATGTATCTCAGCCCACATTACACACTACTGTTACTAGATCTCGTGTTCAAGCTGAGACTCCATTTTCTATATCCTTTGTACTGCCCACGCCTCCCTCTCTCAACTTCCCGTCTATGCGGGGCAACCACTGGGAAAGCACGTAATCACCACAACACATGTTTTTAATCTGTGTTCCCCTTTTCTTTAGGTTATTAGCATGCAATGTGCAGTTCCGTTCTTTGCTTTCCGAGAGATTGACAATTTTCATAACTCGGACATAGCTCTGACATCCCCATTTATGCTTCAGCTGTGGCGAGGACCCACTGCAATTGTGTAACCTTGAGACAGTTCTATCTTTTCAGAGAAGAGCATTTTATATTCTTGAACTTGAACTTGGACCACCAAATTATTTGGAAAACGGTTGATGCGGGACTAAAGGCGCTCATTACAAGTTTGCCGGTATCCTCTAAAAGCGCTGTAAATACTGTGTACCAGCACTTTTACAAAACTGCCAAAGTATGGGTTACACAGAACCCACATGCCGGAATTACCAGCATTTTCCTGGCAAACTCATAATGAGGGCCTAAAGGTCTTTGTTGGGTTAGAAGCAGGGCTCTGTGTGCTACAAATAGAGTGGGAAACAGTGCATTTTAAAAATCTACTTTATCACTAGAACTGATGACACAAAAACATAACGTTTACCTCAGCAGTCGTTATCTGTTCCCGGTGAATAAAGACAGAAGCAAAGGTCCAACAGCAAAGCAGAGGTGACAGTGCAATGCATGTGTAGCTGCAACCAGAATTGAAAGACCTTTGTGTCTCTGGAGTTATACTGCATTTTATTTGCTGTTTCCTGGGATTGTGCATGCCCCACCTTAATCCTCTTTTGCCGGAAGATATGTATCCCTCTCCGAAGTTATTGCCCATTTTCATGTGTTTTTCCACTCATAGACCCTGCTGCCAAGAGAAAGGAGCTCTTTGTCCAAGAAGACACTGACATAAATTTACAAAGCCCACAAAATTGATCATTTCCAAATCATTTGCCGATTTTTCATTTGCCCGTACATTCATCAGACACCATGTGGCTGTGAACGTGCACAATCCCTGGTTGAGGGTTCTTGTATTGTGACAAAACCAGGCATTTCCTAATGTGTGGTTTTCAATATATGAGTAAATGATGATATGGGGAATCTGGGATGAATATCTAAATACTTGAAATGTCACTCATTTTACATAAGCCAGAACATATGTTATTTTTCTTTAAATCCTAACAGACACTGGGTATAGGAAAAATCACCACCAATCGGCTTTAGGGCATGCTTATTGTTGAGGGCTCTCTAGAGAGACATGTGCAGTGGGACTACTGAGGGAGTGTTTTAACAGGCTCTCCTGGTAACTGGGTGATGGACGGACACCCAGCCACCATCCTTGGATTCAACAAGCTCATGCCGGGTAGAACAATAGAGCCATCATATATTTGGGCAGTTTATTTTGTCTAGTGATTATTTAGATTCATGGGATTTTTTAGCTTGACTCAATTTCTGGTTGAGGTGACATTTACTTTGGATAAACCAGGAGCTCTTAGGAGGGCTTCAGAGGCAGAAGGTACAAAGTCACCTGCAGTTCAAAGGGAATTTCTTGCCACATGGTTGCTAGACGTGACAGCTAAGAGGACTGGTGGGAAAATTAGAGGATTGAAGGAGCTTAATGAATGACTGAAAGGACAAACACAATTTGTCAGGGGTGTGAGAGGGACGGATGGAGCCGGTATGGACCCCAAATAATTCCAGAGGGGGCGATGGATAAAGACAAGGGAGAAGAAGATCATGCTAGTGAGACACTGGAAGATATGCGTTTTTCACTAGTATGAGGCCACTCAGGATCAAGGCCAGAGGAGTCACAATTAGAGGCATCTTAAGTAGAGATGGCACCTCTGTTGCCCTCTGCCCATAGGACACAGGCGCCAAGCAGGCAGGGGCCTACAGGGGCCCATGCATCCAGACAGTTGCCACCTTCTTATGCCCCCAACATGATGAGGGGAAGTAAGGTATATGGAAGGAATGTACATCATTATCAAGCTCCATTCATGTACTTGATCATGAGGGTAAAGAACAACATCAGGATTTTGTTAGGGTCCATGCTCCCTGGACTCCGGGAGATCATAGGGCATTGGCAGAAGAGTTCACTAATATGAGGGAAGGCCCCAAGCTATTTGTGAAAGAACTGCAGACAGTCATGCAATGTTATAACCCATCATGGGCTAATATTAATCAGTTTATGAGAATAGTGATGCCACTTAAGGTGAGACAGTGGTTAGTGGAATGAGCAAACATACCATCTGCTGTTCCAGGCACAGGGGACACCATGGTGCAGACAAAGGAAAGGATAGTGACAGCATTTGCAGAAGTATGTCTAAAAAAGGCTGATTTGGCTAAAATATCAAATTGTAAACATAATAAAGGTGAATCTCTTGCCAATTACTTAGACAGGCTGAAGGCGGTGTTCACACAGCACTATGGCATTACAAAACCAGAAGAAACTACACAGGAGGCCATAGCAAACTTGTTTGTTTCTGGCCTCTCACCAAAGGTTCAGGTGCAGCTTACGAACATGTCCCTAGGCTGGAAGACCAAGCCAAGTTGGTGGCAGTGGCAAATCATTGTGTCGCTTGCCAGGAACAGAAGAAGAAAACATTGGAGACCAAACGTATGCTACTATAAATGCAGAGTCTTCAGGGACAGCTTCAAGGAATAGTACAATACCCCATGAACCAGGCCCAAATGGGGCGCCGACAAAGGAGCAAGAGTAGGGACAGTGGACAGGTGGGACAACAGGTATACCAAAACCATCAAGGAGAGTGTATGGGACAGCCGCAGCAACAACAGCAGTGGGGAGAGTTCGAGCAACAGTGCCCAAGGGGGGCACAGGATCATCAAGGACAGGGAAATTGGCTTAGCCAGCAGGCTCCAAGGGCTGTTTCACAAAATCCCATGATCTGCAATTTTGGTAAACAGGAGGTTCATTGGAAGAATGAGTGCCCTTTTATGCTACAAACACCACATCCGCAAGGCAATATGATCCCCAATAATGCCAAGATACCATAGCTGGGAGAAAAGGCTCATATGCAGGCAGCCCATTGAGGGTCTGTGCATTAGTTTCCAAATTCAACTGCTAACCCTTTCATCCATGGGATACAAAGTGGGCATTGAGGGGATTTGGGTTCCATATGTAAGTAGAATCCCGGTTGTGCCAAACAATTAGTCTAGTAAACACTTTTGCGGTCAGAGACAAATAATCTCAATTGCACTCCTTTAGTTTCCATATACACATTCTTTATTGCTTCTCATATTCAAAACTCTCTACACATGTTCACCCCTTTGGAATCAAGGGGCTCCTCAGGAGAGTATCTCTTGCTACACACTTCAATTGTGTGTGCTATCTTCAATTTCTATATTTTTTTCAAGATTATAGTCTCGGATCTTTTAGCAGTCCAACGCTTTTCAGTTGCTGGAATTTAGGGTATAAATGGCCTTCTTAGGGAGGAATCCGACTGCCCTTCTCTATGTTGCAGCAGATCTGTTGGGGATTTGAATGGGTTCTGACAACCAGGAGGGGAGGGGACTCTGGAAGCTCTAATGATTCCATTTGATCAGGTTGGTTCATATGTCCAATGCCGAGTGCAAGGACACCAGTGCCATGTTGAGTGGATACAGGAACAAAAAGATCAACTCTACAAATGAATACATTCCCACATGTTCCAATATCCAGAAAATAGTGAGGGCAGTAGGCATACCTAACACCATCGGGTGACTGAGCCTCCTACCGTCTCACTGGGACTCATTATGGACCACAATGCTTTCCTTCTAAGACCCACATCACCTGTGAATTTTGCTTGGGAGATATTTACTGTGTAAAATGAGGTGCACTATCTATTGCACCCCAGATAGGGTGTTTCTTAGTGTACTCTCCAACTACGTTGTAGTGGTAATGGTAACCCTGAGGGAATATCTGGAAGGAAAAGATTCAGAATATGATCGGCACTGGTCAGTAGAGTTACATTAACTAATTGATTCTATACCAGATTGTTTGTGGGCCATCCATGATGATGAGGTGGGGTATATACATATGGCTGAACCAGATAAAGGCGAACCCATTTAATAGGTTGTTCTGCACTCCCCAATACCCTTTGAAGCCTGAGGCAGAAGCAGGTATCACTCTATTTATTGATTCACTGCTAAATCAAGGAATGATAGTTCTGACCAGTAGCTCATGTAACACTCCGATGTTTCCTGTATAGAAGCCAGGAAAGGAGATTTATCCTTTTGTGCAAGACCTGAGGACTGTCAGTGCTGTGGTGATACCTTCCTTCCCAGTGCTGACATATCCGTCTATCATATTTTCCTGTAGCCCGCCACAAGCCGCACTTTTCACAGTAGTGGATCTGTGCTAAGCTTTATTTGCAGTCCCTATATGCAAAGACAGTAATGATTAGAATTTTCACATAGGGGGTCCAGTACATGTGGACCCAGCTACCCCAGGGGTGTACAAAGCCCCTGGCTGTCTTTTCACAACTAAAGAAAGATCTGGATGATATAAAGTTGCCAGGAAAACCAGTACTGGTGTAATATGTTGACGATTTGTTGATTGCTTCACCTCCGTATGAGGCCTGTAAAGAAGGCACAAAATTATTGTTAAAAGCATTGGCAGAGACAGGGCATACGTCCTCAAAGAAGAAGATGCAATTATGTGCATGCAGGGCCAATCATCTATGGTTTAGGGTTGCCCAATTACAAGAAAATATTCTATTTTTACTGTCATGAGTGGAATGGGGTTGCCCTGAATGTCCTTACCCATAAACACAGGATTCATCGTAGACCCGTAGCTTATTGTAGTAAGGAGTTGCAACCAGTTGCAGCTGGAATGATACCCTGTTTATAATCAGTGGTGCCCACTGCATCGTGCTAGTGTCACTCTTGGAGGTGGCTGTTCCACATGCCGTATTGTCACTATTATCAAATACAAAAATTCAGCACATGTCATTGTCAAGAGCCAATAAATTATGTTTTGAATTGAGCGTCTTTATTACCTATACCGCAGGAGGGAGAAGCACATGACTTAACCCCTCATGACTGTGTGGTGGTGACTGTCTGGGGATGCCCCATAGAGATCTTTCAGATGTGTTGCTGCCCGACCCAGACATCAAATATTTTGTGGATCGGTCGTGTTTTAGAGGTCAAAATGGGCAGGAAGTAGTTGGGTATGCAGTATGTTCCGCCAGGTCATAGTGGATAGTGGAAAATAGCCCCTGGTGGCATCTGCACAGGTGGCAGAACTGGTGTACCTTATGCGCGCTTGCAGATTGGCAGCTCAGCAGTCTGTAAATATTTACACAGATTCACGATATGCATTCGGCATAGCCCACGCCATCAATACGCTCTTAAGCGAGAGGCTTCATTATCTCCACCAGCGCACCAATAAAAATAATCAGCATGCTAACATTGTTAGACATCCGTACAAAGATTGAGGTGTAACCAGAGTGCAACACTCTAGACTGAAGCTGTCGTAAGTGACCAGGAATGCTGTTGCAACACTCACTACACATTCCTGGGTTGTTTACTCTAGCCTCTGTCAGGGGCCGGGAAACACCAAAGGAATTTCAAGCTGTGTGGACGTACCACAATAGAGTTGTGTGATCCAACCGGTTTTTGCACTGTGACTGCTGCTGTGGCCATTACATACCTGACCTATGGCTACTGTTACTGCAGCCACTCCAAGACATCGAAGCTGCCATGGTCTGTGCTCTGTTTGGTTCGTGTATGGTTGAGATCACAATGGGGCAGGAGATCCCTGTTGGGGCACCTCACCATCTTTCAAGTACAAATTATTTCATTTTCACAAACCATGGGCTGTATTGTGGAGGGGTGTGCACACAGTTTGAGACTGTCAACCTCTAGTGAGACCTACTCGGTGGTGTTTGCCTATCAGCTAGGAAAGGCACCATCATCCTCCAAGTATGACCGCCCCCTAGTGGCACAGCCTGCCTCTAGAGAGACCCTTTGGGTGTTGACCCAGTGTGGTCACTCACAACGCAGAAGAGCGGGAGCACAGTCTGAAGCAGCCCACAAAGGAGGCACCTGGAGAGCCTGTAATCTGGTCATCACGCTATCATGTGTTTGTCTTCAACCTCCACTGAGTTAAGATTTGATGCCTGCTGTCATTGCAGGTGTGCTGCGACTCAGCTCCTCAGTGAACTAGCATCATCTTGTCCACCCATGGACACTGGCCACATCCGCGCTGACCCACCTACCAGCTCCTTGAAGTCCAGGGAAAGTCTGTGCTGTTAGCCAGACTGTGTGGTTTACTTCAGTGTCGTGCAGAGCCCTGGCACTGGCCTACTTACCTGAGTGCTGCCTGTCTTCTATCTTATACCTCGACAGAGCTAAGAACTGGTGTCCTCTATCATCTCGGCCCATTAACCCACCCACCACCTCTCGGAAGTGAGACTGTGTGCTGGACTGTGTGGCATACTGCAATTTGTACGGGCCCTGGACCTGGTCTGCATTCCTTGAGTACTACCTGTCTTCGACCTCGATAGATTCTACATCTGGTGCCTGTTACCATCTTGGCCATGGTGTGCTCTGGCCCCTCTGCAGACTACCAACATCCTGTCTGCCTCTGGGACACTAGCCATGCCTTCCGCTTACCTGCCCCTACCCACTATCAGAAGTGATATCATCTCTTCTGGGGCAAAGCTCAAAGTTATCAGCCAGACAGTGTGGTTTACTGCAGGGTCATGCCATTCCCTGACCTGTCTACCTGAGTGCTGCCTGCCTGCCATCTTCCTCCTCAGCAGAGCTAAGATCTTCTGCCTGCTACCATCCTAGTCCACAGTTTGTCATGGCTCCTCTGCAGACATCCGTCATCTTGTTTCCTCTTGGTAGGCTGTCACGCCCACATCTAAGCCCCTCACCACCTCCCGGATGTGACAACATCTTGTCTGGGATGAACCCCCTGGTTAAGCCTTGGCAGTTCTGCTCTGTCTGCCAGACTTTGTGGCATGCACTGCCTGTCTTCCACCTCGATTCTACATCTGGTGCCTGTTACCATCTTGCCTACGGTCCAGCCTGGCTCTTCTGTGGATTACTGTCATTCTGTCCACATGTTCAAGGATGGCTATGCCCCAATGCATACCCACCCACCACCTCCCAGAATCGATAACATCTGTGCTGTCAGCCTCTGTTCACTGATGGAAGTTCTGTCCTCTATGTCTTTCATGCAGTTCTTTCTTCTGTGTTCCTTCATGCTCCCGGCTGGCCTTTCTAATGCCATTCCACCAGCTCCCTTCCTCTGTCCTGATTTCCATCCACCCTTACAGCGCTCTCCCATTATAGTTAATGGTTACAGTAATTTGTTTACATTGTGGCATCTCAATTCCTCTCCTTATTTACAATATTGCCAGTGTATTTTCCATTATTTTGTTGCTGATCGACATTGGCATAACACTCGGGCCGCCTCTGAATTGGCCTATATGTCCACTCTCTCCACTTTCTATGATGCTCTTCTCATTGCTAAGCAGCCTGACTATAATTCCCTTTTTGATTCCCTCTTGTCCCAACCTCATTGCCTCTTTCAAAAGTGTGTTCTATCCCCCTCTCACCTTGACTGTATTTCTCATTTTCCTGTTTATTAAAAAAGCCTCACTTGACCCCTCGCATTTTTCTAACTTCTGCCCTTCTCTCCTTCCTTTCCTTTGGCAGCTACTGGAGTGAATTGTTTGCACACAAGTCGCTTCCTTTGTTAACCTTCATTCCCTCCTCCCTTTCTTTCAATCATTTCAAGCCCTCTCATTCCACTGAGACTACAGTTCTAGCGGTAGCTGAATCTCTTCTTTCAGCTAGCTGTCAAAAGTTATCTGCTATTCTTGTGCTTCTTGATCTGACGGTCACCTTCTATACGGTCAACCACTCTATTCTTCTTTCCTCTCTTTTTCACCTTGGTTTTTGTAACTCTGTCTTGGACTGGTTCCAGTCTTGTCTCACCAACCGTGCTTTATCAGTCTTAATCTGGTCAGTCCTGCCCTGTTTTCCCTCTTCTACATGGTATGCCATAGGATTTTGTCCTTGGTCCTCTTCACTCTTAAGACTTCTCCTCTTGGGGGTTTCATCTCTGCACATCGTTTCTCATTCCATCTGTATGATGATGACTCCCAAATGTTCTTTTCTTTCTCCTCTTTCTTGGATTCTATCCACTCATCTATTTTGGCCACTTCCATAGCCAATCCTGTATGTCTTCACACTTTTTTCATCTGAATCCTTCTAAAACTGAGGTCTTTTTCTTCCCTGCTTCTTTTGTCACTCCCTCTTGCCTCCCCCCCCTGCTTCCCTCTCTCTTGCCACCTCTGCCCAAAATCTAGGTGTTCATTTCGATCCCTCACCATTTTTTTGCTCTCAAATTTGCTCTGTCGCTCACTCCTCTAGCATCCAGCTTTTTAACATTCAGAGGGCTCACTGGTTTCTTACTTTTCATGCCTCTAAACACTGGATCACTTCTTTAATCTTCTCTCTTCTTTTCTAATGATCTTGTCTTCTCCTGGGTCTTCCAGCCTATCATCTCGCCCCTCTTTCCTCCATTCATTCCTCCTCCATTCATATCCTTTGTTCGCTCACTCCCAGGGACTCTATCACCACTGCCCTGCACCACCTTCAGTGGTGGTCTTTTGACATGTGTCTTCTTTTAATTTCCTATGTCATGTCTTTAAATGCCTAAATGCCTACATGGACTAGTTCCTCCCTATCGCTCCTCACTTGTTTCCTTCTATTCTCCTCTGCAGGCTCTTCACTCACAATCCCTTTTTCTCCTAATTGTTCCTTGTCCCCCTATCATTTCCGGTTTTACTCCCTTCTGGCCCCTAGGCACTAGCACTCTCTCCCTCTTTCTCTTCGGTCTTTACCCAGACTCTCCCTTTTGGAGTTCAGGCTCGAAGACCACTTTCTTTATCTCTAATCTTCTGTCCTCATTTTTGCTGGACTTTAACTTTCGCTGAGTTTCACTTTTGTGTACGTTTGATCCTATGTAAAGCACTTACAAGTTAGACGCTATAGAAATACAAATACAATTCAAAAATAAATATGTACTAGCCCTTTTGAATGCTGTAATGTTGCCTGAATGGATTGTAATCGTCAAATGTGCGGGCCATCGGGTCTTGGATGACCCTATTAGTTGTGGTAATGATTTTGCTGACAAATCACCAAATTGGCAGTTACATTAGTGGGAAGTGATGCATATGTTCTACCAGTTAAAATGGTGCAGGAGCAACCCCATATAAAATGTTGGAAGGGGGCTTATTAGGGGTTCCCTGGTCTGCAATAAATGCTGGTAAAAATTAATTCCAGCACCAGCATTTTTTCCAGGTCAGGGAACACAAGTTTGCCGGTGAGGTCAGTGAACTACTGGCAGGCCTGGCCTGCCGGGTGTTCAGGCCCCTACTAGCAAATAAATGCTGGAATCACTGGCACCACCATGGAATGGTAACTTACAGGTTTCTTTGCTACCCGTAATATCCTGGTAATACCAGAATATCAGGTGGCAGATACGTTAAGGCAGTTTTGCTGGTATTCTACTGGTATTACTGGTGGGATACAGGAAAAACTGTAAAGAGGGCCATTGTGCTTATACAGGAGAATGTCATGTCTAATGATAAGAATAATTGGATTAAAAAGAGGTGCTGTTTGCATAAGGACTCTATGTGGCGACATGAGCAGGCTCAGTCAGTGTCTCCAAAAATACAATGTTCCCATCTTGTCAGGATGTTAGTGGGATGTTTGTGGTTTGCACCTGAGTTTACCACTATGGCCGAAGAAAACTGTCAATGGTGTGTTATCTGCTTGCAGAATAATACAGGGAAAAGTGTTTCAATCAGACAGAGGGCACACCCTTGTCAGTCTGAAAAAAGCAAATCCCCTAACCGTCGTCTTGCTACCCCACCCCGGGCAAGCTTGCTCCGGTCTCAGACAATCTTTGACAACCTCCTAGGGGGTTATGGATCACTATACCCCCCCTTGCTGCATTCGTATCTCAGGCCCTATGTGCACTTTGTTACTCCTAGCTTACTGCTAACAACACGATGACAAATAACATAAGACACCACACATAGAAAACACCAAGAACAATTCAATTATAACAATGGGATACATTTATTTATATACACACAGCAAAGCATAACAATGCAGGCAATCCTAATTCTATGTCTAATTTGCACCTTTTATACTTGTGGTGCAAAGCAAATCTATCATGCAATATTTATAAGCCTTACAGGTTTCTAATGCATGTGTTTCTAATGCAGTCTAAAATACAAGCCTATTGTGCAAGCATCAAACATCCAACAATCCTCTCCTTCAGACAGAATCAAACCTCTCTTCAATCCACACCATGCTTCACACCTTCTATCTAAACAATCCCTGTCTGGTTTCCCCTTCTCCCCTTAAGTGAGTGTCTGTTCTAATCAATCAGTCAGTCTAGGTCAAACCCATACTTGCCATTTGCATGTGTTTCCAGCTCTGTCTTTGCCAGCTCTCAAGATCTGGTAACTGCCAACTGCCAATCTCTCTCTCTGCAAGATCGATCTCATCAAGACCTTATTAGTCTGCTGCACCAAGACACCTCTCTCTCATCGCATCTCGTCTTGCACCATCTCCAGCCAACTCTCTGCAACTCTCCCGAACTCCCCTTCAGCAACCAACAACTTCGCAACTCCTCAGCAACTCTCTCTGTGGCTCTCTCCAACTCTAATGGGCTCTCCTCTCCCCTTCATTTATATTCTCCCATGATGCACATATCTCTATGGTTACATACATTCTATAAGCATAGGAATGTCTCTCCCTTCGTGTCAGCATTTAACAATGCCTGCCAGTCTGCTTGCGTGTTCCTGTTCTCTTGTCCTGTCACTGCATGTGCTGTCAGCGTGACATTTGAACATCATATCTTCTTTCATGGCCATCTGTGTCTTGTGCGAAAAACACCATCTATTCCCTATTTCTCCTCTCCTGCACTGTTGGCATCACGAAATGCTCTCTCTGTCCAGTCTCTCTCTCATGCAAAAGCACTCCCTCCCATCTCTCCATCGTGCTCATAGAGCAGCCCCCACCTTCGTGTTGTCTCTGCGAAGCACACCAGACAAGCTGATAAGCTTCCTTCTCGGACATGGGTTCATGTTATCGCTGTCTGCCAAGCAAATTTTTACAAATTCCTTCTAAATGGCTCTATGTGCATTTCAAATATGCCTGTGTGTGTCATTCCAGGCCTAATTTGTTCTGCTCTCCTGCAAACAATAAGTTTCTCTCAGCCTAAGCACTATTTCTAATGCAAACATAAATGCATAGCAAGTCATTCTAAAAGCATCTCTTTCTGTCATAACATTACTTAGCAAACCCTTCATATAACAGGGCAACTCTCCTCAAATGCATAACATGTCAATCTATAAGCAAATTGCAAATGCATACAAAGTTGGCAGTCTAATAATGTGGATAGTGTCTACTTCAGCAATTTACTACTCAGAACTGGATGCAATAATGGAATGATTCCATAGCAAGGTAATGGTGATTCTAATGATTCTCTAACAGTGAGTCTAATAATGGGTAATGGTTCTCTACAGAGAGGATTTATTCTAATAATGGGTCTTATGTTTCTTCTAATTATAACAATCCCAGGCTCCTCATTTTCACCAATTCCACACTCTCCCCTTTATGGTGCATCTGTATGGTTATAGAATGATTTCTTTAAATTACCAAAGTATAATCAGTGGCAGTACCTGCTTGTGGTTGTGGATGTCTTCTATGTGGTGTTTGGAGGGTGGGAGGGGTGGAAGCCTACCCCTGTACGAAAGCAGATGCAGTATTGGTTGCAAAAAACATTGATTTATGAATTATCACATATATTTGGAATACCCGTGGGCATTAATAGTGATCAGGGAATGCATTTTGTTAATAATATCATTAAAACACTCTTGTCCACATTGAAAATTCCACATAATTTGCATTGCCATCATCACCCCCAGTCAGCAGGGGCTGTAGAGGGAATGGGGTTTTGAAGAACAAATTGGCCAAACTATGTCAGCAAACTGAGTTAAAATGGTCATAGGACCTTCCCCTTGTCTTATTCAGTGTGATAAGTACAAGTGGATTGAGTCCTTTTCAAGTTCTTTACAGACGACCCATGAGACTAACCGTATCTCCATCTGTGAAAAATGTACCTGATCATTTGTAGCTGTCAGATGATTGATTATTGGAATATGTCAAGACATTAATGTCTTCTGTGAGTCTCATTTCCAATCAGGTTGAAGCTGCTCTGCCACGGGAACCAGACCCTCCATGTCATTCCTTGCAGCCCAGTGCCAGTGTTGTGATTATTCCTGTGGTGTCCTCACGGAATCCCTGCCTAAAGTCTCCTCCCAGGTGGCCTGGGGAAGGCAGTTGATACATGATCCTAACCCTGGGGATGATGTTAGCTGGGTGAATCACCTGGGAGGAGAAGGGCCCCAAGTAAATGGAATGACTCTGTTAGGAGAGAAGCAGTATTCACCCTCTTCTGAAGGTGAGGTTTCCCTAGTTCCGAATGTCTAATGGCCTGTTGTCATAGTAAGGCTTCCCCTCCCAATATTGATCAAGTTGTTAGTCCTGAAAATCCCTATATTTAATGTAGGAATGATCCATGTAGGAATCAGAGAACCAATATTACCACTTATGATAGTTCCAATTGCACCTTAGGATTGAAGTATAAAATCAAAAGTCACCCATTAATTCCTTTACAACCTTATCATTAAGATACATTTTGTAAATCATTGAGTCAGAGGGAATTAAATACTATAAAATTAAACAAGAACATTAGGAACTTCAAGTCCCATAATGCTCAAAGTACTGGGATGAGGAAGAGGTGCTCAGAGCCAAAGAACTATGGCGTGCAGTCTAGTTTTTCTAATGACCCACACCTCAGCAGGACTGTTGAATATTAAAGCCCCCTCAGGTGCAGGCCATTAGAAGGAAGCTGTGGGAGAAGCCATGGAAGAAGCAGTTGAAAGCTCAGCGAAGGCAGGTGAGACAGGACAGAGCTGCCACTAGATTGGAGGCGGGTTGCTGTCTTGTGAAGCTAGCAGAGGTTGGAGGTCCTGTAGGATGCAGAGTATGTGCAGTGGGAAGCTGTGTAAAGGCTGGCTTCTCGAGGGATGGAGGCGCTCTCCTGCTATTGCTGCATGTGACTTCAGTGTGTGGCATTCACCAACGCGGTTTCGGAGCAGAGAAGGCTCCAGCTATAGGAGGCATGAGTGAGGGAAATCCAACCGGAGCTGTCAGTTGCCTGTGTGAGTCCGACTACAGGAGAAGAAGAAGCAGGTCGTTTAGAAGCGCACAAGAAGACTGGTGAGTTTGAATATGATTCTTATGTAAAAGAGATGGAATTGAAAAAACATTGAATCTGCTATTGTCAAAGTGGGCGTAAGAATATTGTAACCACCTTTGCCAAAGCCAAAAGGGAAGAATATTCACACGAGATGAATATGGCTCAGAAAGAGCATTTTTTAAAGAGAACTATAACCAGAATTATCAAAGCCAAAGAAAGGCAATTAAGTCAAATCAAAGACAGCAAGACAGAAAGCTTCATTGTAATCAATATCAAGGGGGGTTAAATATACTCTGCATTACCTGGGGCAAATGAACCAAAGTGGGAAACATTTCCAATATGTTGTGATCTATGAATGAAATAGTAGTTGGATTTTTACTTTTGCACATTATGGATTGAAATGTGTTAAAGCTTGAAGCCTCCTCACCACAAAGTACTTGTAGTAGTGATAGGAGTTTTATCTTGTTGGGAAAGTATACCAGGAAAGGGACTGTCAGTGGTTAGCCCTGGCAGGTTAGTGGATGAGGATGAAGACAATTGAAGTACTGCTAAGAGGCAGAAGGTTGTGGTAGCAAGAAAGTAGCAAGGTCGCAATTGTGGTGTATGAACTCTCAAAAAATAAACATGTGGAAATAGTTGCATTTTTGCAAGAAAGAGAAAGTATTTTGATTTATCAAGCAAGAACTTTGGAACCTTGACAAGCCTTTGATGAGTGATATATTTTGTTGAACAGTTCAAGTGTCAAGTGAAAGACTTGTGGAGAAAAAAATAAATGTCTATTATAATTGGAAGAGAACTTGACTATTGAAAGGAACTGTTTTTTTATTTGAACATTGGTTTGGAAAATCCTGAATTAGTCCTGTGGAAGGGGGCCTGACCCTAGTTATAAGGAAATATGTTTACAGAATTTATGTGTGAACATTATTGTTGTATAATTGAATTTAGATACTTATATGATTTGTTGTATGTATATGTGTGAGGGACAGATACTTTTTTAGAGAGTTTTGCTTTAGTCTTATTTGGATTGGCGGGGACATCCTCTGTAGTCTAGGGAAAGCAAGGCATTTACTACACATTTATTATTTTAAAACTCTGTCTACTTGTCTGCCTCACATTTCTGACCCATCACAGTGTCCTGATAACAGTTCATCAAAGAAAGACGGCCTTAGTCTCCAGCTGCAAAGGGCTTGTTTAACTCACTTCTAATTCATTTCTTTCTGTGACCTTTTTCATATGTTTATGTGTGCTGACTTACACTAATGCAGTTATAGGAGAACATTATTCTATTGTGCAGACTATTTTAGCTATGAAGAATTAGACTAACATTTTGACATCAGCTGATGTCAGGGCTTGGCCTTGGTACAAGAAGCGATGAGTATTGCATTGGCAAGGGGGAACCTACGATTTGAATGAAGCCTGTAAATGTATGGTGGATCTTTGGTTTGGATCTATAACATGGCTAGACAAATGTCCAGTGGGGGATAGTTCCATATCCCTGTGAGGCTCTAAAAAATTGGATGAGTCATGTGGACTACTTGAAAGCCTTAATGAATTGAAAGAGCCCACAGTGATACCCTAGCCTAAACCTATAGGTAGAGGTATGAGTGCAACTACTAACATACCAACTACTGCTACTGAGAAGCTGATTGTTTTATACGCAGAGCCTTCCCATGTGTCTGATTTGGTATCTTATGGTAATTCTCTCCATTTCACTAGGAGGATGAACAAGATGGTCTCCAAACTCATTTATTGGTACAAGCAATAGACAGGAGGCCACACGAGAACTTGGTGGTCATGGAAGTTTGGTGCCAGAATACTGTGAATTAGAAGACCTCAGGGTTGTACTAGGTAGAAGAAACAAATGACCTATACGCTTGGAGTGCTATTTACTGATAATTGTGGTTAGAAGGAATAGTACCAGGTCAGTGAAAGTGTGTTTGAATTCTACTGATGCACAGTATCAGTTTTCAGGAATTTAGATAATAGCGTGTGCACTATGATTCAGCATTTGTAATCTCCAGAAATGGACACAGGGGAGTTTATGAAGTATACCCAGGTGTACAATCAACGGTTAAGGTATTTGGGCAGGTCTGGATATAAATAAAGTATTAAATACAATTGTAGCTATGGTTTTGTTTACTGTCCTTTTGTCTGCTTTTCAGGTGACCACCCATTATCATAGTTGCACTTATAGGGCTGGAATCTGGTTGGCATAACAGCGAGAGGTGTTGGTTGAAGGACGACAGAAAAGGGAAGTACTTGATCAAATGTGGAGTGGGGCTAATTCTGGGGATATAATTTATAAAATAGTTTACAGGCTAAAAAAGGGCCAGCAGGCTCATATCTGGAGTTTAGAGGTAGCAAGGCATGTATTGGCGAGCTGCATATAATCGGCACCCTCAGTTCATTTCTTTCTTTTATTTATGTAATGCTTCTGGCTAACAATGTAGTCTTTTGCACATTGTAAAAGAATTACAAAATTTAAAACATTTGTAGAAGACAATAAAATACAATGTACATTTAAAACAATCCAAAATCTAAAAGAAATAAAAATAAAAAAAACAGAAAAGCATATACTGCAAATCACAGGACTTATTTCACTTTTTTCTGACTCTCAAGAGCAGAAATTTTGTGAAGAACTCTTTCCCAGATATGCATAGCCGAGGTGGCAATCACCGAAGACTCAGCATTTTATGGTTCACACATGTATAAACTAAAGTAAACTAAAATTACGGTCTTTTGGCCAGCTACTGAAAGAAGGATGGTGAAGGAGTATGTTGAATTTTTGAATGGATATCCTAAGTTGGTGCAACATAGATATCAGGGTCTGAAAGAGGTACGACATGTCACAGATGTATATAAGAGTTTACAGGTACTAGAGACGATGTATAATAAAGAGAAACATGGATTTTAGCTCATTGTACTGCCACTATATGCACTCCAGGGGATGTTTTATGTATAGTGACCCCAGAAGTGTCGGAGCAACCTTGCATTACGACCACTGTGTCTCACAGTGTTCTCTCTTATGTTGAGAGGGTAATTTGGTGCTGTAGATGATCGTGTCCATTACCAACTGTGGTAATAAAAAATGGACCCCCCAGCACTCCTCCTCTTTGGTCAACCCCTGACCACTGCCCCTCCTTTGCCATGCTAGAAATGCAGCAGGAAAAGGAAATGCTACAAAAAGAATTAGAACAGTTCTTGAACCATGATTAAAATGTTTGTTTATATTATGAAAAATACATTTGTAGAGATAGATTGTTTCCCAGCGCAAATGAAAACCAGGTGTGTACCATAGTTTCTGGGAATCAGAGGGTAGAATCCCCTGTGCAAAGGAAAAACAGGTGAATTGGGATACATCTAGGGGAGTACAAAGATATACTAAGATTAGTTGAGTAGTAAGCGCGAAAGGGGGTCTGTGAACGTGAGCAGCCCCTCAGTGGGGGATTCTTGTATTGTGACTACACCATAAAGGCACTTCATAATGTGTGGCTTCAATATGTGGGTAAATGATGAGACAGGGAGTCTGGGATGAATGTCTGAATACCTGAAATGTCACTCACTTTATGTAAGCCCGAGCATTTGTTATTTTTATTTAAATCCTAGCGGACATTGGCTAGGGAAATTCATCACCTATAGGCAATGCTTATCCTCGCAGGCTCCCTAGAGGGACATGTGCAGTCCTGTCAGTTAGCGTTTTTGTACAACTGAATACGCCAGTAACGCACAAGTCACTTTGTTTGGAAATATATATATATATCTATATATATTATATTTTAAATATATCTCTTTTTGAATAAAAATTTAATTTTTGTATATCATGGAAATCGCTTTGTGCTGATAAACTTAACATTTTGTGGGGCCATGTTAAGAAAGGCCTATTTGTCTGATAGTAATCTGTAGCAGCACAACATTGTCATATGTGCAATAGTTGTTAGAAAACTGCCACAATGTATATTCAGAGGGGTCCATTAAGTTTGTTTGGTATTTAAATCAGAGATGACCCTCTCTAGATTATTTCCCTGAAGTCTCTCCTTTGTTATTTGTGTCACAAGGGGCCAGGCCATGAGGGAATACAAGGGGTAGGCAAATTGGAGGTGTGTTGGTCTGGCTTGGGTGGTGGGGTAGTAAAGATGATGCCCGTTTATTGGCTTGCAAGTCTGGAATAATTGGAATCCTAATTTGTCCATTCTCAGTGATAGTCTTTAGTCTGCTTATTTTGTTCTACTTCGATATGGCTAATTCACAGACCGTTTTTTCAATTGGATAGCGAAATTATAAACCGTTACTGTGAATCAGGCCCTAATTTTGCGATGCTAATGTGAAATAAGAGACCAGCCTCTAAAATACAGCGAACCAGGCAGTGATATCGATAATAAAAGAAAAGCTTGCTGCTGCATTTGTTTGTTCATTATCCTTAGTATCGGGCTTAGGGATACTCTATTGATCAGAGTGCATTCAAGCATGTACTGTGTTAAAGCAAATAGAGTGCATGTAGAAGGGCAATTGCAGTCTTCTAGTGCGGTATACAATCGTTGTATAACACAAAGGTTAGGCCCTCCCCCATGCACAATGTAGTGTGGAGCCTCTCACCATTCCAGCCAACAAGAGATATACACGGGTTCTCACTATCTCACTATGGGACTCCGGATTAGTTGCACCTGTTAGCCCCCCCCCACCCGTTTAGATGTACGGATTCAAAGCAGGCTTAGTTTAACTAGCTGCCAGGGGCTGCATTGTTGAGGATACCACCTTCATCATGAAAGAGAAATTGCAATAGTTAACACTGCTGTAACATTTTCAAGAATGAACCCATCACAGATTTAGCTTCATTGTGGCAAGAGTCGCTCAGTGACTGCTGAGGCACTTCTCCTCACTAAATTTCACAGATGATAGGATGCTGATAAATGTCTCTTTGTAAAGTAATAGAAGGCGTGTAAAGCCTTCTTGTTTGCAGCTGAATGTGAGCGGGAGCAAATGGCGAGTGATATTGCCAACGTCGTGGAGTTCTGAGGTAACCTTTCCTTTCCCTGAAGTGCTTCCCTTTCCCATTTAAATTCCACCATCACCCTTCGTTCATGCCCTAACACCTGTCCATCCCTTTCATGTCCTGCTTCCTGTTCTCCCCGTCTGTACTGCACTTTTTACTCCCCCCCACTATATTTCACCCCTTTTCTCATCACTTTATACTGACCTACCAAACTGCCCCTCCTCGTTTCCGTTAACCTCACACCAGTATGTCTCTTTTTTACCCACTCGACACATTCTTTTCACATGTAAAACCGTTCCTCTCTGTCTCAACCCCATTTGCTATACCTTCTTTACTAATTCGTGCAGCCGTGCAGATAAGGCCTGAGGAAAAGGCCTTCTGTGCACTCTGCAGCTCTGCTGCGTCCTACTGATCAGCAGATGCCCGATCCATCGCCTGCAGGGACACCAGAGGATTCTCGCGTGTCCATTTCATCCATTTGCCCACCCCCGCCCGCCCCCCACCTTCCACAAGCGGTCTCATCCGTGTATAAAATGGCAGACCGGGTTACCATGGAGACCCACGACAACACAATCCACCAGCAAAGCTTTGTGCTGCCAGCACGTGTCTGGATTGGGTGGCCCGCCCTGCCAGCGCCTCCCCTCCTGCCTTAAAGGGAGTGAGAGAGCGCCAGCAGGCAAAGCGGTGCAGAGGAGGCCTGAGGAAAAGGCCTTCTCTGCTCTCTGCAGCTCTTTGCTGCTCCACGATGCCACGACAGGGTCCCTACGTGTCTTGTAGGCTTCCAGCCATCATGCAAGTTCAAGGTGAGCTACCATCCACCCAGAATATCCTTAGTTGCATCCTACCACCTACTGCCCCTCATCGTGTCTACCATTCGAACGCCCCTCCCTCCACATCAGATGTGCGTGACTCCAAGCCCGTACCATCTCTGCTCCACATCCCGTTCACCCCACCCCACCCCTCTTTTGTACCAAAACATGCATATCGGCTACAGGATGTCCCCTCTGGCCCACTGTGTACTAGCCCGTTTTGCGCAAAGCGTATGCCTCGCATCCCAAACTGAAGACAGACAGACTGACCACAACTTTGTCACAAGGAAATAACTCCAAGCCCTACCTTACACAGAGTAAGCTTCATGATAGGCCCACTCTGAACACCTCAGCCCGGGGTACAGTAGGGGACGACCCTACGCCTGAAGCTAGTCTTTCTAATCAGACTACAAAAAGACATCTACCACACAACGCCACAATCACCACCCACTGTACCACAAATATCAGCCTCACTTCTGCCTCTGCCAATGCCTCACTCTATGGAAATATTGTCACCAACATTGATCTCCCCTTGCCTATATATCTCATGGATGTAGTGACTACTCCAGCGAAGGGCACAACTGTAATCATCAATGCCCCCCCCGCTAATGCATTTCCTTCCAATAATAACATGGCATGGGGACCTCCATTGATTCGGCATGTATACCTCACATTGCCTATGACCCGAATACTGCTACTAATGTGAACACTGCCATTGATGCTCTATGTATGCCCCACATTGCCTATGACTTGCATACTGCTACCAATGTGAATACCGCCATTGCTGATACATGTATGCCCGACATTGCCTATGACTTCACTTGAATACTGCTACCAATGTGAATACCACAATTTCTGATACATGTATGCACCACGTTGCCTATGACTTGTATACTGCTTCCAATGTGAACACCGCCAATGATGCCACCTGCATCCCACACTCTGGCAGTGCCATGACTCCCGTAAATAATGTCAATACAACTGTAGATACTGGTAGCGGTTGTGGGATGTATTTACCCATGCATCCGAGCCCTACCTCAAAACTGTGCAGTACTGACATGGAAAACATCATGATGGCCAGAGCTTCCCAGAAAATGCACAGGGAAATGCATGAAGAATAGGCTGCCACTCATTTTTGCCGATGTTATGGGCACAGAAGGACGCTGCCTAAAACCACCATTGGACTACCCACACAGTAGTCTGAAACCATTGGGAGTGGCAATGCTGATTGCCAAAAGCAAACCCATAACTGTTGGGAATTCATTTTCTTAAATCCCAAAAAGGAGTGCAGTACCAGTACTCACCACTATCCAAAAGCCGGCATTTTAAAACCACCAGATTTTGTAGAAAACTGAATAAATGAACCCAAGGCAAGCCAAAGAAAGACTTACTGAGAGGTGGATCCAATGTAAAGTTATATTCTGAAGTGACTTGAAGGTTTATAGCAAGACTGGCTGAGCTGTGGATTTCAGCAGTTTAAGTAAATTCGGACTGAAAGACACTACAAATCTAAATGTTTAAAAGAAATGAGTGACCTACTTTGAGTGTCACATAGGTTGCAATTGTTTAAATGTCATAGTTTTAAACTTAGAATCAGCATCCTAGCTGCATATGTAAAAAAATGTCTTGACTTAAACTGGGGAACAGAAATGACATGTAGCTAAAAATTGGCTTAAAGAGATTCCAATTTTGCCTGGCAACTACCCCCCATCAGGAGTGAAACTTGAGTCACAGCTGTGTTCCCAGGCCTATCTGCCTTTTGCTGGCCACACTAAGGATATGCCATCTCTCTGATAATTGAATTAAGGGGAGCCCCCACAGAATACAGGAGCTCTGAACAAAGCCTTGTCCTGACCCAGGCAGATGGTTTATTGCAGATGTCGTAAATGTAGCTTCCTCCTGGAAGGACAAAGGAGGGGCACTGCCTGTGAGAGCAAGCTGGCTTGGCAGAACTGGAAAAACCAGAAATTCAACCTTGTGCTCGGGGGAAACCACACCCCTTTGGGGCCAGAACATAACTCTAAAAAGATGAATAACTCATAGTACGGACTTGTGAAAATTATTTAAATGACACCATAATTCTTGTGATTTTTCTGCCCACATTTTAAGAGGTTTTTAGAACCGGTGGCATGTTCAGTGGGGTTTTAGCGGAAAAGAGGATATTACTCAAAATGTGTGCATGTGAAAAATCTGACACTTCATCAACTAATGTCCATACTCCTTGCGCACATGTGTGTAAATTTGGGTTAATGTCCGATATTGCAAACCAGTTAAAAAGTGCAAAATATTGCCATTTCTGAATGCAAGCCCCCAGGAAGAGCAGAGTTGGAACAGGGTATACCTCCTGTGATATGTGATGGGTGCGTGTAATTTTAAAACAATATGTACCTCTGCAAATATGTATTTGCCGTAATCGTGAAAAACGCACTCGCGAATTTTGCCACGATTTGCAAATTTCTTCACGTGTAAAAATCTGCTGCTGCTTGCCTTCCATTTGCCAGAAATTCGTTTAACCTGCTAGTTACACCCTAGATCCTTGCTAAAGTGATCCTGAACTCATTCAAAGCATATACCACTCACCCTAAACCTCCTAGAGGGAATTAAAAGCATTTTAGTATATTTTTCACTTTATTGCCAGCACATATAAAAGCATTTTGCCTGTGTTTTAAACTTCTGTAGTCTAAGTTGCTGGGTGAACTGAATTACATTTGAATTGCATTTCTGAGAATTGTATGCCTTCCTTCCATTTCCCTGCATTGCATAAAAGGGGGGGTGAATTGTCCAAGAAAGTGATTACATTGTCTTTTGCTGAAATCCTATCAAGTTATTTTCTGTACTGCATTTCATTCCACATTGCATCCATTGGAAACCATAAAAGTATTGTTGCTATCTTATCCATTTCATGTCAACTCCTTAGTGATTATAAAGAAGTGTGCTAGTGCCAGATTCTCCGTTGTTAATCTTTATCATATCAGATTAAGTGTGATATTCAATTATTAATTTATTATAAAGTCTGATATATATATATCTATTGTTTAAATTATCAAATAAACCTTTTAACTTGCAAAACAGAACTACTTCTTGGCTCAGTGGGGTCAGGAGGATTCCAAGAGAGGGGTGTTATATAGGGGTAGTCATCCAGAACGCATGAACTGGACATAAAGATATATCCATAAGGGTTTTCATTCAGTACTATAGACTAGGCGTTGACTTAGCTGTAGTGTTGAATTGAATCCTCTTACACGGTACACCCCACCACTAAAACCACTAATGGCAATTGTGATAACTCACACTTGAGATGTGCACTGATCAATGCCCACTCCATCAATGCTAACGCCATGGATATTCATGACCTCATCATCTCCCTCAACCTTGACATCCTCATGATAACTGAATCATGCCTACACAAGGCTTTAGGTCCTGCTCTATCCCTAGCCCTACCTCCAGGTTACTCTATCATCAGACAGGACCACCCCACCAGGGGGGACGTGTAGCTCTGATATCTGCAGAATCCCTCTCTATCAGAAAGACTGACAAAGACATAAACAACAATAGTGACTACCTCCTTGTTAAAATCAACCTCTCCCACCATTGCATTATCACTATGCATCTTGTTTACCGCCCTCCAGGACCTGTAGGTGATTTCCAAACAGCCTTCACTTATCTCCTCTCCGACAATCTTAAAAAATCGACCAAAGCTATCCTACTGGGGGACCTCAACCTGGGCCTCAATAACGCAAAAGACCCTGCAGCCAAGTCACTCAGCACTGCGCTCGAGTGCCTAAGGTTCAGCAATTCTATCACTGATCCCACTCACATTCAAGGCCGTACCCTTGATTGGATAGCCCAGCACAACTGCCACCTTACTATCAATGCCAACACACCCACCCCATGGTCTGACCACCATGTAATCCACTTCAATATGTCCACTTCGAGGAACAAGCATCTCCCTTTGCCACCCCTGACCCGAGCGCTCTCTAGAAGCTCTCAGTAGCTCACTAAAGAAAGACTACTGTCATATCTATCAGACCAGCCTTCAGGCCCCCTTTCTCTGCCAACTCAGAGATCCTAGCACTTACCTATGACATGGCCATTAAAGCAGCAGTTGAAGATATTGCGCCACTAAAACCACAGAAAGCTAAACCTACCAGCCACACCAATGCCTGGTTTACCACTGACCTCCTTGTACTTCGGTCTAAGAAACGTGCAGCCATATCCCTATGGCAAACCACCCACATGGATGCAGCAAAACTGGATTTCAAAATCCATTCCAAATAGTGCAAAAAAGCAATCATCCGTGCTAAAGGTATCTCTTTTGAAACCAGGATCCGTGAAGCACAATCTAATACCAAAGAGATCTTCTCCATCTTTAGGGACTTAGAGACTCCAACGCCCCCCACAGAACCTCACCAAAGACAAGACCTGGTGCGACGGAATCCAATCAGCCATGAATGGCAAACTCAACACCCTCCAAACTAAAATCCAGACAACGCTACAGACCCTGAAGAATAACCCTCTCCCCGTCTCTGTACTACCATCACCCCCAGACACCTCCACCTCCTTTTCCTTCAAGGAAATTGAAGAACTAGACATGATCCATTAAGCCATCTAATTGCAAAGGAGACATTTGCCCTGCCGAAATCATCCAAGACTACGCCAGTACCCTCACCCCATTTCTTACAGCATTCATGAATTCATCCTTTGCCACCGGGAAGGTCCCTTCCTGCCTCAAGGAAGCATGGCTCCACCCTCTTATCAAAAAAACCACCCTGGACCCTTCCTCACCCAATAACTACAGGGCCATTACCACTGCACCCTTTCTGCTGAAAATATTGGACAAAGCTGCATACTTAGAGGTATAACAATTTATTGAGGAGGACAATGTTCTTGGGCTACGTCAATCAGGTTTCCGTCCAGGGCACGGGACTGAGACAGTCCTACTTGATTTGAAAAACCATATTGATGACACAAGAGATTCAGGTAAACCTGCTCTTCTCCTTCTCATTGATCTCTCTGCAGCATTCGATCTTGTTGATCACAAGGTCCTATGCCACCATCTAACCGCCACAGCCAAGTTCTCACCAAACACCACTGCATGGATCTCATCTTTCCTATAAGGAAGGACCATGCAAGTCTTCTCTGACCTGGCCTCTGCCGCACCTACTATCATCCTATGGAGCGTACCACAAGGGTCCTGCATCTCCCCCATCCTCTAGAATATCTTTACACACCCCCACTTCCTCATGCTCAACTCACTGGGTATCTCGTACACTAACTACGCCGACGACACTCAGATCCTCCTCACACTGACAGGAGACTATGACACCGACTACAGGACGATCAACAACATCTACACCCCCATTTAAGCATGGATGGCGATGAATGGACTCTGTTTGAACTCGGACAAGACTGTGCTGCTCATGGTAGGCTCCACTGAAATACTCAAGAACCTCGACTCACAGTTCAACTACTTCAGCACTGACTGCATCAGAATCCCAGTTGCCGACTCAGTAAAAACTCTGGAAGTCTGTCTTGACTTCAACCTTTATATGACCAGGCAAGTCAACGCCATCGCCTCTTCCGCAGCATACCAAGCCAAACTCATGAACGCAGCCAGACGGTTCCTCTCCGAGGATAATTGCATTACAATTGCAAGAGCTATTACAGGATCGCGACTGGATTACTGTAATGCCTTTTTCCACGGTACGTCTACAAAAAACATGGTAAAACTACAATTCATCTAAAAGAATGCTCTGCGCCAGCTATCGGCATCCCTAAAAGGGAACACATCGCTGCTGCCAGGAAACAGGCGTACTGGCTCACAATCACAGAGAGAGTTATCTTTAAAGCCTTTGCCCTCACTCATAAGTGAATCCACCTAACTGCCCATCCCTACATCTCAGAAAGAATTCACCTCACCTCCTCCACATGACCGACCAGAACACCCTACACAAACATGCTCACAGTACCTAAAATCAAGAGAGCCCGAGCAGGAGGCGCCAGTTTACCATACCTATCAGCTCTACAATGGAACGCCCTGCCACCACCCCTATGAGGAGAAAACTCTCATCTGGCATTCTGCAAAGCAGTGAAAACACTGCTCTTCTCAGAAGCACTTATCACTCTCCAGCTAACCTGAGATCTATTCCTGCAAGATAGGAATGTTCAAATGTATGCTATGTATGTATGACTAATATGCAAGTGTTATTTCTCTGTAACTAAGCTACACACAAGTAACAGCGCCGCGATGCCCAATGGCTGTATGTGCGCTAAACAAATGTAAAAATAAAATAAATAATTAAATACATTCTACACCATTTCCTTCTTCCTTACCATCCTGTTATTTTGATGACTAGCCAGTGTTAGGGGACACCCTCCTGGTACCCTTTTAGACATTGGAATTATTCCTTTCATGTTGTCCCTTTATTACATACCTCCTTCCGCATGGCCTTTCTCACAGACTATCTCCTCTCCCTCTTTCTTAAACCCTGTCTTCACCCTTCTCCCTTCCAGTTTATGTAGTAACCTGTTCAAGGACCACATGGGAGCCTTATGTATAGTTACAATATGGTGTATTCTTCCTTTTAATGTTACAAATTAAATACGAATGCATAGAGGACAGTAACACCCACCGGTCACACCACCACAAGCAGTTGCCGGGCACCAACCAATCAGCCAACACTCACTTAGGCAAAACTACTCGGTTCCATGCAGGCTTGACATACATTTCATATGTACACATTAATAAGATACAACACCTTCCTCACATATACACATAAACACATGCACATGCCCACTGGGTCCACAGGATGGGGCCGGGCATGACAATTTCACACCAACAAGGTGAAGCATACATACCACGAGTATGCTACTACAGTTTCATCAACCTTCTCTATAAGAATGTCAATTATCATATGATACTCGATTTAGAAGCATTTGGCCCTGGGTAGTCACAGGAAAACACTTGAATTTCAGTCCCCTAGCCATGGACCAGCCTGGGAATCCTTCATCCATAATCAGCCCTTCTCTACATGTGTATCATCTCGTCCCCTCTTTCCTGGCTTGAATTCCCACTTTGGACGGGAACACTGGTGACACCCGTTGTGGTTCAACCTTAGGCTGCACCAATGTAATGTATATGTGGTTCAAACTAGGTCTAAGACACACTCCCATGTCTAGGATAAGTTTATTACATATGTTATAGCTATTGTACAGCCTAATTCTGCAGGCACCCGGTGTACATATATGCGAAGGTTCATGCAGATGTAGTCCCCTTGCATCTTAATCTCAAAGTGATTGTTGCAGAACGCTGAGTCCCGTTTAGGGGATGGGATGCAAGGGCTCATAGAAACTGCCTTGTTCTGTGAGCGTGGAGCAGCAGTGCTGGAACAAGGTTTGGACCAGAGAGAGAAACACCCATTGTAGTCTTTTCTCGAACATTCAATGATCTATCTAGTTTTGAATACCTTTTAGTAGCTTGCTCCATAGTGTAATGGGATGGACACTTTAAATCATATTTTATTTTATTCTGATTCATTCCACTCCTTACTCCTCTTGCCATTTGTTTCCATATGCCAGGGGTCTATAACTTTGGTTCTCCACAGGTCCTTTACTTCAGTTGCCATCAGTGCTTGTCAGCAAGGTCAATGGAGGGCATCATGGGAAGCATAGTCCAAAACATCTAGAGAGCTGCTGGTTGCTGACCACTGCCTTATGCCATAAGCTTCCCTAGTTTCTGAGATTGGTGCTTTGCTGATCCGGAAGAAGGCCTATTACATCAGTTATCACCTTACTCAAGTCACCTACTTCCATTTTGTGCAGGTTACTTGGCCTCCTGAGGGAAAATGGGTGGGAAAATCCTGAGTCCTTGCAACCCCTGAGTACCTGAGTCCAGGCAACCCCTCTGATAGTCTAAATTAGACACAAGTACCAGCCCTACACTTAGTATACCAAATGGCATTTACACTACTGGTTAATCATTTGCTGATGTGATAGACCTCATATATCCACCCACTCAACAATCCACCCGCATATTGAGCTTTGTCTGGAGATACACCAGTTTTACTCTTTCCTGAGCATTCAATGATCTACCAAGTTTTGAATACCTTGTAGCAGAGTGCTCCATAGTCGTTGTCCTCAAGTGATTGACATTTTATTTTCCTGCATTTTATTTTGGTGTTGCTTTTCTGTAGTTGCACTAAGGAGCAGGTTCATTGTGTTGCTGCTGGCCTTTGAACGATTCCCCAGTCACCCTACCTCCTTGGCCTGCATCCACGATGTTCTGATTCTAGATTATCACCACAAAACTATGTTTGTGATGTTGGTTAGTACACTGCTTTGTAATTGGATTTATGAACAAATCAAGCAAGAATTGCAAGACCTTTCTGTGTGGACTGTTTTTCAAAGAGTAATGGCCGCCATGCTGTTTTGGTTGCCTTACATGTTTTTTTTGGAACAGGTCAGGAGAAGAACATTTACAATTTTGGTCAAAGATCATTTTTTCAAGCCTGTGAAAAATCCCCATAACTTTTCTCTGTCACGCCTGTAAAACTTTACTCTCCCAACTTGAAAATGGGGCACCAGGTGGACATTTACAACCCTGCTGCCTCCAGCTTGATATAGTCTGCATTCCCCACCTGCCTCATGTGACATCACAGTCAAATGACACAGTCCCCATCAGGCTGACTAGAGTTCTATTCCTGCCACTGTGTTACTCAGCATGTAGCCAACATGCCCACCGAAAGAGCAGGACATTTGCGCACTGGATGTCTGCAGAGAGCATTGAGGATATGAAAGCATGGAGTTGTCTTCCTTTTCGAGAGGATAGTATGCCTGTGGAGAAATGCAGTTTGTGTGGGGCATGGATTGCTGTGTAGAATTGCCTGCATTGTGACTCAAAGAACCAATCAATGGGGGATGGGAAATGCCAAGACTGAAGCATTGACACCATCTGTGCCCCCCTTCCATCATTGCTCCTGCTGATGGGATTGGATCCTCCCATATTCTGGAAACAGGCACATTTTATATCAAGATATTCTACTTGCAATTGAACCTGTGACACACGATCACCAAGACCCTTCTTATAAATGTTGCAGTATTACAACACCTGCAGCTACACAAAACAGCAAATGGAAATTATAAGCAGCAAACCTTACTATATTGGGGCGCAGAGACCAACACCCACCACTTCTCAGTTCTTTCACAAATATCTCCTGTCTACCATCCCCAATTTCCAAAGAAGAAGTGAACACTCATAGCATTGATGGTTTCTTCCTCCTACTTGTTGAGATAGTCAAGAGGCTGCCACTTACCTGCCTCTCTTTCTTAGATGAATGCTATTCTCTCCATCCAAAACCTGCTCTATCTCCTGCTCCTCTCAATGGTGTGGAAACTGCATGGTTATAAGAGGTTAATCCATCAGCAGAGAACTTCTGGATTTGCATGGTCAATGTTGGGTGGGTTGAGTGGCTGCCAACATGCACAGAGCACCCATATTCATAATGTTGAGAGTGATAAAGAGAAGTAAATAAACGTTCCAAATGTGTTAGAACCCATAGTTCACATTATAAGTGGTACAGTGAGAAATGTTTTGATCTTGGCCTACTTTTGCTCAACATGGCAGGATTCAATTATTTAGCCATGATAAAAAATGCAGTGCCCCCAGAATTGTGAAATGCATTTTGTTTGCAATGCACACACACACACACACACATCACAGAGAAATAAATAAATTACTATTTGTTCGTATTTAAATGTAATCACACTTGGCTTTGTATACTGGGCATGCATCATACATTTCACATACCAAGCTGCAACCTCTTATTCCTATTCTCTGACCAATGGTTTATCACCCACTGCTTGCTGTGCACTGGAAAAATGTTATTTGTTCTAAAGTAAATCAGATGTCATTTGGTTTTAAAAATAGTGAGAACACAATGTTGCATTTTACACTAAAATGTTAAAGCATTCTATTTCGAACAAGCCCCTCCTAGAATTCCCTCCCAGTTCACCCACTCCTTAGACTTAGCAGAGAAATGGTTCTATGGGGAATATATCTAATTAGTACCCAGCGAGGGAGAATCAGAATGAAAGAATCATTATGATTGGCCCTCGCCGGGGCATTACCCTGCTGGGAATCCCTCAGATTCCATGCGTTTGTCCCCGGTGGGTGGTGTGGCAGCCCCTCAGCCAATGATGAGGCTCAAAGCGGAGCCATCCCCGCTCGGAGCCTCCACATGGCTGGAGGCCGCCTTGGTCAACATACCTTCATTAGGTATGTTTTTTTTGTTGTTTTTCCTCCCCCCTCCCTCCCAACCTCACTTACCTTCTGTTCTGCCTGCTTTATCCCCGGCAGCTTCGCTCAGGCCTATAACTATGGGCCCCGGGGCATTACCTGACTCAGTAATGCCCTCGCCGCTCGGGGCACATTGCTTAATTAGATTGGGGGAATTGTATACTAACTTTTGAATAATTCTTTTAAATCTGAGAGCCAGCATGGATCCTTACAGTTTTCAAATAATCGCCATTATCTAGACTCCTTCTAGTTTCTTTCACCGATCTCTGGGTAGTCAGGCCTGATTCAGGAAAAATCTGCTTCAGGCTTCCTAATGGACAAGTCCCAATCAACTCCAGGTAGTGGCCAAGCTCATCACTTACCAGAATCCCTAATATCAGTCCAACAGCAAAATAACATCCCTAAACAGAACATTTTGTGTAATTTGTGTGCTCACGGTTGAGCTGGGAGGTGCTCAAGTATGGCAGGTCTGTGGCCCTGGGGGCAGCCCAGGGTGGAAGGTGGTTGTGCACGGAGGGGTAAGTTGGTTAGTTTGTGACATTTCGTGGACCGCTTGGGTGTGGCAGAACTGAGGTCTCGAGGGGCAGCTCGAGACAGGTGGCTGTGCATTGTTTTTTTTGTTTTTTTGTCCTTGAAGGTTATGTCGGACCTGGATTGTTTTAAATGGAAGGTTTCCGTTCCATGGGGTCCAGGTGGGCATTTGACATTAGCTGTGTAGTACGTGTTTCCGTTTGGACGGTGGGTGTTTCTTGTTAATCTGCATGCTGACCACACATTGATTTGTGAGAATCTGATTGTGTTGGGTTCCTTTGTTAGGTTTTATGGCGGGAGAAGTGTCATAATTTGTGTGTTGGGGTGTGATGTCATGGACAGCGTGGAATGCTGTGAGGTTAGTATGGAATGTTAAGGGGTATGTTAGGTTCAGTGTTCTGAGGACAGCAATTGAAGATTATTGCTGGCTAGATGGGATGTATCAGTGTATTTCCTGACCTATGCAAGACATTGGAATAAACTTACCTGATGGCTCAGGTGCTGATTGACTCTAAGAACCCTGTTACAACATAATGGGCCTCATTCCGAGTTTGGAGGTAAGTAAGTATGGTGCAAATAGCGTGTCTGAGCTGGCAATAGACCGCTAAAAGCAGCCTATTATGACTTTGTGGGCACGAGCTTTGCGCCATGCTGGTAATGTACCTAGCGCCATGCCGCAAAAGGGCCCCAAAAAGCCCTTACCGGCATGAAGCGCACTGTACATAACACTACCGCCATAGAGTAAAGCAGTAATAGCGGTGACCGTAAATAGCGGTGACTGTAATCAGCGGTCACTGCTATTTACGGTCACCATTAAATAGCGGTACTGGAAACAGCGTCATCGCACAGGAACTGGAAGGAGCACGGCGGCCATCTTTAAAAACACAATCCATTGCCAACCTCACCACACAGTACCTGGAGCCATTTTCTGATTACAGACATCGACCATCAACACCAGAATCATGCCAAAAGCACCAAAAAAGGGAGCTGCCTGCCTCAGGAAGGAGAGCTTCAGCCCGGATGAGTTCCAGATGATGGTGGATACTCTCCATGAGCATTCAGACACCGTTTTCAGTGGTAACATGCGGAGGGTGGTGGTAATTAAAAAGAAAGAGATCTGGGCTATGGTAGCACAGAAGGTGAGCGCCATGGGCAACACCCCTCGCACCACCAAGGACTGCCGAAAATGGTGGGACGACCTGCAGCTGAGGGTGTGGAGCATCCTCTCGGCCAACAGAAGCCAGGCCCTGGAGACAGGAGGAGGGCCAGGTTCCCCCATGAAATTGATGCCGTGGGATGAGACGGGTGCGGCCATGATAGGCCCAGAAGCCATTGAAGGGGTTGGCGACATGGAGTGCGGGGCAACGTCATCCGTCGATGGAGGTGAGTGTCTAAAATCAGTACTGCCAATGCATTTGTTATGAAAGTCACTGCTAAGGGCTGGGCAAGGTGTCACGTCATGGTTGGCCAAACCCCCCCCTTTAAATCATGCCGAAACAAGTGAGACCCAGGCTAATGCCAGGTGCAAGGCTGTAACCTATATGGCACATACCACATGAAGAGGCCCATTCCGTGAGGCACGCAGGGCAGTTGATGTAAACAGTGTGCATGTGAGCCAGCACAGTACCCGCCCAACGTGAGTGACCCATACATATGCATGCATTTACCATCCAAGCATAGATCATTGTGCGGCTCACCACCCAAATGGCGACAACCCACTAGAATCCCATTGTGATATTGTAGGCATGTCCAAATGCTGACTCTCAAATCATCGCTCATGCCGTCTCTCTCTTCCACCGCCACAGGCAGCAAGCATGACAGCGAGGACCAGGCAAGCAACCGCCCAGTACCTCCAGGGGCCAAGTCACGGCCCGCCGTCTACCTGCAAGCAGGAAGAAACCACAAGCCACACCACCGGCTCCAGCAAGGCCCATGGAGGGTGCACAACTAACACCCCCACCCCTACCCCACCCTGCACTGGCGCAGGACACATGCCCCACGCGAGTCCAGTGTGGCTGGGGAGATTGCAGCCACGGGCCCCCTCAATGTTCCCGACAGCCCCTCATCTATATGCAGAGCAACTGAGGAGGACACTGATGTGATTGTCCACACCCCTGATGCCCAAACCAACCCCCAGGTCTCATACAGTGACTCTGGTGAGAGTGATACACCAGGGCTTACAGGGCAAGGAGCTACACTAGAACATGCCAGTCCTGTATCCACTTCCCTTAGTGAAGCAACGGAAGGACATGTGAGGCCAATTCCCAATTTGTTGTTGTTGGAAATTACTGTTTTATTTGGCATTTTCATCGTGCAGCCATTTTTTGAGCTTTTTAATAACTGAAGCTGCGTTGCTATTTTGAAAGCACTCGTTTTTTCCTACTATTGCTGCTTATTTGACTGTTTTTGGCCCTTCCAAGATGGCCACCATGGTTTTGTTTGTTGTGTAGGCAGGCTGTGCTGAATAACCTCTCCCTGTGCTGCACTCCATTGGTTGCTGAGTGTTTTCTTCCATCCAATCTGAGACCGGTAGGCTTCAGCCGGCCCTCTCAGCAAAATCCCACTTCCAAGGCCCCTGTCTGCTTCTGGAAAGCTAATTGAGGAACTCCCTGCACCTTAACCACAATGATGCTGCCACCTCACTCCTCTAAGAAATCCGGACTGCCATGACTTTGACACCTCCAGAACTATGGGTTAGTTCCCTCCTTATGGAATCACTTCTGCTGCCTTTTACTATCACTGTTCTTTCTGCTTGTTGTTCCCATGTTGTCATCCTGCTGCGCAGTGCTTCCTAAAACCCTTTGCTAACATCCGATTCCAAGATTGAAAAAGTCAAATCTTGCTGTTTTTGCTTTGCTCTTAAAAGTCAAATCTTGCTGTTTTTGCTTTGTGCTAAAAAGTCAAATCTTGCTGTTTTTGCTTTGTTCAAAAAAGTAATATATTGCTGCCCATTGCGAAATTCTCTGTATTTTGCTTGTATACTGTTTCTTCTCTGTAACTTGCCAGTCCAGTGACCTCACCACTCTCTTTTGTCTCACACCTACCTGCCTTAGCCCCCCCAGTATCTCCATCCTCTCCTTACTTCCAACCCAATGGCGTTTTCTGTTTCTCCTATCTTCTCCAATTGCTTCTCCATTGACTATCCTTCCCTTCTCACGAAGTCTGGTAGGAAGAAGTTCAAAAAGGATATCTTGGCCTCTAATCCTGGTCTTCCTATCGCCGACACCTACTCCAATGCTTCCGCCAGACAGACCCTTACCGACATCCTCTTTGGCGTTCCTTCGCCAGATCTAGGGACTCCTCATATGGTCTCTGTGCTCTGCCCTATCTCCTCCTCTCCCATTAATGGTGGCACTCGCTGGGAAGTTCTCATGGCTTCCTTCGACTCCTCTAAAGTCATCATTAATGTCTACCTAAATGGCACTGTCATGGTCCAAGGCCCTCAGGCCAATCTCCTCCTCTTTGATAGACGCTTCCCTCGCCTCATCAATTTCCTCTCATCTCCTGCTGTCCCCTCCTCTCCCCCCTTGGCTCCCTTGCCCTCTCTCTCCTCCTCCTCCGCCCCTCCTAGGGCTCTCTGCAGGGCATACCTTTAATCTGTACCCCTCCCTGGAAGGTCTTTAAGGCTTGCAACCTTCTTCATATTGCCACTCTCAACTCTCACTCTGCCATCAAACACTCCTCTGACATCTGCCACCTCCGTGAAGAACTAGACCTTGATGTCCTAGGTCTTACTGAGACATGGTTCACGGCCAGCTCTGTCACAAGCTTTGACACTCTCCTCCCTGGTGGCTACAAGATCCTCTCAGCACCCAGATCCTCCTGATCCGGTGGCAGGGGGTAGCCCTGATCTTCCCTGACTGGATTCCTGCCTCTATCATTCCCACTCAGACCTACTCCTCTTTTGAATGCCTTGTCTGTAGGCTTTCTCTCTCGCCTACCCATTCTCTTACTGTGGTTACCATCCTCCTGGTCAAATCACCGCATTTCTCTCTGAGTGGGCAGACCTCTCCTCCTCCCTGGTGGCCTCTACCACAACTCCTCCTCCTCGGTGACCTAAATATACATTTAGACTCTCCTTGCTCCTCCTCTGTACTCTTCCGTGACCTCTGAGACTCCCTCTCCCTGTCCATCCTCCACTCTGGCCCGACTCACTCTGCAGAGCACACACTCAATGTCTTGATCGCCTATGACCTCCTCCTCTCCATCCCTCTGACCACTCCTCTCTCCTGGAGCGATCACTCCCTCCATCTCTCCCTCTCTTCCCCCCAAGCCAAGCCTACCTCAACAATGCCACCTACCTTCTCGGACATCCGGCCCATGAAGTGTGTGTCAGTTGAGGCTTTTGCCGCCACTTTCTCTCCCCCCCTCCACCTTTGGCTGTCTCTCATCCTGATACAGCCCTGTCTCTGCTCTACTCTTCAATTTACTATATGCTTGATGCTCTTGCCCCTGTCATGAGGATCCGTTTGAAGTCCAAAGCCAAGTGCAATTCCTGGTATGACTCTGACCTAGCTACACTTAAAAGTAAGTGTAGGGCAGCTGAGAGGAAATGGAGGACTTCCTGTTCATCCTCTGACAAACTGGCCTGTCGCCTGCTACAAAGGCAATACCGACTCTCTGTCCTCACCAAAAAGAGAGTCCACATTCAAGCTCATGTCTCTTCGGCATCTAACAACTCAGCCAAACTCTTTAAAATCTGCAAGGAGATGGCCAACCCTGCTGCAGTCTCTACCCCTCCTGTTGCCTGCCAGGCTCTTTGCAATGCCCTTGCCTCTCACTTCATTTACAAAACCCAGGACATCCTGTCCACCCTCTCCACACACACTTCTCCTCTTCCCTCTCCATCTGTGCTTGCTGACCCTCCTTTAGCCACCCTCCCACCATCCTTCTCGTCCTTTCCTCTTTTCACCCCTGACGAGGTTGCTGGACAAGTCCGATCTATGAAAGCCTCTTCAAAACAGGTTCATCCCTGTTCCTCTAAAACCATCAAGGACTTTGTGCATCCTCTTCTCAAGAAACCCACAGCTGATCCTTCTTGTCCAGCTAACTATCGCCCAATTTCCATTACTCCCTTTCTTGGCAAACTCCTGGAAAAGTTGGCCCTCTCTCAGCTTAACCTTCATTCCAATTGTGTTGGCTGTCTCCATGACCACCAGTCTGGCTTCAGAGCTGCCAGAAGCACGGAAACTGCACTCCTAAACATCCGTGAAGATCTGCTCACCAACCTTGACTCTAACATTCCCTCTGTCCTCATCCTCCTCGATCTCTCTTCTGCCTTCAACACGGTCAACCATACTATCCTGCTCAACCGTCTTGGTGAAAACCTGGGTATTACTGATCAGGCTCTGGCCTGGCTGACCTCTTTCCTCTCAGATCGACCCTCCCAGGTCCAACTTGGGTCCTTCCTTTCATCTATCTTCCTCTCTACCTGTGGTGTTCCCCAGGGGTCTATCTTCTCACCCTGGCTTTTCAACCAAGACCTGGCAACTCTCGCCCACTGCATTGCCATTTTCTGCTCAAATTTCCATTGCTACACTGATGACACTCAACTAATTTCAGGCTGCCCTCTGCCACCTCCTCTCCCTCTCTCATCTCTGATTGCCTTTCAAGATTGGTGTGCCGCCAATGATCTTTGTCTGAATGCCAGTAAGACGGAGATCCTCCACATCGGCACACCTTCACCATCCTTTCCCCTCACTCTCTGGTCGCCCTCCCTTGGCCCTCCTCCTACCCCCACCTGCAAGTCTAAGAACCTCGGGGTCATTTTTGACTCCACCCTTTCCTTCTCCGCCCACATCTCTGAGGTCTCTAAAAAGTCAAATTTCCGACTGCATCCGCTCAGAGGTACTCTGCCTTTCCTCTCCTTCCCCCAGAAGCTCATGGTATCTCAAGCTCTGGTTCTCTCTAGCTTGGACTATTGTAACAGCCTCTTTCTAAATCTACCTGCCTCTACTATCTGCCCTCTGCAACTAATCCAGAACAGGACTGCGAGACTTATCCTTGGCCTCAAGCCCTGGGATCGTATCTCTCCAGCTCTGAAATCTCTCCACTGCCTCCCAGTGGATGCAAGGATTAAATTCAAAACCCTCTGCATTGTCCACAAGGCTTTCTGGGGCCTGGGTCCAAAATACCTTCACCAATCCCTCCGCAAATACCTCCCCTCTCGAGGTGTTTGCTCCTCTACCTCCAACTCACTCAGGGTCAGTCATTTTTCTAAGAAACAATCTGGGGGTAGATCTCTGTCTTCGGCTGGGCCCTCCCTCTGGAGCACCCTCCCTGCCACTCTAAAATTTGAGGAGAACCATCACCGGTGCCGGAAGCACCTCAAGACCTTCCTCTTTTCTGTTCCCCTCCCTTGCCTTGTCGCACTCTGAAACACTTGTGTACGATCGCGATACAAATAAAATATCAGGGTGTGTTTGGGAGTTGTGGGGAGAGGGGGAGGGGGAGCGTGGTGGAGGGTGTGTTTTTCACGTTTGAACCTTCTAATTCAATACACTGGTTGTTCATCAAAAAAACAACAGAGTGGACATACATCATTGTGCATGTGCCATTTAATGTTTCACAGTGCATAGTGTACATGTATCCCCACATCCAGTGCCCGATGTCCTGACATCCTCACACCCTCTGCTGACTTGTGTGTCAGAAATACTGTCCAATCAATGATTGCCGCACGGCACGTCCCTCCTGTGCATCGGCACCGTGATGCTGTCCTGACACTTCTTCCTCCTCCTCCCCTTCATCATCATCAGGTGGTAGCAGCTCCATGTCAGGGGGCAAGGGCACGTTCCGAAGCATGCACATATTGTGCAGCATTACACATGCAATGGTGATCTTGGCCACCTTGTCATGGCTGTAGATAAGTGACCCACCCGACCGGCTGAGGCAACAAAATCGTGCCTTCAACAGGCCAAAGGTCTGCTCAATCACCACAAGTGTACGGGTATGGGAACGATTGTAGTCCTCCTCGTGCCTGTTCTGTGGGTTTCGGTCATGACCCACGGCTTCAAGGGATAGCCTACATCACCTGCATGAGAGGGGAATGAAGGTAAGTGTTTGTACATTCATGGCGGACAACTGTACTAGTCTTACATGGCAGCAGGTAATTTCTGCCCATACACACATGTCCCTGGATGCATTGGCCCCATTTCTGACCCCGCTATGTGTCCTGTGCAATGGGATGATGGAGTGGGTAGCATCCTCAGTATGGGTTATGGTGTGCACTCACATCTTGTTGCACGTGCATCGTATATCGTATATGCATGCAGCAGTGTTGGAGTGAAATCATTGATGTGTTGTGTTCTGTGAGATTTGGTAGTAGGGAGTGTTGGGTGTTGTCAATAGCATATTCGTACCACGCTGTGGTATCCCTGTTAGGCTCAGTTCAATGCACTCCCAGGGATGACTCTCCGGTGTGATGATATGCTGGAGGAAGCGACATAGTGCATATGCAGTGCATAGTGCTAGATGCCCTTACGGTGTGTGAGGGCGGCTGATGAGTGGTGCATGTGTTGTGGGATGTGGCCTGGTCACCCGTTAGTCATGTAGTGTTAGGTGTTAGCCTTACTTCATCACTGTGGGATTTGGTAGTCATGTGCTGTTTCACTGACCCTGGGGCACAGTGTTCGGTGAGGTGCACATCGTGCACTGGCGTCAACATTTCCACCCAGGTGGAGTATGCATCCCCCCCACTTCCCACCAAGGTGGAGTATGCATCTCCCCCCTCACTTCCCACCTAGGTGGAGTATGCATCCCCCCACTTCCCACCCAGGTGGAGTGTGCATCTCCCCACTTCCCACCCAGGTGGAGTATGCATCTCCCCCCCACTTCCCACCCAGGTGGCGTATGCATCCCCCCCCCACTTCCCACCCAGGGGGAGTATGCAGGCACCCACCTCACAACCCCGATGCACTGCCATGGCCCAGTCAGGCAACTCACCAAGCAGCCAGGCACGTCGTCCAGCATGTCGCTCCATATAGTATGGTAGCGTGGAGTTCTGCAGGACCAAAGAGTCATGAGTTGATCCTGGATATCGGGCACTGCAATGTGTGGTGATCTTGCTCACATTGCATACCATCTGCACGTTGATGGAGTGGTATTGCTTGCGGTTGCGATACACCACTTCCATGGCATGCGGGACCACCAGCTCCACGTGGGTGTAGTCAAGGGCACCTATACAATTTGGCATGCCTGCCAGTGCATGGAAGGCAACCTTTTGTATCGAATATCTCCTGGGGAGTCCATGGTAGGGATATGTAGTCCCTTGTGTGCTTGAGGAGGGCATCCAGCACTTGGTTCAGTATCCGGGAAAATAAGGGTTGTGATATGCCATGCATGTACCCCACTGTGTGCTGATAGGTGCCTGTGGCAAGGAAGTGGAGCACATACACTACCCTCAGTAGAGGGGAAATGGCGGTGCATATTTCTATGAGGCTCACTATGTCGTTGTGTATCAGGTCCACTATGCTGTGATCGTGTCAGGGTCAAGCTGGTACAGGGTGTGGATCTGCTCTGGTGTTAGGTTGAAGGGGGTGGCTCTGATGAAAGGGATTGTGGGCTGCTGGCGTGGTAATGATGGCTGTACTGGTGCGGCATGCTGGGCCTGTCTCACCCTCCTTCTTCTCCTGTGTATCCTCTGTGGTGGGGGCTGTGGTTGTTGTTGCTGTTGTTGTTGTTGTTGCTGCCTTGCAAGGAGGGGCTCCAGCTCCAGTAATGCTACTACTATTGGTATCATCTTGGTGTGGGAGGGGGTGTGGTGTGTGGCTTTGCTCCTTTTGTGCTGTGCCAGACTCCATTGCCTCCACCTGTGCTGAGTGTGTGGACCTGTGGCTCTTGGAAACACTGCTCAGGGTTCTTAACACCTTCTCGGAGATGCCGATAATTACTCCATGCCGGTATGGTACTTTTCGGGCTTCAGGAGGCCGTTAATTGCATGTCCGCATTACTTGGGATCAGCTCCGGTTTACGGCATGCCGCTAATATCGTCATGGTGTGTCGCGCACACGTCCCTGGACCGCTCTTTACGGCATCGTACTTTGCGATGCCGTAAATATCGGTCTGGTTGGTCAGAATAGCCCGTAGCGGTAAGCAATGCTGGTAATCCTTTACCGGCATCGATTTTCCCTTACCTCCAACCTCGGAAGGACCCCCAATGTGTTCCCTGTTTTAAAGTCTCACATATAACCATAACACTTAAAACATTTATAAAAAGGCTTATATTTGCATTTGTAAGTGCATCATAGTTTTTCTCTTCAAAGGATAACCCACTTGGTGTTGATTGCTTCTGGAAAAATACCTACGTGATTTGCATTTGAAATTACCACATATGTTTTAAATAAGGCAATGCAAAGTTAATGCAAAGCCTTTCACAATATGATGCTTCATTTGAAATTGCATCGCAACACTTCCCAGGTAAATGCAGAAAGTCTTATTTAGAAAAGGGAATTCCAGTTGGTCAAAACCCAGTCCTTAGACATTCTCAATGTTTTGCTCTCCATTGTAGCTAGGGAATGCTGATATGCTTTTTAGAGGAAGTGCTGCCCTGCATTTCACAAACTCCATGTTTTTTACGTGAAGACTTCTGTAAAGTGCATCTTTTCAGTGCAGTAAGGTACAATTGTTCAGATGAAAGTAGAATGTTTTATTTTATGAAAGTAGCTTTCAACATCCTTTATTGGGAAGTTAAAGCTCAATAGGACTCAGTCATTGGTCTTTCTCACATTTTTGCCAATGAATTTCGAAAATTGATTCAAAGTATGTAAGGGAACCAGTGTCATTTGCCTGCAATTGTCTATTAGGTGAGAAGGTAACCATATTCACACCTTTTTGTGGTTGTTGAAGAAAAACACAACACACCTGAATGAAGCAATGCACCATTCCGGTGACTCTCGCTTAAGATTAAACAAATCTCTATTTCTCTTAGTGTTTCATACACTGTACACAGTGAAAGGAACTGTTTACTGGGAAGATGCAGTTGGCTAAGTGTCCAAGAGGTGCAAGAGAATGTCCGAAGAGACAAGAGAACATGGGAATTGCAGGCTTATAACTTCTTCTGAAAGTGCACAAGCTTCTAAGAGATTGCTAGTAAGTACATGGGCCTCATAACGACCCAGGCGCTAATGGGTCAACGGCGCTGTAAAAGGCTGCGGCGCCGTTAACCTATTAGCGCCTAATTACGAGGTTCCTTTGCGGGACCCGACCTTAACGGCTGGTGTAGACCAGCCGTTAAAGTAGGGACCCGCAAAGGGACCTTGGTGCTAATTACGGTGCCGCAATTTGCGGCACCGTACTTAGCGCCTTCCCCATTCCCATTGAGCCCTATGGGGCAAAAATGGGAATGGGGAAGGGCCATGGAGGAAGGGTGAATTACCTCCCCACCAACCTTGTAATGGGGTGGTAATTCCCCCTTTCTCCATGGCGGAGTCGGTAACTTACCGGCATGGACCATGGTGCTAATAGCCCCATGGTCTTCCACCAGGGTCGTAATGAGGGCCCATGAGTGTTAACTGTTGGTAGTTGCAGTTTGGTAATTTCCTAAAGCAGTGCAAGAAATGTGTTGGATTCTAGGAGATGAAGTGTGATGAGATTCCAAAAGCATGCAAGGGGTGCTACACCCTTGCAATGAAGTAAAGGAGAATTCTGCACAGGCAGTTGGAATCCGACTTACCAATATAGCACCAAGAGCTGCAAAGTGTTGCAATTAAACCAAAGGGAGTTGGATGCTGGAGGTCCAGACCTGTTGCTTCCAAAGGTAGTGCAAGAGGTGCTTAGAGTAAGAAAGCCAGCAGATAATTTGAAGAAAGTAGTGCGTCTAGCCCTTTCCGAAGAATAGTGTGTGCCACTGAAAAAGCCTCAAGAGAATTGAGATGGAATATGGTGCAAAAGATGCTAAGAGGATGAAATACAAAATGATGCAAGAGGTGATGTTCAGGGGGCCCTAACAAAATAAAGGACAGCGCAAGAGATGCTGATCAAGCGAACAATAGTGCAGGAGACTCCCACACCATGAATGACACCAGAGGAGGCACTGCTAAAGTGAAGGGTGGCACAAAAGGCAGTGAGACAAAGGAAGGCAGTGTTGCGCTAAAATAGTACAAAGTTAGAGTGTGTCACTAACCAGTTTCAAGAGAACCAAAATAAAGTGTCTTATGGAAATTGCAGTCCAGTCCTCACATAAGTAGTTCCAGAAATGCAGAGGCGTTTAAGATAGTAGATGTAAAGTATCTGGTGGAGCTGGTAGCCCTTAAAGTCTCCAGCATTCCTAGCGATAGCTGGGGTACCAGTCAAGACAACCTGTTCCTGAGACTGCTCATAATAATAATCATCATGGGAATTGTTGAAACAGTGGAATTCACTGGCGCATATGATAAAAAATCCCTTCAACTTCAAACACTGTAACATGAACTATGTGATGCTGCATAAGGACGATGTGTTGATCCTAGCAAAAGGATATGCTCCTAACTTAGGAGTTCCGAACATAATCAGGGAGTACATGGTACTGGTGTCTCATATGCAATGACTATTCCCTCTGTTATGCATTACTGGCTTTTGATCTAAGACCCGACAATGTATCAGTGGGACATTGCAACCTCTTCAGAGGAGTGGGAATCTATACGCTGAGATAAAGTTTGAAAGAAAACTAACAGCTGCACACTCGCTGCTAGTGCAGAGTGTTTTTGATAGCGTTCTCGAAATCATACATGCAACATACTCTTTGATAGTTAATGGATACTCTACAGATGAAAGGATTCCTGCATAACGATAGACATGCACAGAAAACATTTCCCGGTGTGTATGCCTGTGATATATTTCCCATGCGACTACCCAGGAATCAACCCATTAGACTGGTGGTGAACACCGATCTGCACGCCCAGGGCAGAACGCACTGTATAGCTTTGTTTTATGAAGGGGGCCCGCTAACGGTGTTAGACAGTTTGCCCCATTTCCCACAACACCCCATATCCACCAGAGTTTTAACAGAATATGTGGAAAACATTACAAAGTATTTACATTATACTACCATGCCGGTCCAAGATTGTAAAGCGATTACTTGCAGACAACACTGTATGTACATTATCAGTCAAATGTCGAAATGGAGATCGCTGTCAGCTGTTTTGAAAATGTATTCGAACAATCACAGTCAAAACGATCAAAAAGTGATGAGATTCATTACTAATAAGATATTACACTCATTAATCACTCAGCTCAAACCCACTAATGTTCTATTGTTCCCACTGCCAGCATGTACTGTGAAGCGTCTAGCTTTGGAAATTGTTCCCTTTATGAAAGCTTTTGTAAATAAATCCTTGGGGTAAGGCAGTGTACTTCAGGACTTCAAATAAGCTATTATTACGCTCCTATTTAAAAAAAAAACAAATCTAGACTTCTCTGTGTTGCAAAACTATCAACATTTTGCAGGTATCCCGTGGCCAGGTAAATTAATGAAGAAAGTCATCACTAGACAACTACAGGGATTTATTTAAAATGGTTCCCATCTGAACCCCTTTCTGTAGGGTTTTAGACCCAAGTTTGGATGGAGAAAGCACTACTGTCAATACAAGATGATGTGTTGGAGGCTGCAGATCTCTCATTATTGGTAATGTTGGATATCTCTGCGGCCTTTGACACTGTTGGCCATTCAATACTGTACAGTCATCTGAAAAAAATTGGCAATATTTTGGATCATGCCATGAAATGGTTTGATTCATTTCTATGAGACAGGTGTCAGCAGGTAAAAATGGGGGGTTTTCTTTCAGACCCTCTCGGTTGTGGAGTCCCACAGGGATCTTCTTTGTCACCACTGGTTTTTAATATCTATTTGCAGCCTCTGATGTATATCCTGTGGTGTGACACCCAGGTTTTCATCAAAATAATGAAAGCATATGAAACATTTCTTAGGATCAATTAACGTCTTGAGGAGTTCAGTCACTGGATGTCGGCAAATCAGCTGCAACTAAATCCAGCCAAGATTGAAGTTGCTCTTTTTGGGCCGAAATATCTACTTGCTGCGTTTAAGTGCCCCCAAGATTTCCGTTTCCTTGGGACCAATCTTAAATTTGCTTCCAAAATTTGGGGTCTATATGGCATGACAATCTTGGCAGTGAAAGTCAGGTCAGTGTCAAGGTCCAGGCAGTCTTTTACTCTTTGTGCCTGCTTCAACAAGTTTTGCCATACATCCCATGCAGTGATGATGCAGTTGCACTGGGGACTTTAGTCAATTCATATTTAGATTATTGCAACAGCCTCCTTGCTGTAATCCCTGTGAAGCTGTAACACAGCCCTGCCAGGACTCCAAGACGGTTAGGGGTGATGTCCCCAAGCACAGTGGCAGTCCCTGGGAGCCTCGGCAGGGACCCTGTTCTTTCCCAGAGGGAAAGGCTGTAATGCAGGCCAGTCAGAGCTCCTGAAAGGTTGGGGTGATGTCCCGGGCCTTGGGCGGCTGGCTCCCATGTGGGTTGACTGCCTCCAAGCCCATCGGTGGTTCCAGGGGGGCCTGGCAGAGTCCCCATACCTTCCCAGAGGAGAATTCTGTAACACAACCCAGCCAGTGCTCCAAGATGGTTGGGGGTCATGTCCCTGGCCTTGGGCAGCTGTCACCAATGTGCGTTGAATGACCCCACCCGAGCAGAGGTACCATGGAGGACCGGCAGGGTCTCCATCGCTTACCGGAGGGAAATTCTGTAACACAACCCAGCCAGAGCCTCTGGTGAGCGATGGGGACCCTGCCGGGGCTCTCTGGGACTGCTGCAGCACTTTGGGATGGTCGCTCCCTATGGGAGAGAGCCGCTCCAAGGGAAACACCAATGTTCTGCTGGCATGGGGGGAAATTGGTGGTCTGACTATGCAATTGTGTCCCAACCACAAAATACCTCCCCAGACAGCCCACTCCGACCTACACCACCAACAATCCAACCCCAGTCCCACCACCCCACTGACAATGGATCTTAACCATAGAATTTTAAATAAAAGACTTACAGAACATTGCAGCTCCTCTACATGAGATGCCCCACATCCATTTGCGGTGAAGGGGGCCGGGCCACCCCCTTTCCATTGCTAACATCCCTGGTGGTCTAGGGTGTCCCCAGCCCCCAACAACCCAACCAAAAAGCACATTTTTATTTTTACTTTTTGTTTTTTGTTCCCCCTTCTCTGCGGGCAGATGGGTTGGGGGAACCCTTTTCCATTCCAAAGTTCCCTGGTGGTCTAGTGTGCCCCCAATCCCCAGTAAACACAAATGTACCCCTTCCTAGGGGCAGATTAACAGATTTCACTAGCAATCCTCGCCTACATGCGATGTCCCCCATCCGTTTGGGATTGTGGGAGAGGGCTACCCCGTTTTCATTCCAAACTTCCATGGTGGTCTAGTGTGCCCCCAATTCCCACAACAACCCCACCAAAAACATGCTTTTTTGTTTTATTGTTGCCCCTTCTCTAGGGGCAGCTGCCCCATCTGTACACTTTACCTAAAATACACAAAAAACTTGATAATCCCCCAGGAATGCTGATTGTGACCACAACTGAAAGTGTTATACAACTGCTTGGTACCTACATAGACTTTTTTCTACAACCAATTATCCAAGCAACTTCAACATATGTTAAAGACACCACACATTTTCTCCAGATACTCGACCAAATTGAACTGACAGTAAGCGATATACTATTCACTATTGATGTTGTAAGCCTATATACCAGCATTCCTCATAATCTGGGACAAGAAGCAGTAGGATCATTATTGTTACAAGCAGGGCCAATAAGAGCCAATAAGGAATTCTTAATGATCCTATTGAACTTCATCTCAGCACACTCATGCTTTCAGTACAATCAGAAATACTACTCACAAATATCTGGAACAGCTATGGGCGCGACTATGGCACCGGTATATGCCAATTGTTTTATGTATCAATTTGAGGTTACACACATTATGGATAAACAACGATGGAAAAAGTATTTGAAAACATGGGTGCGTTACATTGACGACATCTTTGGAGTATGGACAGGAAGCAGAAAAGAGTTGGAGGAATTCTTAATCTATCTCAATAATATTGACACACGGATACAATTCACTTTGGAAATTGGAAATCTGAATATACACTACTTGGATGTACAAACAGTGATCAGTGGTAATAGAATAAACACAACCCTCTACACCAAACAAACAGATCAGAATAATCTCCTTTACCATATGAGTTTCCATCCTGCCAACATTCTACGCAATTTCCATATGGACAAATGTAAGGATCAAACGGATTGTCAGTGATCCCTAAGATTGCGAAATGCAGCTACAAAAATTACAAGAGAAATTACAATTGAGCGGCTATCCACAATCAGATTTATTAACAGCTCGTATCACAATGGACACACAAGAACGCAACCAACTCCTAACACAAAGAACGGACTGCAAGAGTCCCGAATTAGTGTTCGTAACGAAATACTCCATCCAGAGCAGACAAATCAAGGAAATCATCAGGAATAGGTGGAACATCCTCACCAGCGATACTAGAACTAAAGTGCTGTTTCCACAACCATCAGTGTTTGCATATCAAAAAAGTAGCAATCTTCGCAACATATTAGTGAACACACGAGGAAAGTCTGCAATAAAAAAACCTAATAAACATCCAGGAACATACCCCTGTATGAGCTGCGGCAACTGCAACAACATAATGAAAGGCCAATTTCACAATAAACTCTCCGAGAACATCCAGCGATTGCCATATTCAAGCAAATAGGTAATTTTCTTCTTCGTTCTCTATGCACAAATGTTTATCGTGAGTCACGCGGAGTTCCTTTTGGATATAAGAAGCACATTGGACGCATTGTGAATCGCAAGGCTTTGGCATCAGCTTGGCGCTAGTCCACCATAAACAATGTCAGGTTGCTCCTTATCGCTGGTAACGCGTAAGGGCATATCGGCCCGTGGCGATCGTCCCAAAAAAGAGTCACAGTGATCCACCTATTCATGTGTATCTGCAGCTGACGGTTAAAAAAGGTCAGTTGGTATCTGGAATCGACGGCAATCGCACAAAATCAGGATGTATCTGTTTAAAAAAAGATAACAGAAATGTGTCTCATTACCCGATCTTTATTACAGTGTATCATTTTAACCATTAATTCGGCCCCATGTTGCAACTATTGATAAACACGGATGTGAAACAATGGGAACACAGAGAAAACAACGTGGAAAGTACTCTTCAATTTGTTTCAGAAGTTAGTGCTATGGAGTATGGTCAGGTCGAAATGGGATGCGGAGGCTGACGCTACAACAGCGCTGACCTTCACTCAGAATGGGAGGCAATATCCCTTCAGACCCTAATGGCATTACAAATATTTTAGAAAAACATATGAATTGTTTGCTACCATTCACTAATTCAGGTGACATTTCTACGGATTTATTTTGTTCCTCTGGAGAACTTCGAAACTCTCCCAGCGACTCCTACAGCCAGGCCAAACCATCTGTCAGCTCAGCCCATCTCCTGTTCACACAGCAAATTACGTAAACATTTTTCAAAAGAGCAAGTCTCAAGCCCTGACAAAATATGCTTGTGTGAGAATGTCCGAGCAAACCCTGCTGCAACCCCCTCCGGCTAGGCCGCAGTTCCCTGACCCCAATGACTGCAGTTATATATTAGAGGCCTACAATTTGCACACGTGTGTTTGTACTATCCCACTTTCGGTCAATAGCGAGATGAACGGTGTTGGGGTCTTGCCACCTTACAAATATAGACACATACTAAATACGTAATAGTAATGCTTTTACGTTATAATGCAGATGGTGCCAAAAACAACTGCAACCTAACTGGATTCACACATGGTAAACTATCACTTGGTAAGAAAACCTTCACAACAGTAGGCCTAATCTACCATGCAGGAGCCACAACCAATGCAGTTCACTACACTACATATATAAAAAAGAAGTGTAGATGTGACAAATATAATGATACAACCATTACTATAAAACAGAGAATGAGAAGGTCTGCGACCTACCTCAATAAAGCCACGCTACATCTTCCTCTCTCCACCTGCTGAGGACAAAAAACAAAACTATTTTCCCATATTGCCATTGGGCACCAGGGGACCACTCCGGTGGTGATAGTGCGCTGCACAAATATCCTTTAACATTAACATTGAGTGTGCTCTAATAGCGTCACTGTGTTAAAGTTGAACTTAAAAAGTGTGCCCTAATAGCGTCACTGTGTTAAAGTTGAATCTGGAAGGTATTCCCAACATCACTGACTGTGCCCTAATAGCATCCCTATGTTAAATTTGAACTTAGAAAGTGTGCCTTATAGCGTAACTGTAGAAGGTGTTCCAACATCATTGAGTGTGCCCTAATAGCGTCACTATGTTAGTGTTGAACTTAGAAAGTGTGCCCTAATAGCATCACTGTGTTAAAGTTGAATCTGGAAGGTATTCCCAACATCACTGACTGTGCCCTAATAGCATCCCTATGTTAAAGTTGAACTTAGAAAGTGTGCCTAATAGCGTAACTGTAGAAGGTATTCCAACATCATTGAGTGTGCCCTAATAGCGTGACTGCGTTAAAGTTGAACTTAGAAAATGTGCCCTAATAGAGTCACTGTGTTAAAAGTTGAATTTTGAAGGTATTCCCAACATCATTGAGTGTGCCTGGTGGCATACATTTTACTGGTTACCACAATATCACACTACTACGCTTACTCTCTACTACACACCACCATTAACTAGAACACAGCAGTACTATGACACATTCGGTAAAGCAGTTCTCATACTAACATGACTCATCAAACTACCCATCATCCTAATAAAACACGGCTAGCTAGCACATACCGGCTAGCCTAGGCGTCTCCTCAAGCCTAACGCAGCCAGAATTCAGTCTGGATGTCCACTCCTCTGACAGAACACATTCAACTGATCTCCTCAGCACCACACTTAGCGCTAAGAAGCAGCTATCATGCAACAACCAGATCAGCTGCACACATACCTGATGCGCCCATGCACTTTACGACTCTCACTCTCTCAACTGACTTGAACTGCGGTTCCTGAGGGCGTTCAATGTACCAGCACCTTGAGATCATACCAATGGTACATAAGGTGCTATCTAAATTTAAAATAACATAACATAACATAGGTACTAAACCAGAAAAATAACCTTGGCATTTGGTCGTATTTTCATTACTGCCTGAACCAAGTGTTCCAAATCTGCCAACAAAGTAGGGGCACTGACATACCCCAAATGCAAAGCACCACAGTGCAAAACAACTATACATGGAATGTTTAACCTGCCCATATCTCCACAAACGTGCACATTTCCCTGCACATTGAAACCAGGCACAGTGCTGCACACCACCTCCACTCCTTTAACATCAACATTTTTTGCCACATTTCTACATTTAGAAGACTGCTCGAAACCGTGCACACCATATCTCCAGCCACCAACACCCTGACTTTCTCCACCTCTGCCATCTTCACTACACACAGCCTCTTTCAACATAAACCACAACCTCAACATCTGATTGGCTGATCCCTACAGTCCCCTTTCCATGCTACATTTGCTGAGAAACCGCGGATGCGGCACGCCCTGTCCGAGGACAGCCGCGGTGACCGGGGAGCGCATAAACCTGGGGCTGCCCTTCTACCTTTTCCACTTCACTCTCTGCACCATTTCCTCATTGGCTACTGTTAAGCAGTCACACAATCATCCACCAATCACATCCAACAACTCTACATCTAACTATCATCACAGATCAGCACTTTAGATGTACTATTGATCACTCTCATTACAATTCGGCTGTCACTGCAACGGACCTACAGCAACAACTACTATAAAACTCCCCAAGATTTCTACTTGCAGATTCATGCACATCCACATGCATGAACACAGACTACAGGTATGAATATCTTCTACACAGTACATTTACAGCTCTTCTAGGAATACATATAAACAGAGCAACTACCACTTACCTCGTATAAACTGTAAAATGAACTTGCTATCATTTCTCCCATCTGCTATGAGGAAGTGTTAATGGCAACTCAGTCTGCTCTCCAAATTTTTGTTTACTCACACAGCTATCTAAAAAAAATGTTATTTCATATTAAAAGATGGGAGAAATAACAATATAATTATGAAAAAGACTGTCCAGTGTGTTATATAATTACACACAGCCAGGATGAATACATGCATCTTCATTCAACACACATACAGACAATATCATTAGAAAGGCTCCCAGCTCAAACAACACCACTGCCTCTATATGAAATCCTTCTGCGTTATTTCCCACACCTTCACAAATGCATACATTGCAGGCTTTTCTGTACAATCTCTGCTATTTACCCTTTCTTCTATCTCTTAACATCCAATAAAATAACATTAAAAAAACAAGTGTGCTCTATACATTTACTATTATACTCATTTGTAAAAAGAATTCAACTAACACATTCTAAATAAAATATACAAGATGCACATAGGCAAAGGAAAGTGCATATGTATACTATGCTCAGTTGTAAGAAAACACTACTATTACAAAAACAAAAAAAAAACAATGTCTACATTAACAAACGTGCTATAAACACACATATTCACAAACTTCTTTCTCTTACAATTGCAGTGAAGACCACTCTCCTGAAAAGCAGCAGTGTCTGAAGTACGAACAAGGATTTAGGAGAAACCTACTCTTTCCATACAAAAAGGGTAAGTACAATACTAACATAATGTTCTAACTGTTACTCAAACACACTAGCATTGGAGTATTGTAGAACAAAGAAGTGTATTAACCCTTTCCCATTAGATGTAGTATTGCTTCCCCTTACCAGTTGCATACTTTATATTGTCATCTGAAGCCCAGTATAGTAACACACAAATACAAGAATAGCCTTCCCAACTTGATGTAACTCCCATTCACAAGCACACACCTCCACAATCATCCTTGTCATCATACTCAGACACTCATGCACAAAGAACGCATACACTGCATAACAGCCCAACCCACACTTTCTTTTTTTCTCCAACAGACCCCAAAGAATGTCTACCAAAAAGCAACTCTGTTGAAAGCAACGCAGAAGTAGAGCAAATTAAAATAAAAATGTCCAAAATAAGCATCCATCACTAGCAGATTTTGTACAAAAAGTTCAAAAGCAAAACAAAACAAGCTTCCAGTACAGAAACTTTGCCTCCTCTATCAAAATGAAAAAAGGAAACAGAAAGTGATTAACAAGACTTCAGCTACCACTACTACTGCTCACAAAAATATCCCTAGAAAACTGAGTATTATCTCTCCATTCTACTGAACGAAATGTCCAATCTACAAATGGCCGTGCACATCAATCTGTAACATTGCCAAAAAATCTTTTCAAATCTTTACGCCAGTTCCTCAATCAACATGGAAAAAGCAAAGACAAATTCAAAATGAAACTACTACAAAATATGGATGCCTGTCCAGTGCACAAATGCACAAGACTACAAGCACATTCATTAGCCTGCATTTCAGGACCTATTTGCAAAAGCACCTTCCATCATATCAAAATGATATCAATACATCATTCAACTATAAGACATCTGGTCCATAAACTCTACTATGCTAAAAGTCCTGCTTTAGCACTAGCCAATTTAAATAACAATTTCGGGACCCCCCCCTAAAACTTTGCCCCGCCGGACCAAACCTCACAACACTTTGCAAAGAAATTCAGAATGGGCCATATACTTTTTTCAATGTTTGGTGAAGATTCGTCCAGGGGAAGCAAAGATATAAGCCGCCCAAAAAGTGATCTTCCTATGGGATTAGCAACTTAACCATAACTATACGGCCACTACTGTGGGCCATGTAATAAAAATTGTTGAGATTCATTTAACAATTTTGGGGTTCCATTACATTTATAGGGTTTTGTTATATGTTATATCAACTATTTATAGCCCATATCAGGGTTCTTATCAGTTTTATATCAAATGTATATCAAATGTTTTGGGTGACAATTAAATGTATACAAACAATATTGTGGTTCAATCAAATGTATAGGTATTCAGGGGGCGTGGAAAGGGGTGGGGCCACCTGTCAACTGAAATGCTTGGAGAAAGGTATCCAACCCTACTACTTAGGAATTATAACAACTCAAAAGGAGTGTGATGAAATGACTGGAAAACATAAATGCGTAGTAGCTAAAAGGCCTATTCAGCACTCACACCTCTTCAAAAGAATAGTGATCCCAATCCTAAATGTGAAACATGCACGGATAAGAAATGTACCTCTCTCACCATCTGTGGTAATGTGGGTGGAGGACAGGCTATACTCTTCAGATAGGCATGAATGTGAAAATGTAGCAACCCAAAGCGGAATACTACAAAAGTAAAAAATGAGGGAATGTCCAATCAAGCTTCCATAAATATATATATACAGCTGTGCCGACTGTATATTCTAACATATTAATGGGCACTAGCTATGGCATTTAGCTATGGCCATTGACTACAGCTTTCAACTTTGCCCACTTTATATTTTAAAACAATGACGGGCCACTTGGCATGGAATTTAACCATGCACATTGGTATTTCGCAACACAAACTGACCGCTACCTGTGGTGTTTGATGATGGCCAGTGACCACATCCTTCGACATGGCCAAGTCCATGGCCTAAATGGTTATTAAGAAATGTTTTTATGAGCTAATTTATTAATCACATTATGCCTAATGCCATTATTGATGTAATCTGTTATATATAATGTAATTTGTGCTGTAACCAGTGATGTCATCAATGATGCAATATGCAATGGGCCTCATTACACGGTAGGCGGTAACCATGGCTCTATTAGCGCCATGGTTGCCGCCAGTATTTTACCATGTCCGCCTTGGTGGATGGCTGAATTACCGCCCTACTCCAAGGTGAGCGGGGGCGGTAATTCCCCATTCACCAAGGCACTTCCCCATTGCCATTTTTGCCCCCATAGGGCATAATGGGAATGGGGAAGGTGCAAATTGCGGTACCGTAATTAGCACCAAGGTCCCTTTGCGGCACCCTACTTTAACGGCTGGTAAAACCAGCCGTTAAGGTCGGGTCCCGCAAAGGGAACTCGTAGTAAGGCGGTACTGGTAAACCCTTACCGCCTACCGTGTAATGAGGCCCAATGTTATTTTTGTTCTCCTACAACATGTAATTGGTCATATCATCCATGATGTGATGTGTGATGTCATCATTGTGGTCATAGGCTGCGCAACAGGGGGAGCGAATTTAAGGTGGCTTTAGCTGAATTTCAGAGATTTTGCTTCAATAAGTTCTCACCTTAACTTCCCTGCAACTAACATTTATTCCTTGAATTTCAATTTGTATTTTACAATGTATTTCTTACCTTAACAGTCCTACAACTAATTTTTTTTCCTTGAATTTCAAGGGTTTCTTTATTCCATTGATTTTTTCCGCACATGGCCAGTGGCCACGGCCCATGGAGATGCCCATTGTATATTTTAGAACCCTACCAGACCACTGGCCATGCTATTTGGCCATGACCGGTGGGCCCTGCCTCGGGCCGTCGCCACTGTGCATTTTAGAACACTTCTAGAACACTACCAGACCACCAGCCATGGCGTTTGGCCATGGCTGTTGGGCATGGACACTCTATATTTGAAAACACTTGCAAACCATCACTCAAAGACGTTCCATCAATCCCAAACTGATATTGACCTGTTTTGATAGTGGTGTTGTTATGTATAAAATATAACAGGCTTTGAGAACTCACAATGTTTTAGGCAATGCGCAGTGAGAAGAAATCATTTGCTGAGGATCTAACACTCACGCAGCGTGCTACAAACCCGTTGTTTTATGGCCGGTCTCTTGGTGACTGTTATGATACATCGCACAACTTCAACTATCTGCATTTAAGCAGCACAAAAAGGGAACAAATGACCAGCTGCAAGAATAACATATGACCAGGTTCATTTGCCCACATAGTGAAAATCAAAAGCTGGCACCAATGAATAACATGCACACAGTAAGTAAACATACATCTTATAGTGAAATATACAAATGTAGTTCAATAGACCTACTCCTTAGACGAAAGTGCAGAAGACAAAATAGCATTGGACTTTAAAAAAAGTAAGAACCCCAGAAAAATAACCTGAGAGAGGAAATATTCCAATAAATATACTGGCAAAGTATAAAGGGTGCTCACCTTTGAAACCTAGCATTCTTTTGTGAAATATTTTCCCTGGAAAACAAAATCCTAATACTAAACAAGTGTTTGTGGTCTTGTGGGTAAGCGTCTGCAGTGGGAACATGGCAACCTGAATAAAATCCTTGTAGCCAAATACTTGCCAACCTCAAAAAATCCAAGGGGTTGCATACGCCCTCTGAAAAAAAGTTACGCTGTCTACCCCCATGTTTCCTTTTACTTGCGCCATGAAAAGCAGCCACAACCAGGGGAAAATAACTGCAGCAGTGTCCTGGACAAATATACATGACTTACTTGCCCGCTCATCATTTCCCCTGCTCAGACCATGTCTGGCTTTCAGCAATACTCTGCTTTAAAAATATAACTTTAAAAGTACACATACCATAGTGTCACTCAAATATATAAACCTGTATAGAACTATGTTAGGCAAAAAGTGTACAATTGTGTCATCATTCTTCCCATCTTGACTGGGAGACTACAAATACCAGGATGCAATTCGGCAAAAGGCAAACAAATTGTCTCTGAGTGCAAAACTTTCAAGTGCTGACAGCATGATTTAAAAGATAATAATAATAATTTGGATGTTCATTCGGTCGCCCTTCCATAAAGTATCCGGGACTGACCCGGTTTAGCTTCAAAACGTGACTGACTCTGCTTAGCTTCAAAGCAAGGAAAGGGCCGGCCCGATTCTCTAAGTGGTCTTATAACAGGGACTCATTTATGAGGCAACATGGCCTGAGAGGCCCCTGCCTGAGGCCCCTGCCTCCCTTTGCGGCGTCTATCATGGTTACTGCATGAATGCGAGATCTAGGTGGCTATTGTGTCACTGGTCGTGACTAGTGATTTTTCAGCGCTGACGTCATTATAGCTGTAAAAATATCTTTCAAACAAAACTCTAACCACAATTAGGGAACTACCCATATTCTTGGATATCTGTAGTCCTTTATAGTGGTAAGAAATTGTGAGAAAGAAATGTTTCCCAGGCTCTCTCCAAGTGCCCCCCTCATCTGTGCAAGCTCCCCCCACTCCCCAGATGGCCACCATCCCTCCCTCATTCTCCCCACAACACAAGCTGTTTCTGTGACACAGTTTGCTTTGCGATGTTGGCTATTCGAGGCTATGGCCGAAGTTACAGAAAGTTTAGTGTTGCAAACTCAGTCCCTAGACCCCCTCCAACTCCCAAATTTCACTTGGTGCCTCAAGCCACCCTCCCAGTTACCCACCTCTAGCCTGATACAATTTACAGGTTTTTTGACCTGCAAATAGCTTTTTATCTATGTTACATCTTCCATTATCCTCGGCTATGGCTGTGGCTATCTCACACATTGAGAGAAAAACAAGATTGCAGCTGTTTCATTTCTTAAAACACCCAGTTTTGGCAATTTACCCAGAATATAGCCATCTATTTTTGAGAAGGGGGCCCCCCCTGTAGAAGCAAAGAACCACGCAATATGAGTTAGACAGATGGTTTATTGCTTACAAGGAAGACTGGGTAGTAGAGACCCCCAAGCAACTACTCAGTGCATAATCAACTGATTGGTTAGTCAAGCAATAACATTCTACAAGCAATGCTGCAGAACTTACATGTCATAGCATCATGTCATAGCATCTCTCACCAGAGTTCCACTCAGCACAATAATAGCAGACTATGCTAAGACATCACCATAACACACCCCCTTCCCTTATCGAAATAAAAAAAAACTATGTACAGATATATTTTAACTGATACCCACAAAAAGAAAAATGTTAAAAAGATTGAAAGATAATATATATGCATTGCATTGTTAATAACCTGAGAGAAAATATATATACATTTCATCTCCTCACCTTGGCCATTCTTGATAAATTCCACACCTGACCACTTTCCAATTTAACAGCACCCTCAAAAACTTGAGCAACCCTAACTGGATCCGAATACAGAGGATCACCTTTCTTTGCGATAACAGCTTTTCTGATTCTGACCAGATCACCAACTTCAACAACCGTCCTCCTTCTTGGAAACTTTATTGACCCATTTTTTCTTTCGCTCATCCATTCTTCTTTTTACTTCATCTACCACCTTATCAGTTTCTCTCGCCTGACCTAACCAAGCTGGAGACAATAAAGTATTGCCCCTCCGGCCTCTCATTAACTCAAATGGGCTAACCCCTGTTTCAGTATTAGGAGCCATCCACAAAGCATACATTCGGTCCTTGACCGCAACCTTCCTGTCCATACCACATGCACTTGCCCCCCTAATACCCTCCATTATACAGCGGTTAACCCTCTCCATCATACCATTGGGTTGAGGGTAATATAGTGCCGTCTTCTTATGTTTAATACCACACTTGTACATGTACTCCTGAAAGATGCCCCCAGTGAACTGTGGACCATTATCTGTCAACATGCTCCTAGGTAACCCTTCCCTCTCAAATATTTCTTCCAAGAATGCCACTATGGATTGTCCTGTGACATCCCTCATTATTTTGAACTCCGTCCATCGTGAGAACATATCTACCAAAGCCAGCACAAATCTACCCCGACCACTACCCATATCTACTGGGCCTAAGACATCCATGGCCAGATCCTGCCAGACACCTTTTGGACTTTTAACTCCTCTCAACAGCTGCACCACCGCAGATATGTTCTTCCCAGACTTTACACAATCTACACATCCACCAACTGTCTTCTCAATCTCACATTCTAAACCTGGCCACCAATAATCAGCCTTAATTACTTCTTTTGTTTTATATGTCCCAATATGACCTTGATGCGCAGTGGCAATAAGACTTCTCCTCAGACAAGTAGGGACCACAAGCCTGTCCCACCGATATATCAAACCGTCCTTCACCGACAGTTCGAATCTCACCTCCCACAAAGCCCTTTCTTCACCGGATAGTAACCTCTTCTCGGGCCACCCCTCTCTAATGAAATGTATTTTGCGCCTCCACATTTCATCTGATGTCAATGCTCTAACCCACTCTTCTTTGTGAATTACACCTTCCACGGTGGCAAACACCATATTCTCGAATTCTGCAGACGGCCTTACATCATCCTCATCTTCCACTCTTATTCTCAACGCATGATCAGCCTGCACATTGTTTTTACCTGCCACGACCTCAATATTGAACTTGTGGCATTTTAATCTGGTCACCCAACAAGCAACTCTTCTAGAAACTTTGTCCAGACCTTTACTTTCAAAAATGGCTTTCAACGGCTTATGATCTGTTCTCAATACAAAATCCTGACCCCACACAAAGTTTTTTAGTTTTTCAATCCCCCAATATCACGCCAATGCCTCTTTTTCTAAAACAGAGTAGTTTAGTTCGGGGCCCCTCAACATTCGGGAAGCATGCATCACTACCAATTCTGCTCCATCAATTCCCACTTGCGACATCACCACTCCAATGCCGGTTTCACTCGCATTCACTGACAATATTGTCTTTTTTCTAGTATCGTACATAGCTAGGGGTTTGGCCATGTCGATTTTGGACTTGATCTCATTAAATTCTCTTTCGCACTCTCTGTCCCAAACAAATTATACACCTTTTCTCAATAATGCCTCTGTGCGGTAACACTGTCAGCATAATTTTCTATGAAACGATGGTAAAATTCTATTGTCCTCAAGAATGATCGAAGTTCTGCCTTATTCTTTGGAGACCTCATTTTCTTTATTCCATCTACCAGCTCTCTCTCTTCGGCTTTAGACCTTCCTCAGATATTTCATGCCCTAAATACTCCACCACCTGAGTGGAAAAAAACACATTTCTCACTTCGCAAAGTAATACCACGCACTCTGAAAATTTCTAAAACCATCTCCACTTTCCTTCTCAATTCCTCTTCAGTTCTTCCACAAATTAACACGTCATCTTGGAAACACCAGACATTAGTGACACCCCTGAATAATCCATCCATGACTTTTTGGAAAACAGAAGAAGCCGATATTAAACCGAATGGCAAGCGCTTAAACTGATATATACCTTCATATGTAATAAAGGCCGTCAGCTTTCGTGACTCAACATCTAAGTTAATTTGATGACAGGAACTATCCATATCTAACTTGGCAAAGTATTTGGCATTACCGATTCTGCTTAAAAAGTTCTCCCGTGTTGGGAAGTGGATGACGTTCGGCAACCACACAACGGTTCAATTCTCTCAAGTCAATACATACTCTCAAATCCCCACTAGGCTTTTTAACCACATCAACAGGAGAAATCCATTCAACAGCCTTGGCTGGTTCAATAATGCCAGCTTTCTCCAATTTCTCCAACTCCATTCTCACAGCATTACGCATTGACACTGGCAACGGTCTGAGTTTTGCCGCCATGGGCGTGCAACCATCCTTCAAGACAATTTTATGGACCATCCCTTTGAGGCAACCAACACCCTTGTTGAAAACATCAGGATATTTGGCAATTAAACCCATGGCACTGTCATCCAAACCGCTACTCACCGACACTTTCTCCACATTTAACACCTGTTCCTTGCTATTGGGATCTAGCTTAATACATAATCCCCTTTGCTCTTTCCATCCTAACAATGTCTCACCCTTCTTGTTGATATACAATTTGCCATACGTAACTCTATCTTTAAATTTGAATGTTGCCAAACAACATCCTAATACATCGATTTTCCCACCATTATAGCCCCCAGGAGTCTTGTCCTACGGGCCTAAATCACCCATCCTACCACCCAGAACATTTTCAAAAACAGCCTTAGACATCAAAATGATTTTGGAACAAGAGTCTGCAAGCATTTTGACCTGGCATCCATTCACTTCAATCCAGGCAGAAGGGTGATCACACTCATCAACTTCAGAACATTTGACCATGTTCACAGTAACAATTTCGTTTTCTGAACCCTCACAATCCTCTGACGATGGATCATCAGCCTCCTCGACAAACATAATACTCCGACCAGCGCCAATATTGTAATTAGTACAGCAATTCTCAAAATGCCCCCATCTTTTGCAAATGTTGCAGTTCGCCCTTCTTGCAGGACATATCGGAGAGGTAGATAGGTGACGGGCACACCCACACCGAAAACACAGTCGTTCCTCTCTCCTTTTTCCCCCTGGAATATTTTCTTTTTAGGTAAACTTATTCACTGTCTGGGCTGCATTTCCGCCCTTCCCTTGGTACAAGTCACCACGTTTGGACGTTTTACGTTTCTGTTTTCTTTGGTCTTTGACAGCATCCCTCTTTTTGTCTCCCACTTTTAGAACTTCAACCTGTTGAACAACTTTGGATTCTTTTGTGGCTAACTTCGCCACACATAGCAAAGTATGTTCAGTTATTTTTGCAATAGCGACAACTTCATCAAGGCAAGGGTCATCTTTTAGCCACACTTCTTCCCAAATCTTGTCATTAGAACAGTGCAGCATGAATTGATCTCTAATATGTTCATCTAAGCTTTCACCAAATTTGCAGTTCAACGATAAATGTCTCAGGACAGTAATGTATTCTTCTACCGTCTCACCCTCATGCTGCATTCTCATACCGAAATGATAGCGTTCTAACACAGTACTTATTTTTGCCTCGAAATGTTTGTCTAGTTTTGCCAATGCTGCATCAAATTCATTCATACCCTCTTCAACATCCAATTCACTCAAATTAGGCAAGGTTTCAAAAATGTGCTGCCCCTCATAACCCAGGAGATGCATGAGCATAGATACATTCCTTTCTACTGACATACCATTGCTACAGGTGGCCTTGACATAATGTAGGAAGCCTCTCTTCCAGGGCCCCCATTTGATTCTTGGAGGGCCAGGAGAAGGTAGGAACATTTGGGGTCCCGGAATTCCTGACAATGCCATACTGTCTGCAAAACTTCCGAATGGCACGCACAAATCCACAGAGCAAAGAAGACTCCTTACTTGATGCTCACCTCAGTTATAACTCCATAGGCACGTCCAGAATTCTTTTGGATAGCAGTATTTTGACACACAACGGCTATCCCGCGTTGCCGCCTTCCACAAGTGGCCCTGAGCGGATATAACAGATGTGATTTTCATCCTGACCTTCCTTCCGCACACGTGACGGGTCACGTGACTCCTTACGGACTCAACAACAGCGTCTTTCCATCGTGCTCTCCGCACACCTTCTTCCCAAAAATGACTCCGATCAAGCAGAGGAACTGGCGCTCAGCACACTCACACGCGGATTGCGTGTGGGACGCTGCAACGAACGAAATTTGGGGCGATCGTGTGGATCTCGCCAAGCCACCGCCAGAAAAGGGAGACGCCAGCCCGAATACCTCCTGGATGACTCAGATGTGTGCAGGAGCGTCTCTTCTCATACGGGGGTTGCAAGGAGTGGGGCAGCTTCTCCTCAGCAGGCCTCGCGGTTGGGGGTCTCAAATCCTCCAAAAAAAAATCTGCTGCAGTCGTCACTCAATTGCTAGACAGTATTACGGCTATCCCATCCTCGTCGCCATATGTAGAAGCAAAGAACCACGCAATATGAGTTAGACAGATGGTTTATTGCTTACAAGAAAGACTGGGTAGTAGAGACCCCCAACCATCTACTCAGTGTATCATCAACTGACTGCTTAGTCAAGCAACAACATTCTACAAGCAATGCTCCAGAACTTACATGTCATAGCATCATGTCATAGCATCTCTCACCAGAGTTCCACTCAGCACAATAATAGCAGACTATGCTAAGACATCACCATAGCACCCCCTTTTCTGTCAAATATTTAAATAACTACTGCATAGAATAACCCCACAACACGCATGGATCGTGAGTTAACACTTCATGCCCAAGTTGTTTCAGACCATGGTTCAAATCCATCCAGTGGTTTGTGCTGTGCGCTTTCGAACAAATGTACCCTGTTTGTCTTTAAGAAAAGAAATGGTAAGTAGGCTGCAACTTTGGAAAAAGAATTGTTTGTCTTCTAAATAATGTTTTTATTGTTATGAACTATTCTAAAATGCTAATATCCCATTTGTAGACATGTAAGACTTGTCTAAATATTGGAAAATGCATAGTATGAGCTTATGCCTGATGCCATTAGTTAAATAATCATTGATGGCATTTGTGATGCTATTAGCAATATCACCAGTGATGTCACCAATGATGCCATCAGTGATGTCATATATGATGCCATTAGTGATGTCACCAGTGATGTCATCAGTGATGTCACCAGTGATGTCATTGGTGATGTCGTCTGTGATGTCATCATTATGGACATAGGCTGCTCAACAGGGGGTGTGAAGTTAAGGTGGCTTTATCTGAATTTCAGGGCTTTTATTGCAATGCACCCATTATTGCAGTACCTCCATTTCTGCCCTGAGCATGTAGGTCGCAGTCGCATCTCTTCTCGTTGATCAAAACGGAGGACAGGCTACTATCTGAGTCTCCAGCCACATCACCCGGATGCCACAATGGAGTTCCTTACTCTATGCTGCCTCAGGTCTTCTTCTCCCTGGGCCATCCACTGCTTCCCCTGGTGATATGGGGCTCCTTTGGTCAGAATAGAACCTCTTCATCAGAGGGGTTAGCTGCCGGATTTGGACGCCGCCAAGATTAATTTCCTAGTCTGTCTTTAAGCTTCCCAAGCTCAATCATTTTTGTTTCTCAATCCTGGATGTGAGATCCAAAATGTCTTTTGACAGGCGGGCCACCAACATCTACGACTTTGACCCTTCGAAGCTCTCCTTATTTTCACAAGGTTCTCTCACCTGATCCCTTGCAGAGTCTTGTTGGGTGGTCAGGATTACTGCGGCAGACAACATTTCCACTGCCAAAGCAGTCAAAGGTATTCTGTCCAGCAGGGCCCCATTAAGTTCTTACTCTGGGCCATCCTGCAGCTATTCCTCCATAGTCCTAGTCGCCAGAATCAGAGATAAATAGCCCATTCTGCTTTTATCAGTCAACTGTCCTTTTTGCAGCTGCCGATCCTAATCTATGGGAACAACTGGTGGGCTTTGGTATCTTAGTCACATCAACCAAGGGCTGTGGGTACATTTGGTTTCCAGTCCTCAGCAGGTCACTAGGCTGATTAGCACCACCCCTTATTATATCCTGATCTTTTTTCTGTGGTCATATCTGCCGGTGTAAGTATGAGGCTTCCCCCATTAGCAGTTTCTATGGTTGGCGGCTCCACGCGGCATGATCTCCTTGGATCAATTCATCCGGGGCATCAAGGTCCAAAGGTGCGGGGTCAGGCTGGGTGCCGGCTTCAAAGGGAGGCAGGATCTTCATGCACTCTGCATGATCCAGCTGCCTCACTTGCAGATGGGTCTGTGAGCCCAGTCCCAACATAACAGTCGCTGCTCCGCACTTCCCCCACCACTAATCCTCCTCACCTTTAACATGCTGGGTGCTGGGGGCTAGCAGTCTCCCTGACCTTCGTGGGCCTCGGCACAAGCTTTGTTGGTTGCAGATGTCTTGACCTTGGGTTTATTACGAATTTTTCTTCACCCTGTCACGCCACCCCACCAAAACACTGCAACACACTGCAACACTCTGCAGTTCACTCCGCGTTCACTCCGCAAAGTGGGGAAGATTTTGACCAGCAGGGAAAAATCAGCAATAGAGATGGTGAACAGACTTCCAGCTCCACTCGCCACACTGCCACATTCTAGCAATGACAATCCTGGAACCTTCATATCCTCCAGGATCCTTGATGTTGGAATGCTTGAGAGAGACATCCAACCCTGCCTCCTGTAGTTTCCTTCACCTGCTTTTGGTTAAAAGCAAATAAGGTGAACACCTGTCAACCACCACTTTCACAGGGAAACCCTCAACCCTGACATTTCAGCTAGGACACATCATTCAAGATTAGTCCTCTGTGCTCTCCTGCACCATCACTACACGGTCCACATCCTCACAGCTCACTTCCTCCTCTCTTTCTTGGACACACTTGAATTACACAGCATGAAAGATGCCACAGGAACATGGTCTTCATTGTGCCACAAATTGCACTTCTTTGGAAAGAGGGCTGCATATTTCAATACATGGAAGCAGAGGAAACTGCTAGTGCAATCTATCCGTCATCTGCTAATAGAGAGGAGGTAAAAGCAACCGATTTGCAAGGACGAATGTGTATGTGTGTTTTGTGAGGAGTCAGTAATAAAACTAGGGCATAAGTTAGCCATGTTTTTGGTTAAAGACCTGTATTGGATATAAAAGGGTTGGGAAAAGGCCTGTCTAATACTGCTCTAAGAGAAATATCCCTACCAAAACCAAAACTAATAATCGGTCTGTGTCAGGATGTCAAAATCAAACTGTCCTTGTGTCTAAAAGTTCTATTATGACCCTCACAATAAAACTACATTCTAAAGGTGAACATGGAAATGTCTTTAACCTTTAAGTTCTTGCAAAAGTGTCCATAAAATAAAAATGAGTAGTTACAACACAAAACGGTCTTTATATTGGTGAGCCTTTGCTCCACAATGGGGTTCCCTTCCTCTGGGTGTTCCTTTCCTCAAAGTTTCAACACAAAATGTTCTTTAAATTGGAAGATCAGAAGAGGTCTTGTTCCCTAATCGGGTTCCCTTAACCTGGGTTTCTCTTCCTCTGTAGACAACAGTGCAGTGTGTCTTATTTGGTCCACAATTGCTCTTCCACAGAACAAGTTTCTTAACTTTGTAATTCTTTTGTCATCACTAGGCTTTTCTTTGTATGCTTAACACAGTCTGATGTGTTTGTACTTAGAAGTTCTTAACACACTTGTCATTGCATGGTTTACTCTCCATCTCTGTAGATTCACTTGATTGGATATCGCATCCTCTTGATATTCATTTTCTTTTGGTGCTTCATTGTGTTTACATTCCATACATTCACACATTCACACATTCACACATCGATAAGGGTTTTACTTTTCTTCCCCTTTTTACAGTTAGTTTCTTTGTTTTCTCTCTTTCTCTGCTTCTTGTTACTGTTATTAGTATTTGGCACAGTTGCCGATATACCCCAGAGTTCCCACTACCTCTCTCTGACTCGTCGGCTCTTGCTGGCATTCTCAGAATCGTTTGGGGCCATTCAGAGAAGGTACGCCGCTTGGTTACCTGCTTGGCTTACCTTCTCTCGTGGTATCCCTTCCACACAACCGCCTTCCCTCTGGCTCTGGTAAGCAAGGGTTTGCTTGTAGTAGGCATATGCCCAGGAGTCTTCCTCTGGCTCCTGGCATCTTGACAGAATTACCCACTCTGTCAGTGTCTCCCCTCTTCTTTGCTGTTGAACTGCGCAGTTCCACCACGCTTGCTTCTGCTTTCCGATTCTCTGAGCCTCGCGGACAGGTGACAGGTCCACTCGCCAACAGTAGCCTCTTGCATCTTGTTTTCATCGTTTACATTTCCCAAGCACATGCATTTGCGGGGAAAGACTAGAACGGGGCTTCGAGTTTCTCCTGTTCTGCGTTACTATTTCCTTCTTCTTCATCTCAGTACTTAAGGAAATATTAGACAAAAAGTCCATTGTTGGTAATCCATTTCTAGAGCTTTAATAATCAGTTGCAATAGTTTTAAATGATAATGTATGGTTGTATGATTGAAAATTGGACCTATAGAAGGGGGTCTTGCAATGTCTACAAGATAGATCAAGGTTGGAGGTTTGGCTCATTTGATGAGGAGAAACGTTTTCCCTATGCTTTAACCGGGGAGGTGCAGATGAATGACATCAAGCCATAAGGGTCTTGGGTATGGGAAGATTATCTTCAAGGAAAATGAGGCATACCATGTCTCCCCCGATGGAGTCATGGCATTTCGATATCTCCTCCGATGTGATTCTCCCTCATTTTACTGTCCCCAGGGTCAGGATCAAGTAGCTGCTGCCATCCCCTGGCCACATGAGAGGAGGTTACTGCTTGGAGATCAGTGATGACTCCACTGGATTCATCGCAGTTTATGTCACGGCCTGCGGTAGAAGCTGTGTAGTTATGATTAAGTTGCTAAACCCATAGTAACAGCCCTTTTTGGGCAGCTTATAACTTCGCTCTCCCTGAATGAATCCTCACCAAACTTTGAAAACAAAGTATATGGCCCGCTATGTTTGTTGCAAGTTTGGTGAGGTTTTGTCAAGGAGGGGCAAGATTATAGGGGTGTTCAAAAAATGTATTTTTTTTCCATAAACTGAATGGAAAAAACTTTGCTCATGCCTACAGCCCAAACCGATGGATGAATTTTCACCAAATTTGCGGCAGGAGCAGCGGCCTGGTCCTGAAAGCTTGCTTTCATACATTTGGTGAAAATCCCTCCAGTAGTTTTTTTTTTAAAACAGGCAAAATGTAGGTAAAATAAATTAGTGATATGTGGATCCGCTCCGTGGAACCATTTCCCTGTTCAGTCCGCAGACAGGCATGCAATTGGTCTAAAGGGTGACGTGATGTCCGCGGACATTGGACGCACCCCGTGATTGGATGGTGAAAAGCGTGAAGTGCATCAGATTTTTGGAAACACCCGCCATGTTGGATTTGCGGACTTCGGATGATGTCCGGAACATCGCAGTAAAAACATATAAAAAATCAAAGCATAACACTTGTCAAACTTATCAAACAATCTCGGGGGAGCTGAGGGGTGCTTTGGATGGGATGGGATATGGTCATAATAAACTAAAAACAGGTGTTTTTTACCGTAAAAGTCAGCGGACAGTCCTGTGAATTTCGGGGACACGTCAGATGTTCGGGAGCAGTTCTTGAATGGTTTATAAATTTGGCACCACCAATGAAACTATATGAAAATATGGAATTCTATTCTAGACATGGTACTGAAAGGCTTTGCAAAGTTTGGTGAGATTCTGTAAGGTGGGAGCGAAATTAGTGTGGGGGTCCCAAAATAATGTAAAGGCTTATAAATGTGGTGCCATTTGACGAATCTGCACACAAGTCTGCAAAACGGTTTTACATCTAGATATACATGTTCTTGCAAAGTCTGATGGGATTCTGACAAAAGGGGGCAAAATTAGAGGGGGATCCAAAATATTGTAAAGGACATGTGGTGCCATATGACGAATCTGCACAAAAGTTTGCAAAACTATTTTAAATCTAGATATAAAAGTTTTTGTAAAGTTTGGTGGTATTTTCTCAAGAGCGGGCTAAATTAGAGGGGGTCTCAACATTTTTAGATGGCTATAACTTTGTTGCTGTTTGACGAATGTGGACAAAGTTTTTCAGAAAGATTATAGACCCAACCTTGAATGTTTGTCTAAAGTCTGAATGGATTTTGTCAAGTTGGGGGCTAAGTTATATGACTATTGTATGTACATACATTTCGACAATTTAAAAAAAAAAAAAAACATGGGGGGTTTCAAGCAAACTCATGTAAGGAGCATTGGCAAGGACCTGAAAGTATGGTTTTGCAAATGTGCCTGTGTTTTATTTTTTGACAAGTGTCATAATGTAGGTACAAAAAATAGTGACTGAGGGATAGCCTGTGGCCGTGGGCAGGGGCCAGATTGTCTGGGTCATGGTATAAGGTCATGACCCGGACAATCTGCCTACTGGCATTGACCTTGAGGGATGAAAAATGGTGTTAAAGTGGTCATTTTCCACCTGGGACCAGCTATGTGATTAAGTTATTCGAAAGTAGGATAAGTTTGAAAGGGAAAAAATATGTGCATGTGGTAATATGGTCATAGGGTTCTGACTTCGCCTTCTGCAGGCTGCCATGGAAGGAGAAGAGGGGCTCTGAACTGAGCCCCAACTTCTCTTGCCATGGTGGCCATCTTGGAAAAGGAATTTCCTTCCTACAGCGTCCCATTGTAGGAAGAAAAATCTATTTTTTAGCACCCCGGGTTCCTGCTTTAGAAACCAGGAGTGCTAATGGCCTTTATCCGCCATTACAGGGGCAGCAATGGAGGATAATGGTCCGGAGCCCACAGGCATTGGGGTGCACACAGACAGACTTCGCATGGGCCGATAACTTGGGCTGCCGGGCTGTTATCCCCTGTTCCAGTCCCTGGAACGAGGTATGAATGCCACATTATTCCCATTAGCATAACACAAAATGCTAATGGAAATGTTGGAAAAACGTATTGAGTCTATGTATGGTCACATGGCACTGTCCGGAAGGTCCACAGTGACGTCAGATGTTTGCGGACATCGACGGAAGCAAAAACAGTGGGAAAAGTATAGAAGTTCTAAAAATGATGCTAGAAGGTGGGAAATGGCAGAGTTTTAAGGCGAACTGTTGTAAACCGGAAATTTTGCTATATTTGTGATGTCATCTTTGATGTCCTGGGTGTTAGTCTTAGCAGTGCACGGTGGTGGCGCGAGTTATGGTTGCTTAGCTTACCCTAACTGGCGAATTTCGGAGGATTTCTGAGGTTTTTCGGTTTTACCTGTAACCATAACGTCCCTGTAACATACATTTGTCCATTGAATTTCATAGGTTTTTAGTACTGCAACGTAACCATAACGTCCCCTTAACTATGTTTTTTCATTGAATATATATATATATATATATATATATATATATATATATATATATATATGAAATTCAATTAAAAAACTTTGTTAAATTGTTAAATGGATGTTATGATTGAGTTGAAATAACAAAAACCTATGAAATTCAGTGAAAAAACGTTGTTCAGGGGACGTTATGGTTACAAGTAGAACCAAAAAAAACCAGAAATTCACCAGTTATGGTAAGTCAAGCAACCATAACTCACGCCACCACAGTGCACTGCTAAGACTAATACCCAGGGCATCAAAGATGACATCACAAATATCATTAATGACATCACTGATGACATCAGATTTGAAATTCATTTTGATAAAAAAATTCTTACAAGGGGTTGTGTTTTTGTTAGTGCAACTTAAGCATAACATCCCTTTTACAAAGTTTTTAATTGAATTTCATAGGTTTTCATTAGTGCAACTTAACCATAAAATCCCTTTAACAAAGTTTTTTTACTGAATTTCATGGGTTTTTATCAGTGCACCCTAATTTGCTACAATGTCCTAATATAACTCTTAGCCCCTATATAGAAGCATTTTTCGGCCGATGTAGAATGTTTGACCTTAAAACTGTGCCATTCCCCTGCTCCTACCAACATTTGTAACAGTTCCGCAAATTTTTTGCACTTTTTCTACTGTTTTTGTGTTCGCCGAAGTTCGCAATGACGTGTCCGCTCTTCTCGAACAGGTCCATGCTTCGTGAACAGTTGGGAACTGCATTTTCAGCTGATCTAGGAACTATGAAGCTCAAAATGTACCCTTGCACAGTTCCTACATCTATTCTTACTTATTTTCCATTCACAATCTAGCACATAGCACATGACTGGAAGAATATTATCAAAACTGCTATGTATCTTAAAGAAATGGCATCAGCTATTGCCCTCCCTCCTCCCCATGAGCCACCGCCACAAGCTGGAGAACCTACACAATGAAAGAAGCTCAATACTTCAAAAGACAATAAAGAGGACCAGGAAGATGAGGTAGAGGAAGTGCATCCCTCTAGTACCCAGACAGAGTTCTTTACCACTGCTGGAGATGTTCCAAATGCTAAATCTACCAAAGTCAAATGCACTGAGTGGCAGCCAACCTGGGCAGAACTCCTATGGGACCACCTCCATGTGCCGCCACACCAAATCCAACCACTGAAATACTCTGAGAAAGGATATCCTTTCTCAGGATTTAGTGGGCTGTCTTCCTCTACCTCATTTTCCCCAACAAATACTGTAACCACACAGCCTACTTCTGTGGGACACACAATCCTACAAGCTACCTTGCAAGTGATACAAGAGGCTGTTGATCCATATCTTTCGAAAACAACAGTACTCTGTATATACTGCAACACACCATTCTGCAGGGGAGAAATTTCACATTGCTTTTGAAACTATAATCACGGAGCATAAGAAACACTGCCCCTACCTTAGATTTCACACACACTCAACATCTTCCCCTGTCCACCTCCCCGTGCATATCTACGGTAGGTGCCCCTTCCCTCCTTTTCCTTCCACCTTACTTTATGGCCTCTCCTGCAAACAAAAACAACAACAAACATTAAAAAAGGTTCCTTTGGGAATTACCTTTTTCAGTTCAAAAATAGAACAAAAAACTAAGCTTATAGACTCCATCTACTTTACATTTGTCAGTGAAGTAGTTAGATTCAATAAGATTCTCCAACATTCCCATTAGCATTTTCGACTATGCTAATGAAAATAATGGACAATTGTATACTAGACAAAACCTAAAAAGAACAGAACCAAATTTCTGCCTGAATTTCTTCTCTCTAGTATACAATAAAGACCACAATCCTTAGCCCATTATGGGTTCCATGTATTAAAATCGTGGCAAAAATGGCTGTTTACACAAAAAATCATGGCAAAAAGGCAGTGGTTTTGCCGCCGCCATCCATGTAAAGCATGCGGGGGACACCTCCAACCCCCAGACCCATTGTAATGGGCGCAAGGGACATCCCTGCAACCCCTGCCCCCCTTTTAAATGGTATAATGGGGTACACCTTTACCAGGTCAAACCATTTTTGTAAAGGTGACATTTTTGCCGCAATTTTATTACTGCATACCCCTTTATGGCTATCCAGTCTCAGCATTCCCGTCTAGCCCATGCCTTATTAAAAAAAACAAATTGCACATGCACACCATCACACAAGACAGCCTTGCTACTCTTTTCACTGTTATGTGTGTAACACTCCCTCATTGCCTGCTTTAAACCATTCACACATATATCCTCCAATCAGTTAATAAACTCTACATATACACACCAACTGCCACTAAACAATGTTCTACAATTTTTTTGCATCTACATTTCCTAGACTTATACCAAGAAATTGTACATAGTGCTCCTATAAATGCACATATGCATTGTGTAGTGAGACAAGTGCATGAATAAAAGGGGCAGTATTACTGGGCAAGTGCTCATAGGAGCCCAGGAGGGAAGTGTAGTCCCAAAAGTGCAGTACATCTTAACCGTAGCAATGTTTTTTCAGTAGATTAAATAGGTTTTTAAAAGTGAAAATGTTTCATTATGTTATATCACTGTATATAAATTATTAATAATTCCTCTTTTAACATATATCAAAGAAATATAAACCTCCTTTAACAACGCATACTCATGTGTGTCATTATTAGCAGGCCATGTTGGGGATGCAAGTCATTGTTCAATTGCCAAGAGCATGAAGCTCGATCATGACCCTAGCCCCACCAAACCAGCCCTGTTATCCACTGAACACACCCAGCATCCTTGTTCAGTGTCCACTATTCCCTCATAATATGGCCAATAGGCAGTGCTCATATCTTGCATGGCCAGTCTCCACAATCCATGGGGCATGGGCTTAGGCCATGCTGCATCCCCCAAAAGGCAAATAAGGGTACACATTTATCCTAGCTGTGGGCCAGGCCCACTACCCACAGCAACAAAGTTATATCAACATCAACACTTTCAAAAAAGTAAAACATAGGATCGATTTGCAAAAGCAGGCTTTCAGAATCAGAGTACACATTTGTCTTTGCTCAAAGCCATCCCCATTGCCCTGGAAAGTTATATCACAATGTTTTGTACTTACATTTTCACACTTTACAAAAAATACAAAACTGGACAGATTTGCAAAACCATGCTTTCAGGTGCTTGCTAATACTCCTTACGAATGTTTGATGCAATCTTGTCCAACAATTCGGGCTCTAGCCACAAGCAAAAAAAATTCCCATTGAAACCTATTCTGATTTTGAAAAACGTTACCACATAGCTGATCCCTGGAGGCCATTCCCATTTTAGCCCCACGGCCATGGTCATGGCCAGTAGCCAGATTGTCCGGTCCATAGCATTTCACCATAACACAAACAATCTGGCCCCTGCAGATGGCCACATGCTATACATCAGACACCAAAGGTATATCTCTAGTTTGTATACCTACATTATGACACTTTTAAAAAAAAAAACACAGACACAACCATACTTTCACATCTTTGCAAATGCTCCTTGCACAAGTTTGCTGCAAATCCGTCCATGTTTTATTTTGTAAAAAGTGTCAAAAGTTACGCACATAAAATAGTCATATAACTTACTCCCACTTGACAAAATCTATTCAGACTTTGCAAAAATATTCAAGGTTTGGTGTATAATCATTCTAAAATCTTGAGTGCACATTCATCAAAACACAACAAAGTTATAAGCCTTCTAAAAATATTGAGACCCCCTCTAATGTTGCCCTCTCTTGCCAAAATCCCACCAAACTTTGCAAAAACATTCAAATCTTGATCTTAAATCTTTTTGCAAACTCGTGTGCACATTCGTAAAATGGCACCAAATTCATAAGCCTTTCAAATATTTTGGGATCCCCCTCTAATTTAGTTCCCTCTTGGCAAACAGCACCAGACTTTGTAGAACCATTCGAAGTCAAGTGTAGAATGATATCACGGGACTTCATGCAGTTTCCTTGAGTGGGGCCAAAGTTATAAGCCATCCAATAACTGCTTTTCACCAAGCCTGTTATACAAAAATATGCTTTAATGTCCCCGAACATCTGACATGTTCACAGACTTTGTGGGAGAAAAACCCAACCATTTTTAGGGTTTTTATGGCCAGATCCCATCCCATCCTCATCACCCCTCAAATCCCCAGATATTATTTATTAGTTTGACAAGTGCCATCTTGTGTATTTTAAAATGTTTTTACTGTGATGTCAGTGGAGTAGGCATGCTGTTCGCGAATCCAGCATGGTGCCCATTTCGAAATATTTGACGCAACTCACGTTTTTCACCATCCAGTCGGGTGTGTCTAATGTCCGTGGACATCACTCTGGGTCCTTATTGGTTCAGGGGGGTTTCCCCAGAGCGAATAGGGAAGTGAGTCCACAGACCAAACCCAGATATCACTAATATTTTGTTACCTACATTTTGGTTGTTTTTAAAAAACTACTGGACAGATTTACACAAAATGTATAAAAGCACACTTTGGGGACCAAGTCGCCACTCCCGGCGCACATTTGGTGACAATCTGTCCAGAGGTTTGGGCTGTAGGCATGAGCAACATTTCTTTTCCATTGCATCTATGAGGAAAACCACAATCTTTGGAACCCCCTATAACTGTGCCCCCCTCCTAGATGAAACCTCACCAAACTTCTCAGAATCAATCCAAGGGGGCCATATACTTTTTTTGTTAAGTTTGGTCAGGATTCATCCTGGGAGACAAAGGTATAAGGTGCCCAAAAAGTGTTCCTCCTATGGGCTGAGAAACTTAACCATATCTACACGGCCACTACCGCAGGCCGTGGAATATATTACAGGGCCTGCGGTAGAGACCCGGTAATTATGGTTAAGTTGCCCATAGACAGTACACTTTTTGCGTGGCTTATAACTTTGCCCAAAATTGATGAATCCTTGAGGTGTCAAGCAGCGGGGGCAAAGTTATCGGGGGGTCCCCAAATGTGCGGTTTTTCCCATAGATGCAATGGAAAAAAATGCTCATGCCTATAGCCCAATCCGGTGGCCGGATTTTCACCAAATTTGCATCAAGAGTGACGGGTTGGTCCCAAAAGCGAGCTTTTGTAAATTTGGTGTAAATCCGTCAAATAGTTTTGACGGATGCCCAGAAGGTGGAAAAGTCTGGAAAACACATTTTGGGTTATTTGGTTGTGGAAAGAGAGGCTTGGAAGGGTGGAGGAGTGGAAAAAAGATGATATGCAGCTATTTTTTTAGGTTGAAAAAGGTTGGGCAGGTGTCGTAGCTGTCTGTGGACACCACAGTAGTTCACAGACAGTGCTGTGAAAAGAAGGCTTTGAAAAGACATTTGTGGTTATTTGATGGCTGAAAGAGGGCATATAAATGATAGGGAAGTGGAATGAAGTTAATGTGGAGCTGTTTTTGTAGGTGAAAAAGGGGTTTGGAAATGCCACTGAGTAAGCGGTCAGTTTCGGTGTTCACGGACATCATTTCGATTGCAGGGGGTCAGGGTGAGCTTTATTAGTTGATGGTGTATGGTACGTACTGGTTATTTAGTTAATTGTATTCTGGTGGTTGAGGCCAATGGCCAGATTCTGGGGTGCATGGCCGGAATATGTCCACGGGCCATAACTACCACAGTAGTTATATGTGTATAGTAATTATAGGTAATGTAGCGGCAGTACAACATGTTTGTAATATGGAGGGATGATGTAATTGAACTGTATACAGTACTTACGATTGTAGTACAATTGAGGATAGTGCTCCTGGAGTATGTATTTGATTATAATTGCTATGGTTACTTAGTTTGATAGCGTTACAAAGCTGGAATATCTGGTTTATTTTCTGTGGAAAGAAAACAGTACAACGTGTTAAGCAGAATAGTTTAAAAGCTGTGGTTGTATACAATTTCACATATACATTTTTTTAGACCCTCATAAAACAGTACATGCTAAGTACTATGTTTGGCACAACATTAGTGTATGGCACACTGCTGTTGTCTTGACATGAAATAATCATTGGGTCATTGGGAAATGAAATCCATACTGGATTTTAAAAAAACGATTACAGTTACGTGAGTGTAGGGTGATAATATGTTTGTTTGAAGTATGTTGTGATTAAGGGAATGTGTGAAGTCGTTAGATACCTGTTAGCA